>NC_043706.1:17647404-17955238 GCF_006229205.1 Suricata suricatta | reverse complement strand
CCGGATGACACGGCTCGCTCTCTCCCTGCGCGGCCCGGCCGCCGCCGCCGCCGCCAGTCCGCCCGCTGGGTTGTCAGAACAAGCGGCACCTCGCCTCCTGCGTGTCCCTGCAGAGCCCCGACATAATTAGACAGCCCAGAGCCGGCTCGGAAACCCGAAATCCCTGCTCCGGCGCTCGCCCACTGCAGTCAAAGTTGAGGAAACAGACCTCACTCTGTTCTCTCTCTCTCTCTCTCTGGCCTCACTTACACGCATTCACACGCGCCCCCACAGGATGCCTCTCGGAGGGAGCAAGTTCTTCGCCTCCCACCTGAGTCTCAGAGGCGCCCGGCGCCGCACTGAGGTTCGGACCCCGCCCGCCTAGGGCTCGACGCCCGGAGCTAGGGTTCGGCCTCCGCGAAGGTGAACTGCTCGAGCCCCGGGCTTGCAGCCCTGGCGGGGACGATTCACCCTCGATTGAGGGGCTCAGTTGCAGTCGGGCCAGTTCGCAGAGCCACCCCCTCCACCCCGGGCCTGAAAACAAAGCGGCCGGTCTGCCCGGGGTCTCTGCGCCCTGCAGCGCGCACGGCCAGAGCCCCCGTAGAAGCGCCGGTCCCCGTGGGATGTCACCTCCCTGGTGCCCCGTGGAGTGAAAGGAGGGCGAAAAGGGAGGGCCTGGGAAGGCAGAAAGATTTAAAATTGTCGACGGAAAGGAGAGGGGGAAGGGAACGGGTGTCACATCGTTCACGTAAACCCGGGTTCTGATTTCAAGTAAAGACAAGACCCACGCCGCTGCGCCCGCACAGACCTCTGCTCCAGACATTTCCAGCTCCAAATGTCAAAGAAAAAGAAAAGAGCAGGAAAGAAAAAACAAAATAGCAAAGGCAGGGACTACCACCTATTTAGGTAATCGTCAGCCGCGGCCCTCCTCCCCCTCCCGTGACTCCTCCGCTCATTTCAGCGGGGGTTGCGAAGGGGTTCACGGCCGCCGCGGCCAGGCGGGTTCCCAGCGCCTCCCGCGGGTGGACCAGGGGTGCTGGGGCTTCCCTGGCTGCCGCAGGAAGCCGCGCTCCGGAGACCCTGGCTTTTAAAATGGGCTCCAGTGAGGCGCGCTCTGTCGGCGCCGCGGGCTCCCGGCACCAGAGGCCGCGTGCAGCCCCGCCAGGATTCCCACGGTCACGCAGCCGAGCGCCGGGCGGCGGCTGGGGCCGAAGCTGGAGGAGCCCGCGGCCAGCCCTCTCGGCACCGCGCAGCCTTCCCACCTCCACCCCAGGGATGCTCTCAGAGAGGGAGAAGCTGCTTAGAACTTCAGCAACATTGATACCTGGAAGCAATCTGAAAGAGAAGCGTTTCCAAACGGAACCCCTTAACTGGGAGGTGCAACCCAACTCAGGGAGAAGTGTGCGGGCCCCCTCTCCAAACAGAAAAGAGGTTTTAGCAAGGGGGAGGGGGGGGAGATAGGAAGGAAGTAAAAAATGAATAAATAAAAGAATAGTAAAGATCGGAGAGGAAGTTAAAGAGAGAAAAGGGTTTTTCTCTTTCCCTTCTCTTCCTGGTGATTGGGCCCCCAGAATCTCGCTGGAGAGACACGCAGGGTGCACAGACGCGTGCCTAATTGCCAGCAACTGCTTCAAAATCCCAAGCTCGTCTCTTCGCTCCACGCTTAGGCAGACCCAAAATTGGTCAGAAAAAAAAAGGGGGGGGAGGATAAAGTGGGACACAAGCTTCGAAGGAGGGAAATGAAAGAAGACAGCGTCCACATCCTTCCTCTCCAGCTTCTCCCTGGCGTTCTTCGGGCGAATCGGAGAGGCGGGCGCTGCGCTGGGGAAAGTTTGTCCCACCCGCATTTCGCAGCTGGCTGCGAGGAGAGGAGGAGCGGGAAGGTAGAGCTCGGAGCCTGCGGCGGCAAGGAGACCCAGCGCCGCGCTTACCTCGCAGTCCTCGTACTTGATATTATCCGTCAGTTTCCAAAGCATTTTCATGGATCGGCGTGAACGGATTTGCCCCCTTCTCCGCCTCGCACCCAAGTGGAGCTACTCTCTGGGTAAGCGCAAAGTGCCGGCTGCCGGCGGTGAGCGCAGGAGGAGGAGGAGGAGGAGGAGGAGGAGGAGGGCAAAACGGAGGAGGAGGAGGGCGAGGAGGAGGAGGGTGAGGAGGAGGAGGAGGAGGAGGAGGCGAGAAGGGAAAGAGCTCCCGTGTGCGCTCGGAGATCTCCCTCTAATGGTAGAAACTTTTCCCTTTTCCAGCTCTTTACGAACAGCCTAATCGCCTCATTAGCATATCAACAATAGTCCAATTGCTCGCCAGCACCGCAATCTGCGGCTGGCCGCTCCGACCCAGGTATAAAGGCCTCTCCAAGCCGCGAACTTGCTCCTAGAGCGCACGCCTGCCGGTGAGCGGACGAAATCTCCCCGGAGACCCGCCGCGTGCCCCTGCCCCAGTCACCCCCAGCTCCCGCCGCCGCGCCAGTCCACCCCACTCTCCTTCCTCTCCGTCTCCTCCTCCAGAGAGATGCCCTCCACAAAAAAACCTGCACAGTGCAAGGTCCAAGCGGCTGCGCCTGGGGCCCGGCTTTCAGCACCTCTCACTCACCCCTACCGCCGCTAACCGCGCGGTGCTTTCGGCCCCGTCCAATTTTATTAGAAATTATTATCCCTTTCTCAATTAAATATAATCACCAACCCAAGACCGGCAAAGTCACTCCAGGATTTTTGCCCAACAAGAGATCGCCTCCGCTCGCAGCAGCCGCCACCTCGGGCCCCAGCGCCTTGGGAGTTTTATTGGCTTTGCGCTCCCCCCCCCCCAGGTTGAAGATTTTTGCCAAACGGCTCCAGTGGCTCGGCTGGGGGTTGCGATCCTTTAATTGCCGCGTGTAAAATAAAAAGTGTACCCTGAAGAGGTTAGTTGACAGCTCCAGGGGTTAAATGATTTTCCTCTCGTTTGTATGAAGCTAGAGCTGACTGATAATTCAACGTGGTGTTTGGGCTAAGGGTTTTTCCTAGGTGCGATGTGGACAAAATACAGAACTCCTATGGAGTCTCGCAGTCGCTTCTGGAGTTGAGCCGAAATACCGACATGTGTGCGCCGTGTCATGCATGCATCAAAATAAATCGCTGGGAACCAACTCTTCGCTGTGCTAATCTGCTCCAGTTTTCCCAAGATCCCCCTTTTTAATTAAAGCAGGGAGAGTTCCTTCATGATTTGGTGATGTTACTAAAGCGGGCGCGCTCACGGCGCAGTGCCCGGCTGACGCGGAACTCGGGGGCCCTGACGCCACCCCCGAGTCCAGGTTGGCCAGTCTGGGGTCTCGGGCTCCACACAGGGACCTGCTCGCCCCGCCCCACCGGGGCTTAATTTTTTCTTTGCTGCTTTAGTGAATTATTTTAAGGGCGAAATTAACAAAAAGACGTGATGTAATCCTTCGAAATACAGAGTAATTAATTTCTCTGGCTGAGCTTCTCATTTGTCCTCCATGAAAAAGTTTTTGTGTGTCTTTCTCACTCTTGAATACTGCAAACTCACTAACAGTAGTAGGTCTGCCTCAGAATTGCTCTAGTAAAGATTTCTGGTTCCGTCTAGGCCTGTTTCTTGCAAACTTCCAGGCCTCCCAGGTTTCCACAGTGTGTCCTTACAGCAGGGTGGAGGCTGTTAATAATTCGAGCATTTCTTAACAGGTGGAAATAAGACAAGAAGAGGGAAGACCCCCCTTCCCCCAAATTTGTAAAAGCACAATTCTCCTCTGGGTGACCACAGTAAATTCCCCAAGCTAGGCAGAGTAGGCCACAGGCCCTCCCAAAACTTAGTAAGAAGACTTGGGCTAGAAGGGGGATCTAGAGCTCGGGACACCTTTGGGACACCTGCGGCCCTCCCCACGCGCCTTGTCCCCACCCAAACACTAGCACAGTTCTTTGGCTGAACACAGCCCGAGATTAGGAGCCACACTCCACCCGGAAAACGGTGAAATTTCCTGGGCCAGCACCACGCACCCTGAGGGGCTGCCCCAGGCCGCCGCCCAATGCAGGGCCTAGGAGTCCCTAGAAGTCCGGAGATGGGCGGCCTCGAGCATTTCCACCTTCCTAACAGCAGCCGCAGCCGCAAAGCGGGATCTGTAGGCCAAATCTTAGGCCTGGGAGCAAGGGATTTTTACACCCTCAGACGGTGCATTTAAGGAAACTTCAAATTTTGCTTTTCCGTTGATGGGCTGGGGAAGGCATTCAAGGCCCTTTATCTTCTTCACCCACCCCCCCCTTGCTGACTGGTGCCCCGCAGATCTCTGGCTCCGCACCCACCAAGGCCGCTAAATTGTTGTTGTATTCCCGCGGAGGGTGCCTTTGAGGTGCAGATTGGGGCCTGCGGGTTCAGCGCCTCCGCCCGAGTTACAGGCGTTGAAGAAAGGCCCAGGCCAGCGCCCCTGTTGCCCCTGGAGCCAGCCTAGTCGCGTTTCTGTGAACGTCATTACCACCACAAGTCGCTTCATTGCATGTCAATGCTCAGTCCTCACCAGCGCCCCGGGACAGTAGCGCCAGGCCTGGGGTTAGAGGTCGGGGGTCCAGGCCTGAAGTGGGGGCGTGCAGAGGGCGTTGGAGGGAAAAATGAGTATCAGTGTGAGACCGAGACGACGAAAGAAACAAAGAGACAGCAAGTGGCTTGAATGGCTATTTTCTCGGCTTGTCACCACGCAGTGGGACCCAGGAGCCCAACAGGCCAAGCCTGAAGGCTCCAACCCCTCCAGGCCCCAAATCTATGTGCCCCACCCTAGAGGCAGGCTTCCTACCACTTGCCAAACTTCGATACTGCAGGAGCCAGGCCCTGAGTTCACTCTTTTCTCCTTCAGGCCAGAATCTCACTGCTTCGGAACCTTAGGCCCTTTGGAAGCTCAGACCTCCACTGAGGCTATGCTTCCGGCGCTTTCTCAGACCTTGGGCCTTCTGCCTCGAAGTAAACTTGCCTTGTGGAGACAACCGCAAAGCCCTCAGCCGAAGATGTCTCGGAGTCTACACCCTCCAGAGAAGAGAATGAGCAAGGGCCCTGAGGCCCACGGGGGCAAGGGAGAGAAAGGTGTGGATTCCTAACATTTGTGTTTGGCGTGGGCATTTGCACCCTTCAACCACAAAGTCAGTCTAACTTTGGGGATGAAATTGTATTTTAGTGAGGTTTAGCTGGGGGGAGAGGTATACAAAAGCTCAGTGTTAATAAAAATTATAAATACAAGGAAAGAAATAAGAATTCAAGACGGATTCCTTTCCCATACTCCAGGGAACATAGTAAAGATAGGGCTTCTCTGAACTTTACTTCTAATGGCACAAATCTGAAACAAGAAAAGGAACTCGCTCTAGAAAGAGCAGGCCCTCGACTTTTCTCTGGAAGTTCAGGACGTTCTGTTCGAATTGCCCTACAGGCTTTTAGGCACCCAGAATCTCACCCTAACCCAGCTTCTCTTGGCCCTGGGGTGGAGGTGGGCGGAAGAGGGCCCCCCCGTTCCCATCATGAAATCGAATACAGAGAAGAGGCTGCTACCCTCACCAGCAGGCCAGAGCTGCTCTGGTTCCCCTAGGGGAAATGTCTGAAAATTAGAAGCCGAGAGCTGGAAGAATGCTCCTGTGGCCGAGGTCGGGTCCCGAGCTCACAGACGGCAAGATCCAGGACCCGCTTGGCCTTGTAATAGGGGCGGCCTAGTGGGGCCGAGTTTGGCAGACGTTGGTTTGGAAAAATTTTGGACCTGCCTTATCACCCACCATCCACTCCTTGTCCAGTCACCCCAATCCATAGCCCAAGCGGCGCAAACTGGCTTCACGACTCCGAATGAGGGAGAGGTTAAACTTTGTGCAAACTCTTTTAAGTATTTCCCCCAAAGAACATTCTCGCCGGTGCGACCCGTCCATCCGGACCCCTTCCCATTCTCCACCCCCAAAACTTGGACACAGGGAGACAGGTGCACCAGAACCCCACCTCATGGGTCGCCATGGGATCTAGGGCAAGAACGGAGGTGTACGGAGCAGGGAACCTTCCTTACCACGCACTGCAACCCCCGCCCGGCGCCCTTCCCCCTCCCGAATTAGTCATCCACCCTTTTTTCTACTGTAGGGGGGCCGTGAAAAGCTGTAGCGCAAACCACAAGTGACCCCCCCCACCTCCCGGGGCCACCTGTGGAGCGTGCGCCGGACTTTCCCCAGCTCCGGGCCCGCCGGCAGCGCGTGTTTTTTCTGCCCTCTTTCTCTCCTGGGAACACTCCTGGGCGCTGCCAGGCGCGCCTCACTTACGACTCTCCTGCCCAGGGCCAGGGCTCTTCCTCTCCGCTTCCCCCCTCCCGGCCCCCTCCCCCGCTCCACCCCCGCCCACTGCAGCCCCAGCCAAGGCAAACCCCCGTACCTGCCAGTCCCCCATTTTGGCAAGTATGGACATCGCGGCTCGGCGCTCCTGGCGACGGGTCCCCGCCGGGCATGGGCTGTAGGGCTCTGCCGGGCCCGCTCCCTGGAATCGCTTAGGCAAATCCTCCTTTTTTACCTGCTCACCAACATCTCACCTGGTCATAAAGAGGTGGGTTGCTACCTGCCGACGCATGCGCGCTAGCGCAGGAATTCACTCCGCCAGCTCTAGTCGCTGCGCCTCGCGGAGCTGACCTGGGAAGTGATGGATTTATAGCCCCGGCAATCTCGCCATCAGCTCCAGCTTTTCCCAACAGCCCCAACCCGCTTTCCCGGTCAGTCCCTGACCGTGGATCCGAGGCAGACTGCCTGCTGGGGTGCGCAGGGCGCGATGCGAGTGTGAGTGGGTGTGTTTTCACACTCAAGACATGGGGGCATCTGCGCGCTCTTTCGTCGACTCTCCCCGCCCCCCCTCCTCGGAACTTTGAGGCTAGGAGAGTCTCCACCCCGCGGGTGGGGGGAGGCGGGGGGGGGGTGGGGTGGAAGAAGAGGGCAAGGCCGGGAGATCGGGCCCGACACGATAGGTCCCGCGCACCTGGCTGCACGCGGGAGGGCCAGGGCCCGGGCCGGGCCTCCTCACCCGCCCGCAAGGTTCGGGACACTCCGGACCCCGCGAGTCTGCAAGCCCCAGGGCCGCTTCGAGCGTCGGATCCCAGATCAAAGTGCTTCTCAGTAGGTGAAAACGTTCGCGACCGTTTCATTTCTGGCTTCCAGGTTTAGTCTCCTCCCACCGCAGATACACACACACACACACACACACACACACTTGCACACTCACACACACTTCTATTTAAGGCGCGCCCCTCCCCCACTCCTCTATAGCTTCCCAGCTCTTTATCTGTTCCACTAATAACTTTTTAAAGGGAGAATGGGGGCGTTGGCAGTTCTGGGATGGGCAACTGAGGTTTGGGCTTGGGGTTTGCTTTCCCATGACAGATAAAATCACTCAAGTGATTTCACCGCTGCTTCTAATTAGAAGGGAGATTTAAAAGAAGCCACAGGATTTGGGGCTCCTGAGGAGCTCACCACTCCGCCAGGAACCACACCTGGTCGGAAGGGAGGCCCGGGTGGGGAGCCTAGCCTCGGGCCGCGCACTCCTCGGCGACCGTGCCGGCCCCATTCCGGCAGGCACGAGATCCGAGGATCCAGGGCTTGGGCCTAGAACTCCTGGGACAGGCTCGGCCATCCCCGTCTGCTGCCGTCGCGAGGACTAAGGTGAACAAAGAACCGCCTCAAACCGTCTAGGACACGTCAGGCCAAAGTGTGTAAAGGGTCAGCTCTGTGCTGAGGAGTGAAGACTTGTCCGCGCGTACCAAAGCCTCCGTCCCTGGTGGCCCTGCACCCTCCCAGCATGGGCGGCGGGGGGGTGGTGGGTGTCTCTCAAAAAGTCCCCGTGTCGCCTAGGCATTTGGGTCGTCCCTGGACTGCGAGACTCCATCCCGGTGCCGATTGTGGGTTTGAAACTTTCTTGGACCTGCCTTAGAACCTTGCCCAACAAGTTTGGGTTTTGTTTGCGGGTGCTTTTTTCTCCCTTGCGAGAATTTTAAATAATTTAAATTACGGCACTAAAAAAAAAAAAAAAAAAACACCTAATGTCTCCACTTCACTTTCCCGGCTTTTTCCACACTGTCGGAATAGGTTGGTGAAAACCGTATTCTTTAAAGTCCAAGACAGACGCGGAAGACGCGCCTGGAGCTCTTCGAGATTCCGGCGGGGGGCGCTGTAGTCTCTTAGAAATGAGCACAGTTTCAGGCCCTTGCAGCCTCGCTACTTGCGCTCATTTGCGGAACTAGAGCTGGAGGCACCTGGGACCCGGCTAGCTGGGCCAGGCCGAGCCCAGGAAGGACAGAAGGACGTGTGCTAGGGCTGGGGTGGGGCGTAAAGAGTGCCATCTCTAACTTTGGTACCTTTTGTGGGGAGAGGGGACGTGGCAGGGCTTGTGCAACAGTGCCGGTGTGCATGAGTGCGAAGCCAAGCCGCCGCTCTGGGTTGGAAGGGAGTGGACAGGAAGATTTGGAAGCGAAGCAGCCCAGGCCTTGGGCATGAAGGTGTCTGTTCAGATGATTGGGGCTGCGGCTGGGTCTGGGTGGGGGTGGAGGAAGGAAGAGAAGGAGCAGTCGGAAGCAGCCAGGAGCTAGAATTTAGCTTTGGAGTACGACCACTTGGGGTCTAAACTCCGGTTTTATTTACAGTCAGCAGGCTGAGTGCTCTGGGGCAAGTTGCTGAGCGTGTTTGAACCTCAGTTTTACTCATTTGTAGAATGGGTAATTTGTTGTGAGAATTCACTAGAGGAATGCGTGCGCTAAGCGCTCAGCACAGCGCTAGCCCAAGATGCACTCTCATGCAGGGCTGCTGAGCCTGGTCAAGCACGGTCTACTCCGCCCCATCCCCCATCCTGATAGTACTCAAGACTGGTTCAGTTCTAGGTGGGGTCAGCCCCGGTATTCCTTCCTTAGGCACCCCGCAGTCAGACTTCGTGGTCAACAGCACCTCCTGGGGCTCCCTATCCGCCTTTTACCCAGGAGTGGGTCCTTCCCCTAGCTCCAGAGACACTGGCTCTTCTCTCTTAAGGGCCTTTCCCTATCTCGACCTCCTCCCTAGCTCCGCACCAGCAGGACTCTGCCATCTGGAGGGGCGGGCAGGGGCAACACCTCCCAACCTCACCCCGCACCCAGGCTCCAGTCAGCCACCTCGTGACTCAGCTGCACCCAGTGCCAGAGCAGTCCCAAGGCCACTGAGTGCGCTTGGCGATCCACCTCAGCACCTTGCAGCCTCCAGCCTCCGTTCTGTGGCCTGGGGCCCCCAGAGAACCAGAGAAAAATCGGGCTTTTTTTCTTTTTTTTTTTACAGGGTAGAGAGAAGGGAGATCAGCAGACATTCCCCTCCCCTCTCCCTGTGCGGCAGCCACCCAAGAAAAGCAGGTTCTGCACCTAACAGGTCCTGGAGTTCTGGGCCCAATGGCAAACTTTGCAGTGTATGGCTCAGTGCCTTGGTGCAGGTGGCGGGAGCTTCGGGAAGGGGCTGGAAGACTTGGTGTCAGATTGCGCCGGCCTCCTAGCTTTAAGTAATGCTGAGGCCCCTGGTGTCCCGGGATATCCGGGTGGAGTCTATTCCTACCCTGTAATGCACCATCAACTCCATGAGTTCCACAGTTGCAGCGGGAGCCATCTTTCCCTTAGGGTTAAAGCTTGGCTTGAATGGCATTCCTCCCCACCCCAAAACTTTCAGGACCCCTACTCACCTCCTTTAGTCACTCACCATCAAGTGCCACTCCCTGCCCCCGCAGGGTTCCCCTCCCTGCATTGGAGGCCTCTTAAGACATTGGAAATGGAAACTTAAATCTGAGCAATGGGTTGACTCAAAATTTCAACCTTGTGGTTGCCTCAGCTTACTTTTCCCTTGGAAGACTCAAGGATTTTGGGGACAGATTGAGTGACCACTCAGGGCATCTGGTGCCTCTTTCTCTGCAGAGGCTTGACTTTCTGGCCCTTGGGCCTGACGGAGCCTGTCAACTCTGGGTCGTTCCTGGGTCCCTCTCTGCAGTAAACTGGTCCCCAAGATCAGAGCAGGGACAGGAGAGTGTTTGACTACTCAGAGGAGAAAGCGAGGGGAGTTGAGCAGTGACTGGCGACGCCAGGACGCTCCAGGAATTCCTCCAGCACCCAAAAGCCCTCTCAACTCTCCAGTTGGGTTAGGGCAAAGGAATAGGGTTACCGGTCACCACAGATGAAAGAAGCCAAACCTCTTACCAAAGGTGCCCAAGGAAAGTGCAGAAGGGAGGAACCGTGCCCCTAAGGCGTGGTCACCCAGGCGCCTCCAAGGCACGCACTCTAAACTGGAAGTTCTTGGAGCAGTGGGTACAGAAGGCCCCAGGCAGGGGCACAGTAAGACAGGTGGCCCAGAGGCCCAAACCCTAGACATGCCCTGGAGGCCATAGGATCGTGACCCCTCCACGCGTGGCCCAGGTTCCTCCAGGCGCCAGGCGACAGGTGCAGTCGAAGCCTCCGCCGCCCGCTGTGCCAGGGCGGCCGCCGCTCACCGGTGCGGAACCACTATCGGAACGAGTTTTCGCTTCTGTTTACAAAGCAATCCTGCCATCAAAAGAGGAACAAAATCACCACTTATCACACCCTGTCATAAAGTAATCTGCCCTGGAGCGAAACCCTAGCGAAGAACTTCGAGGTGTGTAGGGGGGGGGGTGCGCGCGCCCGCAGTTGTGCGCGCTTGGGAGCGGCAGGTGGGCAAAGAGAGCAGAGGAAAGGGGAAACCCTCCCAACTCTTCCAGAGTAAATGTCTTGAACTGGCAGTGACCCTCCTGGCGGGGAGAGACAGAGGGTAGCCCCAGCGCTGGCGACCGAGCGAGAAAAGAGAGCTTCGCCCAGGACTGGGTCGGACAGGGCGTCAAATGTCTCCCTTTGCTCTTTGGAATCCACTCATTTGCAGCCTCTGGCCCGATGCCTACTTTTCTGGGGTCTTCAAAGATGCTCTAACCCCCACCTCCATCCCCACAGATAGGCAGGGGGGAAAGTGAGTTCTTCGAAACAAGGAGGTCCATCTTGATTCCCCTCCCCAAAGGGGCATGAAGGGCCCACAAGATAGTCTTCAGTAATTCCTAACCAGTGGGGGAGGGTTTTGCTCCCTCTAATCCCCATGGTGTCCCCCTCCCCCATACTCATTGTTGAAGAAGGTGTCCTTAAGGATGATCGGGCAATATTGATCAAATGGTCTGGAAAGTGGCCAGGGAGGGGGGTGGGTTGGGAGGTCATATTGGGAAATTATAAGCTACCCCTGCAGACATGCAGGCTATTGGGTTATCTCCACTCCTGGTTTGTCTAGAGGGAGATGGGAAGCCCTTCAGGCAACCAGAGCTATCTATGTCCAGCAGAGACGTCTGGGGGGCTTCCTCTGGGGTGGAGGAGTCTTTTTGCCTTGGAAGGGCCAAAACAGCATGCTTTCCCACCTTCCCATTTCCCTCCTGCCGTGAAGACTTTTCTAGTCTTGCTATTATAATTCACGACTTAGTAATAGAACACATGCAGAGTTTGGGCCTGTGCACAGGTGATCCCCAAGTCCAATACTACTCTCCCCACTCCCACTCTCCTAGTCAAGGGAGTGATTTCCCCTGCAACCCATATTAACGAAGCAGGACGCCATTTGGTGAATATGTATCCACAGGCACTTGGATTTGGGACTTTTGGTCTCCATGATGTTAGCCTGAAAAGTTTGCAGTCACGAACCCTGAGAGATACCACATGGGATATCCCTGAGCCCGGGCAGGCAGACTTATCAATGTTAAAGTATCATATGCATTTTAAAGGCCTTGGAGGAATTGTTTCATCCTTTATAATTCCTGTATGGTTGATGAAAACAGAAAGTCCAGATGGTAGGGAGAAGGACTATTCTTTCCCAGGACTGGGGAGCTAGAGCCAATGCTGGCAGAATCGCCAAGAGCAGGCTAGGAGAAGGTCCTTGCCCTCCCCGCCCCCTCGAACAAGTTGTCTTGGGACAGTAAATGACTTAGGGAAGCTACATTCAAACTTTGCTCTATATTAGAATCACCTAAAGAGATTGAAAAATCTTGATGCCCCAGTGGCACTTGAAATCAACGGAGTCAGAATTTGGGGGATTCGGTCCCAAGCAGAAATATTTTTTTCAAATATCCCAGGTGATTGCATGGTTCAGCCAAACTTGAAAACCAATGGCTTAGGGCAATGGTTCTCAAAGTAGGGTCCAGAGAACAGCAAGATCAACATCATCTGGGAACTTATTAGTAGAAACGCAAATTCTTAGGCACCACTTTAGTTGTGGGGAAAACTCTGAGGGCCCTGCAGTCGGTATTGTAACCGGCCCTCCCAGCGACGGTAGTGCGCGCTCAAATTTGAGAACCACTGACCTACGGAATTGTGTGCTTGTATTGGAGGCAGAGTTTGGAGGCTGACTTTCCAATCCGCAATTATTCACCTTTGTCTTTGTGAAAACCTGCGAGCCCCGGCGTTTATTTGTCCAATGGGGTAGGGGTGTGTGTGTGTCCGTATCTTAGGTAGAGAGAGGTTTAAATCTCTCCAGCAACTTGCCCTGCGTTAGAATTATTAACCAACTTGAGAACAAGTTCAACACCAGTGCTAAACAAGAACCTACAAACTCAGCGTTTCCCGGTCTCTGTCAGTGGCGTCGGCCAGGTTACAGTTTAAACCCACACCTGGGTTTTACTTGGGGCCAAATGTAACTTTTACTCAAGCTCTGAGCTCTGGGATTCTTTTTCTTTTCGGAGTCTAACCTCCTCTACACTTTCTCTCCCCGCCCCCAACCCCCAACTCCTTGAACCCTACTAGGTAGCCTGGTCTCACTCGCTCAGACCACGTGTGTGGGACGTGTCCTGGGAATTTAAAGTCCCACCACAACTATCCCTCCATTCGACAACTTCTTCCAACGCTGAGCGAGTGAAATCTCCCCCCGACCCATCTTGCCCCAAACCCGTCGGGTTAACTTCGCTGATGTGGTGCGCACCCCGTCGCCGCGCCTTCTCGGACACTCCGGCCGGTTCCCTAGGGCAAGCTTGCCCCAGCGGTACCTAAAGGGCGCTAGGGTGGCTGGGCGGGGCGGCTGGCCGCCCTTCCCTGCTGCGGGCGGCCTGCGCGGTCAGGTTCTGGTTGCACCTGGCACCGCCCGGAGCGCGCCCTGCCTTCGGGGCCTCCCACGCAGCTGCCCCTCCGGCCACGCAATCTAGAGCAGGGTACGCGCCCGGGTGCCCCGCGGAGCCTCGGCTGGGGTCTGGTCACCATTCGGGCTACAAGTGTCTTTCCTTGGAAAGGGCAGTATCTGGGCAAACAGGTGGGCGTCGCTCGCAGGAGGCGCGGACTGGCGCGCTGGGGCCTCCGGCGGGCAGTGCTCCGAGGCTCGCGCCGCCGCCACTTCGTGCTGCCGAGTGGATCAGCTCCAGGGTAGCCAGGCCGGGGTGCGGGTGGGGGGACCCCGAGGCGGAACCTTGCGGCCGCAGCGGGACGAGAGGGCGCCGCGGGGCGGATGGAGGGCCGCTGAGCAGTGGCCTTCGCCCGGTGGAGGGGAGGGGGCGGGCGGGGGCGCCCTGGCGCCAAAGCCGGGCGGGCCGGGGGCGGGGGGGGGGTGCGGAGAGCCGTTCGGGCTCCCTCCCATTCAAAATTCAGAAGCCGGTGGAGCCAGAGAGTCTCCAAATTACTGCAAGTCTCCCGAAAGTCTGGGAAGGGCGCCTCAAAACTTTCTGCCACGCAGAGCCGGGGCCGTCCGGGGGCTCGGTCCCGGTTCCCTTTGTGCGAGCCCTTAAAAGTTCGCCGGTGTCCCGCTGCCCGGAGGATGGACTCCGACGAGACTCCGTTTCCTTGCAGCTTGTTTCTAGTGTCAGAACTGGCTGCCCTGCGTGCTCTGAGATTTTCTCAAGGATCTGTCACTTTAATTTAGAAATCCGAGGTAAGGCCTTCTTTTAAACCTTGGAGACCACTAGCTTTGCCTTTCTGCCTTCCTGGAGGAGGCAGCGGCCGCTGTGCTCCGCGGGGACCGGCAGACACCAGATTCCACTGCCGATTTTTCAGGCGACTACAGGCTTTAAAAGAAACAGCACACTTGAGTTGCCATGAAAACCTGTCAAGAGTTCCATGAGTTCCAGTAGTTTCATCTCTTGCCATTTCTTAACGACGGAGCCTTCCGGCTTCTCACGTGCTGTTGGAAGGCCTGCTCCGCCGGGAGGGGGCTTTGCTGGGCGTGTTTTGAGACTATGCTAGACTGTTAGGGATTTCAGAGTAACAGGCCAGCCGCCTCTGGATTTCCAATCACGGATTCCAAAATCAAAGATGAGCGTATGGTGCTTCTCGAGTCTCGAGAAAAACAGTTTTTTGAAGACATTATTCTTCTTCAAAATAAAACGATGCCGAACATGCCTCTGGAAACCTGGGCGGAGGCATTGTTCTAATGGTATTGTGTTTTTCTGTATGTCCTTCTGCGGAGCAAGTCGCGCTGGAAATTTAAGTTGACGATTTAACAAGGGCAGATCAAGTACATGAGGCTTTGAAAAAAATGGACATGCCATGCATCTCTTCATCTGTTTCCAAACTCAAAACGTATCCCCCCCCCCCCGCCCAAAACCTTACAGTGTAAATTACACAGCCTTTCTAATTGGGTAATTTCAGCCCTTATGTTGTGGATATGAGAATTATACAATTTTCCTTTGAAGTGTGGTGCTGAGAAAAAGGAAGAGGAATTTTTTTCTTGGGAAGTGAGTGCAAACACACACCAGAACCTGACAATTTATACGCACAGTTCGCTTTCTGACTTGACTCTTCTCTTTGAGAATTACTATTTAAAATACCAAAGTTATGGGACACTAACTTAACTGTGGTCTTCAGCTTAAATATGTTATTCCTCAGTTTGAAAACCGCTATTTCATCTGCTTCAGGAACATTTAAAGGCAAAATCATCTAAGACACTTAAAAAAAATTTTAAACCTTTTATTTATTTTTGTGAGGCACGCAGAGACAGGGCATGAGCAGGGGAGGGGCAGAGAGAGGAGGTTTCACAGAGTCTGAAACCCGCTCCAGGGTCTGAGCTATGAGCACAGAGCCGGATGCGGGACTTGAACTCACAAACTGTGAGATCCTGACCTAAGCCGAAGTCGGGACCCTCAACCAACTGAGCCGCCAGGCGCCCCTAACACACTTTTTGACAGTGTTTGTTTATTGATTTTTGAGAGTGAGAGAGACAGCAGGTAGGGGCAGAGGGGGGGGGAGAGAGAATCCCAAGCAGGCTAGGTGCTGTCAGCTGAGAGCCCTCCATGGGACTCGACCCCACAAACCATGAGATCATTACTGAATTCAAGAGTTTGAGGCTTAGCCAACTGAGCCACCCAGGTGCTCCTTAAGACACTTTTCTAAACAGAGGCTCAGATAATAGCAGCTGGCTGATTTAAATTTCTAGTTATCTTAAAACTTTAAAAAGTTAAAACTACAACGGGACCCAACTGTATGAATAAACTGTTTAATTACATATTTCTCCTTTCATTGTTGGAGCCCTCAAGCAATTTTATATGCAATTCAGGTTAAGAAAAACATAAAAAATACATATCCAGTTTGCATATTCTTATTTCATTCAAATATTTACACAACAACTCCTAGGATATTGACACATTTTTAACATCTTTTTTCCCCCCCCGTTTTCTTTTACTGCTAGAAAGAGAAGCTAACAAAGCAAAACTTCTTTAAACAATAGGTTTCCTTGGCTTGGCAGTTCTCAATGCCAACACTAGATGGGAACAATATGACTTGTGATTTTCAACAGTGGTCTGGCTCAAACTTCCCGAAGAGAGTGAATGCAGTTCGCTTTTTACAGTTTTATCCCAGGGGAGAAACCATCTAAGTCACAGAACTTGAGAGCCTAAGAAGGTCTGATCATGATGCCCTTCACCACAAGTGTGTGTATCCTGAGCCCAGTCCTGGTGGTCCATGCACGGAGCCCAACACCATTCACCTTGTTGGTCGCCAAGAGGTCTGGACTCAGTGTCCAGGCTGATGGCCTTCCCCTCACCACACCTGTTCCTTGATACCGTGTCCTAGATGGTGCTCAGGATTAAAGGCCTGATTAATTACAAAGCTTTTTGACTAAATGTTTGTAAACCGAGGTATCCGGCCCGCTTTAAAGGAGTTGGGATTAAATATGCCTTATGTGTCCATTGTTAATTGCAGATAGGGAATGTCTGGTGTTGATGGAAGAGACCTCTTGAAAGCCTTGATTCTGAATGGTGCTGGAGGGATGGCTCTTGGAGCTAATGTGGATGCTTCATTTGTGACTGCTTCCTGCGAATGAGCTCAGCCTCTGCTGAAGGCTACCACAAAACCAGAAAACGTACAAAACTTCTAGTCTGACTATCCCTGCGGTTACCTGTCTCATGAATGTGTCTTGACCATTGTCTAGACGCCTGCTTGATATTTTACAGCACACAATTCCAGTATTAGAACCCCACTTTTAGTAACAAGTGATGGCCAGAATTGCTGTTTGGGAATATTAGAGAATGATAAGAAACCAGTGGAAATAAGAAGGAAAACATTAAATGGGTGGGGAAGCGAAAACTAGAAGTAACTACCAAAAGAGGCTGTTTGATTCATCAGTAATCGTAACGATGAAAATGGGCTTTGATAACAGCTGAAGGAAATCTTCACCAATAACCAGTTAATAAGTTCATGTGACATAAAATTTCATGAACTTCTACAGGGAAGGTGTGGCTCGATACCACCAAACATTCTGGAGAAGACACATTCCATTTATAAGGAATGCTTTTGATAACCTCCGAGGTGGCATATTTGGAAGGAAAACTGAGTCATGGGGACTACCCCCATCTCGGAAATCCCCGGCGCTGTGTTGAAGCGCATGATGGAGAAGCAGCCTCAATACCATCAAATAAACAAACCAACCCCCTCCCAGGAAAATCTCTTGTAAACGTTTTCCAAATCTCCAAGGTAGAACTGAAAGTTTTTCCTAAACATTTGCTGCCCCCATGTGTTTCTTTAGAGAACTGAATGTTAACATGAAATCATGTTTATTTAGCGCCTCCAGTACAGCATTCAGTTTAGACACACAGAACCTAGAATCAGAGAAACACCGAAATCACCATAAGAAAGAGCACCAAAGACAGGGCTGAAGAAAGGTGGAGAAAAGATCTTACTTTGGCTTCAGCGTCCTGATGTAATCTCCAGTAATTACATAACCTCTCACTGCCTCCGCCTTTTAAAGTGTGTGGCCAGTTGGCGGGATGGGGTGAGATGGGAGCCACATTTTTTTCTCCGAGGTTCTATTTAGCCTTTTATGTGGTGATTCTCATTGAGAATACTAACACAGAAGTAGGAAAATCTAGTTATTCCCTTTCTGGCTAAGTAGTCAACTTGGAGGTATGCCCAACACTCACGAATGAATTTCCTGTCTCATCACTGGAATCCATTACCTTGGTTTTCTGTCATCTTGAGAAACCTGCTTCCCCGTGTCTGAGTAGCTCTGAGCCAAAGGAGACAAGAAAGAATTCGTTTTCTTTAATGGCCAACAATTATGCAGTAGACCGTTTGTGACTTCAAAACTGAAAATCATCTTCAATGTTTACAGTATGTACCAGTAACAGGTGCTTCTTTGGATCCAACTGGTTCTTAAATCTTCTGCACAAGCAATGGTCAACTTAACAAAACTGTTCTCTCCCTACTTCCTGGATAACAGAACCCTGATTTTTAGTTTCCAGGCGACCACATGTTTCAAGAAAGGCTGGGTCCCTCCCTTACCCAAGGGGATGAATCTTGGCTTTTCTAAGAATTAGACTATTCACTGATTTCACTGCTTTCTTTTTTATTCAGAAGTTTTGTTTATTCTTATTATTATTGAGGTATAATTAACACACTATACGTTATTAGTTTCAGGTGTACAACATAATAATTCGATATGTGTATGTATTATGAAGTGATGATCACAGGTATAAGTCTAGCTAACATTCAACACCATGCATAGTTACACATTTTTCTGTTTTTTTAAAGAAATTTTTTTTAATTTGAGAGAGAGAGAGAGAGAACATGTGCGAACAAGGGAGAAAAGCAGAGCGAGAGAGAAAGGGAATCCTAAACAGGCTCCAAGCTCAGTGTGGAGTCTGATGTGGGGTTCAGTCCCTCAATCCTGGAATCATGACCTGAACTGAAATCAAGAGTCGAATGTTCACCTGACTGAGCCACCAAGGGGCCTCACAAAGTTTATTTTCCTTAGGTAGAGAACTTTTAGAAGCTACACTCTTAGCAATTTTCAAATATCCAATACAGTATGAACTAAAGACAGCCAGCATGCTGTACATTATATTACCATGACTTATTTCTTGTGTAACTGGATTCTAATACCTTTTGACGCCTCCACCCATTTTCCTAACCCCAAACACCCCCTGGTAACCACCAATCTGTTCTCAAGCTTTTGTTTGTTTGTTTTCCGGATTCCACATGTAAGTGGGATTCTATGGTATTTGTTTTTCTCTGTCTGCTTTATTTCACTTAGTATAATGTCCTCAAGGCTAACCCGTGCTGTCATAAATTACAAAATCCCCTCTTTTTTATGGCTGAATAGTATTTCTCCACAGTTTCTTTATCCATTCATCAGTTGATAAACACTAGGCTGTTTTCATATCTTGGCTAATGTAAAAAATGCTGTAATTAATATAAAGGTGCATGTATCTTTTTTAGCCAATGATTTCATTTTCCTTTGGATAAATACCCAAAAGGGAACTATTGGATCAAATGGCAGTTCTATTTATAATTCTTTGAGGAACCTCGATACTGTTTTCCAGGGCGGCAGTGCCAAGTTACATTCCTACCAACAGGGCACAAGGGTTCCCTTTTCGCCACATCCTTGCCAACCCTTTTCATTTCCTGTCTTTTTGATACTAGCCATTCTAACAGATGTGATTACTGTTCACCATTAATCAGAATTTTCGGGGGAGGTTCTCTAAAAATCAAATGCGTAGGCCCCAGTCAGGAGAGTATGGTTACTTGGTGTAGAGATTGATGGGGTTTGAAAACTCTGCGCGTGATGCTAGTGTGCAACCTGGGTTGAAAATCACTTGTCTAAGCCAGTGATGATCATTCCGCTCCCCTCTCTGGCAATTTGTTTATGAATGAACATGTGATACTATTTTTAGCCTTATAAGGAGAAATCTGCTTGGGGCGCCGCATCTAGGAGAGTTTGCCTCACTCTTAGAAAGGATGAGAAGATGAGGTAATGTCTTGATTTTCTCTTCTAGGTTTTGGTTGTTACCCTCTGAAGACATAAGGACTGTGATGTCTGGAGCTCGTGCAGCCATTTTGTGACCATGAAGGAAGCTCCCATATGCAACGTACAACTGAGTGGAATGACAGAAATAATTCTGGCCTTTGATGGTCTTGCTAAGCTGCTGGATTAACCGACCCCATAGCTGTCCTCCCTCAAGACTTCGTATGTATGTAAATAAAGGCCATTTAATTTAGTTGGAGCTGTAATCATCGTGATATACTGAGAGTTCTAAAAACAAGTCAGCCCACATATTTTAAATGGGGTTCCTTGAACCATTCACAGTGCATCATCCTGGGATCCTAAAGAATTCTGCGAGTATTCTATAGGGATGTTTTATAAGTAGGATTCTGTAATGGGTGTGTATGTGTTTATATAGTAAAAAGCGTGAAGATATAATTCCTTTCATCTGTTTAAACTAAAGCAGTGCATTTGTTCGCAGATATGAAGCAAAGACTGTGACAGACATAACCTACAGGCGGAAAATTTCTTATTCGACCTGGAGAAGTTTGCACCTAAAAATAAAGACATTTTCCTTACAATGCATACAAAATCCTTAAAGTGTTGCAAAATGTACAATTGGATTTTTTTACGACTCTTATCTTCTGAGTGATTATGAGTGCTATGAACTTTATTACTACTTGCCTTGAATATTAAAATGTTACGATCATGTCAAGGTTGCTGATTGTTTCTTAAGAATTCCGATTGTTTCTTAAGAATTGTTCAGGGGTGCCTGGGTGGCTCAGTTGGCTAAGTGTCTGACGTTGGCTCAGGTTATGACCTCAAGGTTAGTGGGCTCGAGCCCCACAGCGGGTTCTGTGCTGGCAGCTCACAGCCTAGAGCCTGTTTCAGATTCTGTGTCTCCCTCTCTCTCGCTGCCCCTCCCCCACTTGTGCTCTGTCTCTCTCTGTCTCAAAAAAAAAAAAAGAATTGTTCAGCGTTAGCGGCCGAAATGTTTGAAAATTCCTGTACTCCAATCTGTTTTTCTTTGAAAGGATCCGGCCCTCCTTTTTACTGTGAGCTGTTGTTTCCATTTTTTGGTACCATTTTCATCATTAGTATACACATCACCACTTGATGTACTGTGAGGCCCTTTAACTCTTTTTTGGGCAGCTTATTTGTTCACATGAAACTTTCACACAACAGCTATGAGTCTAGTGCACAGGATTCTAAATCATATTCAGATTCATGAGCCCTGCTTTGAATATCACACATTAGTGCTAGAATATTCATGTGCCAGCATCCTATGCCTGACAAAACAATGTGATAAGTGATTGCCCAAGTAGTTGCTTGGAGGAACTCAATTCTGGTCTAGCATTCTTGTGTTTCCCAAGCATTTCTGGGGTATTAGTAAAGCATATGTCATATGCATATGTTTCCTGGCTTCAACATGCGCCTATGTCTAAGAGAGGTATTACTTTTAGCCTGACCGCCATCTATTACAATGTGAAATTTAAAATTCAAAGCCCCAAAGGCATTAACTGTAACATTTCGGGTTAACTTAGGTGGAGTTTTCACCTACTGGTGTCTCACTCTATATATCTAACTTTCAAAATCCAGTTAAGTTCTCCTGACCTGGAGATAATACAACACACCGTCCCATTATCAGCACCATGGAAGGAAGCTATGTAAACACGAGCAATAATATTCATAATATAAATTATGACATTTCCTCAAGGGAACTGATTCATGCAAGCCTATGAATGTATTATATGTAATAATCATCATAGTTAACTCTGCTGCTGTTTTTTTTTTCTGTTGTATTTTTTATAAAAACAGAAATAGTTGGGGCACATGGCTGCCTCAGCGTCTGACTCTTGATCTCGGGGTTATGAGACTGAACCCCACACTAGGTGTAGAGATTGCTTAAATAAACTTTTTTTTAAAGTTTATTTATCTATTTTGTGTGTGAGAGAGAGAATGCATGAGGGACAGACAGAGAAGAAGAAAGAGACTCCCAAACAGATTCCACACTGTCAACCCCGAGCCCAGTGCAGGGCTTGACCTCACAAATCGTGAGATCATGATCTGAACCGAAACCAAGAGTGGCATGCTTAACCAACTGAGTCACCCAGGCAGCCCTTCACTAAACTTAAAACGCAAAATCCTCAATAAAAAAATAAAAACAGAATTAGTCTTACAAAGCTATTTGTTATCTGCAGAATCCTTTGTGCATTAAGAATGCTGCATTTGAATATTTAAATGCATAAAGGTCAGATAAAGAATAGTGTGGGAGGCTGGAAGGCCAGGAGGAGCCGGCCAGCTCCCTCCCTCGCCTTTACACACAGCAGTGGCAAATATCATCAGCAAATTTAGCAATGATTGTATTTTCTAATGTCTTCAGAGATTCGATTGTCTCTCTTTAGAGCTCATTGCAATAGTTAAGAATTTTCACTCTCTGGTCTTTCCCCCCCCCCAAATAATTCTTTTTTTTTTATAATAGTTTATTGTCAAATTAGTTTCCATATAACACCCAGTGCTTCTCCCCACAAGTGCCCGCCACCATGACCATCCCCCTCCCCCTCCCCCTTCAGTCCATGGTTCGTCTCCATTATTCAGTAGTCTCCCTTGATCTGTGTCCCTCACTCTTCCCCGCTCTCTTTCCCCCTTCCTCTCCCCATGGTCCCCTGCCAGGTCTCTCCTGTTAGACCTATGAATGCAAACATATGGTATCTGTCCTTCTCTGCCTGACTTCTTTCACTTAGCATGACACCCTCGAGGTCCATCCACTTTGCTACAAATGGCCAGATTTCATTCTTTCTCATTGCCATGTAGTACTCCATTGTGTATATATACCACATCTTCTTGATCCATTCATCAGTTGATGGACATTTAGGTTCTTTCCATGATTTGGCTATTGTAGAAAGTGCTGCTATGAACACCCCCCCCAAATAATTCTTTATGTTAGTGGTCTACATCAGTTTTTCCCTGTTTTCTCTGTGTGACACGTAAGCAGCTGTTGGGAATTCTTGGTAGGATCACCTTTGTCATTGTTAGTGATTATCTCTGGGCGAGGCACCACAGTGTGGTTCTTTCAACTGTTGAGCACACTCAGCAGGTGTCTTTGGTGTGCCATGCCCTATTCTAGATTTTGGGGGTAGAACAGTGGAAATAAAGGACAGAAATCCCTGCCCATGAGGAGTTTATATTCTAAAGGGAGGAAACAGATGATAAACAAGATAAGTAAGTGAAATATGTAGTGTGATGGGCAATGATATGGGATAAAGGAAAATTAAAGGAAGAAAGGGAGTTAGGAAGTACTGGGAGAGTGCATGATTTGCAGTTTAGATGGTAACATCTGCATCACCAAGGAAACCAGCAAGTGCAAAGGCCCTGAGGCAGAAACATGACTGGCTTATGTGGTTGGAATAAGTAGGCAAAGGAAAGAATAGTAACCCATCAGGCCAGAGAGAAATTGAGAAATGGTAGAGGTTTACAGGCTAGAGGTGCTCATGGCCAAGGACCTCCTGAACCTCTATAAAGACCTTAGCTTTTCCTCGAAGGGGTTTCTGCCAAAGAATGACATGATCTGACTCTTATTTTAACAGGGATGCCTTTGCTGCTGTGTCCCATAGCAGGGCAAGTCCAGGAGTAGGAAAACCAGTTTGGAAGCTGTAGCAATTACCAGGAGCCCAGCTGAGAGGTGCTTTCAGGTAAACAGGAAGGGGCCCGAGATGGAGCCTTGGGGTTCTCCAGTGGGTAGCCTCAGGGGAGTGCAGAGCCTTTCTCAGCCTGAGAAAGTAAACACCAAGGAAGCAGGAGGAAGACCATTGACCACGGGCTCTGGGAGTCAAATTTTCAGAAGAGAGAGGGAACGCCTGTATCCAACGCTGCTGATAATCAGAGCAGGATGAAGACAGAACGTACACCATTGGCTGCTGTCCTAGACACAACCTTCTCTGATGGACTCAGAAGGCACATCGCAGTCAGAAAGCCCCACAGTGTTAGCCAGAGTCTCCCCATGAAGCCTGGATCATTTTCAGCTGTGTACTTACCCCTTAGTGTCCTCACAGGTACGGAGGTCTGAGACTTCCTACCTCAGAGTGGGAGAACCTAAGAAGATAATGTAGGGGTGCCTGAGTGGCTCAGTTGGTTGAGTGTCTGACTTCAGCTCAGGTCATGATCTCTCAGTTCGTGGGTTCAAGTCCCATGTTGGGCTCTGTGCTGACAGCTCGGAGTCTGGAGCCAGCTTCAGACTCTGTGTCTCCCTCTCTCTCTCTGCCCCTCCCTCACTCACACTCTGAGTCTCTCTCTCCCATATAAATAAAGATTTGTTTAAAAAGATGAAAAAGTTAAAAAAAAGAAGAGGAAAATGGAAATAAAGCCTGTATTCAGGGGCTCTGGCTGCCATAAAAAAGCCACAGACAAGGGGGCAAGACAGAATCTGGAGGGAACAAAACATACCACAGACTGTGCGGCTTGAGTCACTATAATTTATTTTCTCCTAATTCTGGAGGCTGCAAGTCCAAGTCCAAGCTGCTGTCACGGTTGATCTCTGGTTAGAACTCTTTTTCTGGCTGTGATGTGCTGCCTTCATGTTGTGTCCTCAAATAGGATTTCCCCTGTGTTCCTGCAAAGAGAGATCTCTGGTGTCTCTTCCTCTTCTTTTTTTTTTAAGTTTATTTTTATATATTTTGAGAGAGAGCTAGAGAGCAAGCAGGGGAGGGGCAAAGAGAGGGGGAGAGACAGAATCCCAAGCAGGCCCCGTGCTGTCAGCACAGAGCCCGACGTGGGGCTTGAACTCGAAAACTGTGAGATCATGACCTGAGCTGAGATCAAGAGTTGGACGCCCAACCGCCTGACCACCCATGCGCCCCATCCTCCTATAGTCCTAGTGGATTATGACCTCATTTAACATTAATGATTTCCCTCCAGGCTCTGTTTTCAAATGCAATCATACTGGGGTCAGAACTTCAACGTATGAACCAGGGCAAGAGAGAGGTACATCTCAGTCGGTTATAAAAGTCCTTAATACTTATTAGTACTCAAAAAATGTTAATTCATATCTTACTCATTAATTGTTGTTTGTTATTAACAGTTAAGCTTTTCTTATTTTTACAGTTTAGAGAAAATATATAATAAAACACATTCAATTCTTACTCAGAAATGTAAAAAATAATCTATCTTGCCCAAACAAGGTTTCATTAGTGGTTAAAACAGACACTAAGAAAAAAGTTGGCCAATACTGCCATCTACTGGAATTTTGTTCAAAGTTCATTTGTGGGAGTTGGTTTATTCATATCTTATATGGCGCCTTGCTCACTTTTCTCTTTCTAATGAATATAAAATTGGATGTTTTTGTTCTCAGTTTAATCCCTTAAAAGTATTCTAAGAAATCCGTACAGTCTGATTTTTTCCTACTTCCAGGATCCATTCTGAACGTGACAAAGGTAAGGTTTAGACAGGAAGGTATAGATAGAAATATCTTTGCTTTTAGACACAGAAATTTCACTAATATTAGTTTTTAGTTTTATTTCTAAGTTATAACGTGTTTGGTGTTTTGATTCGCTTAAATCCACGAACAAAGAAGGTTAGTTTCAAGAGCCAGGTAGTGGAGCATGAAGTTTCAAGTTTTGAGCTGACAAATGTTCGTCTGATTCCGAGGACCAAATTCTAATACTTCAAAGTTGATTTATTTTTTTTAATGTTTTATTTATTTTTGAAAGAGAGAGAGAGAGAGAGAGAGAGAGAGCGAGCATGAACAGAGGAGGGTCAGAGAGAGAGGGAGACACAGAATCGGAAGCAGGCTCCAGGCTCTGAGCTGTCAGCACAGAGCCCAATGCCGGGCTTAAACCCATGAACTGTGAGATCATGACTTGAGCCGAAGCCGGACGCTTAACCGACTGAGCCACCAAGGCGCCCCCAGAGCTGAGTTAGAAACGACGTGTGGCAGGGGAAAGGGTGTAACTGGCATCATAGCCCAGCACCTTGGTGATATCAGTGCCGAGGGCTGGCGTAAGTGGGCATTCTCTGCCTTTGCTAGAAGAGAGGAAGATGGGCGTGGCTCCTACGTGAAATGTACCCAAGCAGATGTGCGCACACCCTTTAACTCAGTGATCCCACTGTTAGGAATTTATCCTACAGAGGTAGTTCCAACCATGTGAAACGATGGGTAGGTAGTGTATCATTTTTTTTCTTACAGCAGGGATCGGGAACAATCTCAAAGCTATCAGTCTGACACTGTAAGTAAATCATGGGACGGTCACGTAAAGGACTGCCATTATGGTATCCGGACGAGGCAGCTCTCTGTGCTGAAACGGATGAATCTTCAAGATAATGTTGTTAAGGAGAAACGTAAAGTACAGAGCTCTGTGTAGGGTTATACACATCTGTTAAAAATTCTATTTTGCTGCAAATAATCGTAACCTCTGACAGTGGCTTAAGCTCCTTCTCTTGCTGATAAAACAAAATCCAGACATAAGCAGGTGATGGCTTGTAGGACTCTGTGAACCTCAGGACCCAGCCTTCTTTATTAAGTGATCTGTCATCCTGCGCAGGCTGCTTCATGGTCCAAGAAGGCTGCTCAAGCTCTAGGCATCCAGCACACAATCCAGCTGGCAGAAAGAAGACTTTTGAGAAGTCTAACACGCACTTGGGTTTCCATCCAGCATCGGGAACTTACTTACATAGCCAACATGATCAGCTAAAAGAAAGGATGTTAAGGGTGCCTAGGTGGCTGAGTCATTTAAGTGTCCAACTCTTGATCTCAGCTCAGGTGGTGATCTCACAGTTTTGGGGTTCAAGCCCTGCATTGGGCTCCAAGCTGACAGTGCAGAGCCTGCTTGGGATTTTCTCTCTCTCCCTCTCTCCCTCTCTCTCTGCTCCTTCCCCAGTTTGCGTATGTGTGTGCTCTGTCTCTCTCAAAATAAATAAATACACTTAAAAAAAAAAAAGAAAGGCTGTTAAGTATAGTTTTTTAGATGGACAGTAATGAACTCCAGTAAGTAAATTTGGGGTGCTATTGGAAGAGGGAGAAAGGTTGCTAAGACAGGCACCTGCCGTCTCTGTTGCGCTATGCTAACCTTTATGCTGTGGGGAGGAGACATAATAATATGTATATGTATTTGCTTGGAAAGGGTTAGAATATCTAGAAATACACAAGTACCTAGAAACAACATTGTCTTTGCAAAGACCTGAATTGACTGAGAGAAAAGCCAGGAACAGAGATGTTTTGCAACTTACCATTTTGTATCTTTTGAATTCTATGGTATGTCCATTTTTCCTATAAGAAAAATTTGAATGCAAAAAGGTGTCTGCTAACACAGTGTAGTGACCATATGGCAATATACAAACGTGTCAAACCAACACCTTACACACCTTAAACCTACACAGCGTTAGGTCAATTATATGTCTGACATATGTCAATTTTATCTCCGTAAACAGAGCACACATTTGGCTTTGAGATTTTGCATCGGATCTGTTTTGATGGCTAGAATTTCCCAGAAGGAATAAAGTGGAAGGGAGAGATGAAATCCCCTTAGTGGAAGAAAAGACAAAGAGAAATAGGATTGTGTTTTCATTATGCCCCCTGGGAAGAAGAGAGCTGGAATCTGGTTTCAAGTTGACTCACACCACCCTTCACATGACTAGCTGGCTGGCGCACGTGTTTCTCAGCTGAGATGAGGTTTGATAAGAGTTTGCAAGAACAGACAGAAATAAAAACTCTGTGGGGAAAATGAAATCATTGTTTTTTAGCACCACAAACTTTTCCTTTATGATATACTTGCACTCTGTCACATATACCAATACATTTACAAATGAAAAATGCGCATTCGAACTTTGGAATCAGATAACCTGCCCGGAATGCTCCAATCAGTTGAAGGCATTAAACGCATGCTGATATTTTCTTTCCTCCCAGAGGAAGATTTCAGGAGCTTGAGGAGTTTGCCCAATGCATCAGCTCCCTGCCTGGACTGGCTCCTGACCCACTTGCTTGCTGATGCTTGAAATTCTTTAACATGAGATAAAGCCTCTCATTCTGCAATTTGGAGATAAATCTTAAAATCTGAGGGTAAGGTAAGGCATGTGAAAATGGGGCTGAAATGGCAAGCCATAGGATACCAGAGAGGGTGACAAAGGACAGCCAGCATGTTACCGTCCCCACTGAGAGAGAGAGAGGGAGTGTGGTATATGGAGAGTGCAACAGAGAATGTTATCACCCAATATGGTTATCTCTGGGCTCATGGGGAAGACAGCCAGCCTAAGGCCATGTGATAGAAAGGAACACACTCTGTTAAGGGAAACCTCTATGACCAGGGCCAAGAGAATATGGGAAGAAAGGGAGCAGAGCTCAGGAAAAATAGACCTGTGTTCCGTTCCTGAAGGAATATCCATTGTCCTCCGGGGAACAGGCTTCGCAGTTTATGTAGTCGAAAGGTACAGACTCCCAGTTATAAAATAAATAAGCTCTGGGGATGTCATGTACAATGTGGTGACTATAGTTAATAACACCGTGTGGTATATTTGAAAGCTGCTGAAAGAGTAGATCTTAAAAGTTCTCATCACACGCAAAAAAATGTAACTCTGCACCGTGATAGATACTAACTGGATTCATTGTGTGATCATTTTATAATATACGCAAATACTGAATAATTACGTTGTACCTTTGAACCTAATGTTATGTTGGTTATATCTTGAAAGCAATGATACAGGTTTAGTAATGAAAATGTTTCCTAGCATGGACTCTGGCTTAGGGCTTCCATCAACCAGTTTAACTTTTTTTTCTCCACTGTGTGATGTAGATACATATTCACCCAATGTGTGGAGAATGTTGAGATATTCAGCATTGATAGATCTATATCTTAGTGTTCTTCTTAATGTAAATACGTCATAATTCAATGTTTTATCCATTTAAAAGTGGATCCTGAAAAAGGTTGGCAGTATCTCACAAAGCTGAACATTTATCTATGTTGTGGCCCTGTAATTTCACTCCTAGGTATTTACCCAAGAGAGATGAAAGCGTATGTCTTCAAAAAGAATTCCTGAAAAATGTTCATAGCTTTATTCAAAATAGCCCCAAACTGAAAACAACCCAACTGTCTATCAATAGTAGAACAGATACGCCAACTGCGGGAAACTCATAAATGGAATCTTGCTTAAGCAAAAGAGGGGATGAACTGCTGAGAAATATACTAAAGTGGATGACTTTCAAAAGTACTGTGCTGCATGCAAGAAGCTTTGACGGGAAAAAAAAAAAAAAGAGTATTAAAGGTGAACCATCCCACCTGACCAACGCAATGGGACTCCCTGGGATTAGGACTGTGGTAAGGCACTGCTGTGCGGCCAGGATTGAGGGCCCCTGGGCCAAGATGCTCAAAACCTGTGGAGAGATGGCAGAGCTGGCAGGCTCCTTGACGCATGTGCTGGCCTGAAGTGGGGCAGCGGTCCTGGCTTCACGCCACCACAGGGGACAGGGGAAGGGGCTCATCCTAAAATGTGGAAGTTGGAGTCCCAGGCTGGCCCAGTCGGAAGACCATGCGACCACTGATCTTGGGGTCAAGAGTTCAAACCCCACTTTGGGTGTAGAGATTACTGAAAATAAAATGCAGCACTTTGTCCAGGTGACCAATGGATCAAATGGTGGGGCTAATAGAAAATAACAGTAAGAATGCTTATTGATCTTTTTTATTTTTAAATATTTTTTACATTTATTTATTTTTGAAAGACAGAGAGAGACAAGTGGGAGAGGAGCAGAGGGAGAGAGGGAGACACAGAATCGGAAGCAGGCTCCAGGCTCTGTGCTGGATGCAGCACTCAGAAAGGGATGCAGGGTTCAAATTCACAAACCGTGAGATCATGACCTGAGCTGAAGTCGAACGCTTAACCGACTGACCCACCCAGGCGCTCTGATCGATCTTTCTATTATTTTATTTATATTTTTTAATTTTTAAAATGTTTTATTTGTTTTTGAGAGAGAGAGAGAGAGAGAGAGAGGGACAGCGTGAGCAGAGGAGGGTCAGAGAGAGAGGGAGACACAGAATCCGAAGCAGGCTCCAGGCTCCGAGCTGTCAGCACAGAGCCCAACGTGAGGCTCGAACCCACGAACTGTGAGATCATGACCTGAGCCGAAGTCAGACACTCAACTAACTGAGCCCCCCAGCGATCGACTTTCTTAAAAAAAATTATGGGTGTGCCTGGGTGACTCAGCCAGTTAAGAGTCCTGCTTTGGCTCAGGTCATGATCTCGTGATTCATGACTCTTCCCCTAAATGCATTACTTCTCAAAAACTCGAAGGTCTATTGCCTTTTATAGGTTTCTATGTACTTAGCGTCAAGACTGCCACGCAGTTAAAGCTCCCTTATTCTTCAATATCTTCGGCGTTTAAGATTGTGTTTTCTTGGTTTTGTAATAGGTTAGGATTGCTTCTTTAATAACAGAGCAGAAGTCTGTTGTACAAGAGATCTTGGGAGGCAAAGGTGCACCTGCGGACAACGGCTGGGGTGACTCAGAAAATCAAGGCGACGTTTTTTCTCCTGGAAGTCTCTAATTTTTCTTTCTTTTAACTGACTTCTGGTTCAAATCTGACACCTCACTGTTAGGAATACTTCCCTTCTTCTTGCCTTCCTTCCGTATCACCTTTCTCTCTCTCTCTCTCCTAACAATTAAAGGAGCTTCTTAAGTTTAAACATTATTTATTAGCATTGACCATGTGTCAAGCATTTGTGATACATTAATTAAGAAATAAGATAGGGCACCTGGTGGCTCAGTGGCTTAAGTGTCTGACTTCAGCTCAGGTCATGATCTCACCATTCGCAAGTCTGAGCCCCATATTGGGCTCTGTGCCCAATCCTGGAGCTCAGATCCTGGAGCCTGCTTCAAATTCTGTATCTCCCTCTCTCTCTCTGCCCCTCCCCCACTTGCGTGCTCGCTCTCTCTCCCTCTCTCTCTCTCAAAAAATAAATATTAAAAAAATTTTAAAAAGGAAATAAGAAAGATTCCAGACATAGCACTTTCTTCTCTGACCTCACACTCAATCAAGGCAATGGTTTTTCTCCCAAATTTTAAAAATGTAAACTCAAATCATCAGAAAAGCTGGAAAAGAGTATACAAACACCAAGTATTCCTCAATGAACTTAACTCTTGCTATTACTTTACCATTTTTGTTTATTTCTCAGATGATAGGTAGGTAGATAGATAATGATAGTTGATAGACAGATAGATAATAGGTACATAGATAATGCATAGATGATAGATGATGTGTGCGTGTGCGTATGTGAAAGAGAGAGATTTATACTTTTCCTAAGTCATTTGAAAGTAAATTGTAGAAGCCATGATATATAACCCTGATATTCTTCAGAACCAATCTCCTCAGAACATCGAAGGCTAGATCTTGAGAAGAGAAAATATTATGCCTTTTTTTTTTTAAGCTAGACTGGATCATCGAGGGAGACTGTAATCTGAGCAGAGAACTGCAAGGAGAATGCAGGCTGGAGTTCAGGTAGTGGTGGAGCCTGCAGTTTTGACCTGGATTGGATTTTGTAAGTGGCCCAACAAAATGGTGGCCTGTTGCAAAAACCCGGAAGCAAAGGCTCATTTCCGGGTGAAGTATGTTCAGGCATAAGAGATTCTTGTCAGGCTGGATTTGATGAATGAAATAAATACATCTAACCAGCTCTATCCATGGAGTGTGTACTCCAACCTCCCTTTCAGTTCTCACACTGATTCAAGAATAATTTTGCACACCAGACAACTGGTGGAGCATCTGCTATATTTTGGACCCACTTGAGTATCTAAAATCCTGTATTGGGACATTGTGACATCACAATATAAAGAAATCTTCCTTGCTTCTTTCCCTCTTTCCACCCCACAGTTAAACCATCGGGTAGCAACAGGGATTTTGAGCGGTATGTTTATGAGCACTCTGATGTAAGTTCGTTTCCAGGCATCAGTTTGATACAAATTGTAATTCTGTCCTTGGTTCAAGTACATTGGTCTCCAGTAAAGTGGGTCAAGTATTGCCAATATTTCTGTTTAATGTACAGTATTATTACATCAAAACCAGTTCTAGAGCTAGTCCAACATTTTAAGATGTATTTTGGGGGGCACCTGGGTGGCTTAGTTGTTTGTGTCCAACTTTACTTTGGTCATGATCTCGCGGTTTGTGAGTTTGGGCCCCATGTCTGGCTCTGTGCTGATGGCTTGGAGCCGAGAGCCTGCTTCAATTCTGGGTCGCTCTCTCTCTCTCTCTCTCTCTCTCTCTCTGCCCCTCCATCACTTGTGCTCTGTCTCTCAAAAGCAAATGAACATTAAAAACAAACAAATAAATGCATTTTCCTATATAAAATTTTGGGAAAAATAATATTTTGAGATACAAAGCATCTTTCAGTTACGCAGACACAGACTTTCATCACATTTATATTCCTTAATGTTCAATGTATGTATCTACTACATTAGAAACTCAAGGCACAAATACAACTGTTCCATTTACTGCCACAATAAGCAATATGGAACATCAAAAATCATATGTATTCATAAAGAAGAGCAAAGATGGTATTGCACTACAAAATTAAGAAGGACATTACAACTGGACTGTATGGGAAGAGCCTGACTGATTTCTTCCAAGCGATGCATTTTCATCAAAACTCATACATATTCAGCGAGACAAATAACATGCCAATGAATTCCACGAGCCACCACTGAACCCGAAACATCTATTTCCTAGCATCTGTTTGTGGGAATTATGTAAAATATTTAATGCATTGTGTTTTCACTGCAATCCAATTTTTGTTTCCCAACCAGTGAATTTTCATTTAAGTCAATATGTTTACCTGAGCCCCTTGTGCACGCATTTATTGAAACTGAAATGCAGTTACAGATACAAGCAACATTTCAGCCACCAAGCCAATGCATGTTGATGCAACTGAGCCAATTTTCCAGGACACGTATTCTGTTTCTCTAGGGATAGAGATTCCCCTATGAGGGAAACGCTCCTGATCGTGAGAGAGGGCAGGAGAGACTGGAGTCCTGGGCTGCAGGGAAACACCACAAGAGCAACAGCTCTCTTGAAACCTTGTTACCCGGGGCTCCTGGCTGGCTCGGTCAGTTGAGCGCCAACCCCAGCTCGAGTCATGATCTCTCAGTTCATGGGATCGAGCCCGGTGTCAAGCTCTGTGCTGACAGCTTGGAGCCTGGAGCCTGCTTTGGATTCTGTCTCCCTCTCTCTGCCTGTTCCGTTTGTGCTGTTTCTCTCTCTCAAAAATGAATAAACACTTTTTAAAAAAATATATAAAAAACAAAACAAAACAGAAAAAAACCTTGCTACGCAAAGTCTGCTCTGGTGCAACAGCATTGGTATCCCCGGGGGTTGTTAGAAAGGCTGAATCTCAGGCCCCACCCCAGACCTACTGATTTGGAACCTGCATCTTAACAAGATCTCCAGAGAATTTGTTTGAACAGTAAAATTGGAGAAGCCCTCTTTTAAAAAATTTTAAAAAATGTTTTTTATTTATTTTTGAGAGACAGAGAGAGTAGGGGAGGGTCAAACAGAGAGGGAGACACAGAATCTGAAGAAGGCTCCAGGCTCTGAGCTAGCTGTCAGCACAGAGCCCGACACGGGGCTCAAACCCACAAACCATGAGATCACGACCTGAGCTGAAGCCAGCTGCTTAACTGACTGAGCCACCCAGGTGCCCTGAGAAGTCCCCTTTTAAAACAAACTCTTAGGGGAACCTGGGTGGCTCAGTTGGTTAAGCATCTGACTTTAGCTCAGGTCATGACCTCACACTCCATGAGTTCAAGCCCCGAATCCATCTCTGTGCTGACAGCTCAGAGCCTGGAGCCTGCTTCAGATCCTCTGTCTCCCTCTTTCTCTACCCTTCCCTTGCTTGTGCTCTCTCTTAAAAGTAAATAAACATTTAAAAATAAAATAAACTCTTAAGTGTACACAGTTACTTTTAGGGCGATGCTCAAAGTTCTAAGACAAGCCCTTTTTCCAGTGGACAAACAGCTTGGTGACACCAGCTTCCTTTACATGCAAAGGCAGCCCCTCCCTCTGTTTCTTTTTATTGCACACGCCGCACACGTGTGTATATTCTTTGTCAAGACTCAGCCAACTCAGAAGCCCACAGAACTGTCTTCTTGATTAACCACCATCACTAGTTTCTCTTCCTTTTATTTTCTCTCCTGTGAATTTATGGGCATGTATATATATATATATATATATATAAACACACTACAAACACATACATGAGATATATATTTGTTAGACATCATGCATACTTTTTCATTTACCTACATGTTTCCACTATCTTACTTTGCCCATGTATGGTGGATGGCCTCAGCCTTTGAAACAACTGCATAGTTCTCCCTGGTGTAGATACTGTAGTCTGGACAGCCAGCTCCCTATTAGTGGACGTTTGGATTGTTTCGATTTTTGTTTCTACCAGAAACAGTGCCCTGTGAACATTCTTGAACATCTGTTGTTGTGGCCGTGTTTGAGAATTTTAGATCAGATTCCTAGAAATCCCCAGTGTCAAGAAAAAGAGATAGAATAGCCTAGTAGCACTATGCTGGCTCTCAGTAGTGATCAAATGAACCCAAGCAGAACAACCATAGGGCCCCTTCCCTTTTCAGGCTGGCCAAATGGTTAAAGTCCGATACATTTTGGTAGGAGTGCAAACTGGTCAAGCCTTTGAGAAAAGCAGTTTAGCAACCTCCAATCAACAGTTTAAAAATTTTTTTTAATGTTTATTCATTTCCACAAAATAGAACATGAGTGGGGAAGGGGCAAAGACAGAGAGAGGAAGATGCAGAATCTGAGACAGGCTTCAGGCTCTGAGCTGTCGACACAGAGCCGTCACGGGCTCGAACTCAGGAACCTCGAGACCATGACCTGAGCCAAAGTCGGACGCTCAGCCAACTGAGCCACCCAGGTGCCCCCATGTCTTATGACTCTTAAACCCCTTTCATTCCCTGCCTGGGTCACTTCCCCTCGTGTAGGCAAATCCCAGGAGGGATCAGAAGAATGTGCTAGGGTGTCAGTGACCTCAAGGAACCCACACTTGCCCTGCCTCTTCCAGAAGTCTCCTTGATGCCAGGGCTAGCCTCTGGTCCTTTTTCCTTGTGCATCGAGGTAACTTTATTTTTGTCATCCTGTGGCCTTTCCCAGAACCTGGGCCTTCATTAGAGCTGCTCGGGGCCCTCTTGCCAGAGAGGCTGCTGTTGATTCCTAGGAAACAGGGGTTGAGTGAATGGGTCTCATTTTCTCAAAAGGCCCTCATCTCCTTATGAGGAGGCTCATCTTCCCTCCAGAACCCTGTCCGTGTGTATCACTAATAGAGAAGTTCACTCAATAACCTCTCACTGGGCAAAACAAATCAGCCTTAAAAAAAATACTATGCTTGGAGCACCTTGGTGGCTCAGTCGGTTAAGCATCCATGTTCAGCTCAGGTCATGATCTTGCGGTTCGTGTATTCGAGCCCCGCATCTGGCTCTGAGCTGTCAGCACTGCTTTGCATTCTGTGTCTCCTTCTCTCTCTGCCCCTCCCCTGCCAATTCTCTGTCTCTGTCTCCCTGAAAATGGACATTAACCAAAAACAATACTGTGCCTTAATATGCCGAGACTCACAGAAAAGACCAGAAAGAGCCACATATGGCCCCAGACAGGTGTCCTCCAGCACCACCGGGCTTCAGCCCAGCATGGACGCCCTTGATGGGAAGGCCGGCCATGTCCAAGGAACATTTTTCCCCAGAGCCAGAGTAAGAGCCTGCTCTCCGCCATGAGTCAAGCATGCAATGTCTCTCTCGCTCATTGTCTCCTGTCTCTGGGAGTATATTACACTTTTGCTGTTACTCCCTCCCTTCCCACCTTTTCATGGGGCACTTGCTCTACATGGCAGAGACCGGCGCTCTTGAATTGGGAGAGCAGTTTCTGTCACAGTTTCTGCCATGCCATGGGCAGCGCCTTTCAGGCCCTCACATCTGGGACGTTCGGAATCACTTGTTACAGGAATGGCACCCTGGCTGGGTCCTTGGGGGAGACGGACAGGCAAGAGTGGACACGATCCCGTTCTGGGCAGATGACCGTATGAAGCCAGACAGGAAAGCAGCCTGAGAAAGTTGTGTTGCCGATAAAATGTTCGGTGAGCCTTGTCCGTGTCGTTAATGGCACTTTATTGTGAAATAGACTCATGTGCATCAGAAACGCCCCTGTGCCCTGCTAACCCCATCGGTGATCTCCTGACTTACTTGGCAGCCAGGAATTTGTAACAGAGTCCAAAATTCTAAGCCAAGGCAAGGATGTGCAGGAGCAAAGACACCCATTCTTCCACAAGAGATAGGAGACAATGTCTCTGCTCTGGGGGCTGGAGGGAGGCGGGTACTAGGCCATGGGCAGGTGCAGCGTGAAGGGTGGAGCTCAAGACTTGGCCAGCCAGCTCCTTTCCTCCAGGATTTTGGCCCCGCTGACATTGGATGAAAATGAATAAATACCAAGGTTCATCCTCAAAGCCAAAGAAACCTCCAACGGACAGGTATCAAAGTGTGGGTGTGCGCGGAGGCTGGGGAAAGTCTGTTGCAACCATTTGTTTCATATTAATGGCAGTGGTGTGTGTGTGTGTGTGTGTGTGTGTGTGTGTGTGTGTGTGTGCATGCATGCATGCACACGTGTTGCAGATATTCAAGGTAATGGAAGGACTTCTTTGCTGCTGTGGCTCCGAGGGTGCCATACACTTTCATTTGAATGTACGACTTAGGCCTGTTTAATGGTAGCCGATGCAATGAATGATTAAATGGTATTAACCTTGGTATCGATAAATTAAAATTAATTTCCTGAGGCTTCGTCTAGCAAGAAGTCTCAATTGCAACTTTGTAGTTCTGCTGTGTACATTTCCAGAGTAGATATTTTGAATTCCAGCAGTGGGAAAGGATACTTTTTAGCTAGTGACAGGCCTGATTTCTTGTGGCTCCATGTGAGGGCTGTTTTTGTTGTTCAAATTTTGGTCAGAATTGCTTATTAAGGGAAGCCCAGTTTTGTGTCTATTGGTTTATTCCAGTTGATTAGGCAATATTGTCTTAAATATAATATGATGCATGTAAATCTATTTTTTTAATTAGGGGAAGGAAAAGCCTAGTATTAACACTTTATTTCGATTTATAAATGTAGTTTATTTTTGTCGCTAATGTCTCTTCAAATGGAAAGGTTTTTATCCTTTATGGGAATTGTAAGTAATATTTAATGCCTGAGAATGTTCTCTATAAAACCTGAAAGAGAGCACATAATAATGGCTCAAATGAAAATGGTTATCTTAAGGTAGAATTTGATTTGCAATTTTAAATGTCCTATAATTGGGGTATCGAAATGTAGTAAAGCATTTGGTACATATAACTTTCTAGGTACCTGGTAGATAGAACAAATTAGAAAGTATTTATATTCATGATGTATTTCATTAATTATATCTACCTATGTTCATATTATTTAAATGAATACTTCTTAAAAAACTGTAATGTTCATTTATTTTTGGGAGAGAGAGAGAGAGAGAGAGAGAGAGAGAGCGAGCATAAATAGGAGAGGGTCAGAGAGAGAGGGAGGCAGAATCTTTAGCAGGTTCCAGGCTCTGAGCTGTCAGCAAAGAACCCGATGCAGGGCTCGAACTCACAGACTATGAGATCATGACCTGAGCTGAACTCGGACACTTAACTGTCTGGGCCACCCAGGCGCCCCTAAATGAATACTTTTTTAATGTTTATTTATTCTTAGAGTGAGGTGGGCAGAGGGGGAGAGGCAGAGAAAGAGGGGACAGAGGTTGTGAAGCAGTCTCCTCGCTGACAGCAGACAGCCCCACACGGGGCTTGAACTCACAAACCAGGAGATTGTGACTTGAGCTGAAGTTGGGCCTTTAACCAACTGAGCCACACAGGCACCCCTAAGTTAATACTTAAAAAATACATTTATTTTTATTAAAAAGTAACACTTATGGGAAACAAATAGGAATGATTTCCCAGGAACTATAAGCAGCTGAGAAGTGTCACGGAAATGATGGATCATCAAATCAGGTGCTTTCTACCTTTTCTGTGTGGTGATTTGTATCCTAACCTCTGCTGCCTGCCACCTTTCCTCCAACCCTTGCAGAGACAAGAGCTTAAAAAAATATGTATGTTGGGGCGCCTGGGTGGCTCAGTCGGTTGAGCGTCCAACTTCAGCTCAGGTCATGATCTCACGGTTCGTGGGTTCGAGCCCCACGTTGGGCTCTGGTAGCTCAGATCCTGGAGCCTCTTTCAGATTCTGTGTCTCTTTCTCTCTCTGCCCTCCCCTGTTCATGCTCTGTCTCTCTCTGTCTCTCAAAAATAAACGAATGTAAAAAAATTTTTTTAAATATCTGTTGATAGTTCTCTACAAAAATGTCTTCCATATACAACCCCGTGTGTTTTAAAAAATGGATTTTCCTACTGCCAAATCTGAAGTGCTATATATCTGAATGTGGTTTTTTAAAATTCTTCTGGCCATTCTTCGTAAGCTGTAGACAGTAACTGGGTACTATCAAGATGACTGACGGTTCTTAACTCCTTCTGTGGAACAACCGGCTTCAGAACCCTGGCTGGATCTCGGGTGCCGCATGGGGATCTGATCCCCGAGGGGCCCATGGTTCCCCAACCCCACTTGAAGGGAATTTGGAGGCCTTAGGCTGTTCATCTTGGTAAGTGAGCAGAGGTCAGGGCAGGAGTGAGGCCAGGAAACCTGATCTGTCCTCCTTCCCCTCCTTCCATTTGGCCTCCCGGGAGAGATAATCCAGAAATTGAGCTAGCTTGCCTAAAATTGGACGTTTGGTCGCTGATGTGCGTGATTTTCCTCTGCAGATTTGTGTCCACATCTATTACAGAAGGTAAAGTTGTTCTAAGTTGGTAGTGACTTTTAATTATGCAATATTACTGGCTTTCTTTACCTTTATCAGTTGAGTTTGTAGAATGCTGTTTGGTTAACCCTACAATGTGTAGCAAAATATCTTTCTATATTTCTTTTTTTTTAATTTTTTAATCTTTATTTATTTTTCAGAGAGAGAGAAAGAAAGAGAGAGAGAGAGAGAGCGAGAGAGAGAGCGAGCAAGCGCACGAGCGAGCTCGAGTGGGGGAGGAGCAGAGCAAGAGGGAGATACAGAATCCAAAGCAGGCTCCAGGCTCCAAGCTGTCATCACAGAGCCCGACGCAGGGCTCAAACCCACAAACTACAAGATCGTGACCTGAGCCAAAGTTCGACACTCAACCAAATGAGCCACTCAGGTGCCCTTCTATATTTTTGATTTGCACTTTCTAGCAGCTAGACTAGAAGATAAGTTGTATGCATTACTGCTTAAGTAGAAATAACCCATACCTCTATTGCTGAAACATGTATATTATCAAATTTTCAAATTGTGGTAAGACACAGATACTTCATGGCTGACGTGCTGCTTACACACACGTGTAGTTCATTTTCAATGCCATATCAAAGTACCTAGAATAAAGCTACTTTTAAAATTTATTGCACGTTGGTTTATACTATAGTGTAAGCAATATTTTGCATGTTCACTATGTTTTGCTATAAATATTTGTCAAAATATTTTGTCAAAAAGTGGGGTGGATAGGCTAAACGGGCTGAAGAGTGTTTTCCTGCTTAACTGAATCATCCTCCAAAGGCTGGAGAGCTGTTCAGTCTCAAGGGCGCCTGGGTGGGTTAGTCAGTTAAGCATCCAACTTTGGCTCAGGTCATGATCTCAAGGTTTGTGAGTTCAAGCCCCTCGTGGGCTCTGTGCTGACAGCTCAATGTCTGGAGCCTGCTTCGGATTCTGTGGCTCTCTCTCTCTCTGCTCCTCTCTGCTTATACTCGGTCTCTGTTTCTCTCTCAAAAGTAAATAAACATTAACAAATTTATTTAAAAAAATGTTTCTTCTCTTCTAAGGTCATTAATAAGCAGTGCACTAAGGTGAAGGGGGTGAAGAGTCCTCTTACACAAGGAGCACTGAGTAAGGTACAGAATTGTTGCATCATTATATTGTACATCTGAAACAAATATAACACTGCACGTTAACTCTACTGGAACTAAAATGTAAAAACAATGAGCAGTTCATAATAATCTGCTCTGAATCTCCGTTATTGTAGATAGAGGCACTCCTTACCACCACGAAGCTCATGATCTATGAGGGTGGCAGGCTTTTATAAGCATTCCACCTTAGTAAGGATATATTAGCAAAAACAATCACAAAGGTGAATATTGAGGCAGGTTAAAAGCAGAAAGTCTGGAGTCAGGTCACTTGCATCCAAATCTTGGTTCTGACACTTTATAACTTACCAGCTGTGTGACCTTGGACAAGATACCTAACCGTTCTGTGCCATTTTCTCATCTGTAGAACAAAGATTTTATAAGAGTTGGCACTTGTGCTTTTTAGTTGTAAAATACTGTTTCCTAAATAGAGTTCGCATTAAAAAGACTGTGGGGACAAAGAACAGCAAAGGGTTAAGCTTTTTATATGTGATCTGGGAAATGTACCCCTTCCCCTCCTCGGCCATGGAGTTTGGGAAGAATCAACCCCTACCTGTAGCTCCAGGGATGGGCCCTGATTGGCTCATCAGCAAATAATGCCATTTTCCTCATTGCATTGATTGGTTAAGGGATGGGCAGATGACCTATGTTAGACCAATGAGACAAAGGCTCCCAGGAATTGTAAGAGACATCCCAGGGTAGAGTCTTTTTTCTTCCTGGGATGTTGTAGAGTGAAAATGAGAAGTCCAGACTCCCTGCAGCCATTTTGCTACCACAAAGGACAAGCCGGGAGTGCCAGGGGGCGGAAAGACCTCTGCCCCTGTGTGTAGCCTGATAATGAAGCTGACACCATGAGAGGAAGAGTGAGCAACATGGAGAATCTGTGTCTTTGATTATATTGCGTGAACTGCTGGATCAAACCTTACTTGAAGGCAGTCTATCTGTAGATTTCTGAATTTGGGAACCCATAAATTCCCCCTATTGCTTAAGCAAGTTTGAGTTTGAGTTCGTCACTTGCAACTGGAAGAATCCTCACTGCTTAAAAATATTGACTTTGTGGAGCAAGAAAAAGTCATGATTCAACTAAGTTCTAGAAGTTTATCTTCCTCTACAGCTATGGAATTTCCTGAGAGCAGTGTTTCTCAAGGTGCGGTCTTCAGATGACTAGCTCTGACAGAACTGGCAAAAGTTCTCCTGTCAGGCAGATTTTGGAAATGCTACCTATGGTAAACCCCTTTTGTAAATTAATGTTGATATTATCGTATTAAAGAAGAGACCCCCACAGAGCAATCACTAAGCCAACAGTTTCATGGTGTTCATCCTCCTATTTCCAGAACTTACTTGATCCAGGAACTCTTTTATTCGCAAAATTGTCAGTAATGCTTTAGGAAAGGTTGAACCAAAGACCGTACACATGGGACCCCTGGGTGGCTCAGTTGGTTAAACGTCCGGCTTCGGCTCAGGTCATGATCTCACGGTTTGTGGGTTCGAGCCCCACGTCGGGCTCTGTGCTGACAGCTGGCTCAGAGCCTGGAGCCTGCTTCAGATTCAGTGCCTCCCCCTCTCTCTCTGGCCCGCACCTGCTCACACTGTCTCTCAAAAAAGAATCATTAAAAAAATTAAAACAAAACAAAGATCCTACATGCTTTAGAGAGAAAGACAGCCCCACAACTAAAATGGCCCCATTGGTAAAGGTTTGAGATGAGGCTGAGGGACATACTGTTCCCAGGTGGGGAACTAACCTTGCTAGAAAACCACACGGGGATACTACAGCCTCTCCATGTTCTGCGTAAGGACTGACGAGCTCGGGGCAGATCTCTAATGGCAGCAGCGTGGAGGAACTGAACGAGCCTGGATTTTGGAATCTGATTCCTGGTCCTGGAAGTTGTTTAGATAAATGTAATTAAAGCTTTCAGAGCCTGACGCCTCATTTACAGAATCTGGCTAGTTTTATCTTTACTTTAAGCGTTGCTGTGAGAAGACAACGGAATAAAATATTCAATAGATGGCCGTTGTTATTAATATATAAGAATGTTTTATGACAAGTAGGCTATGGGGTACTTGGCCAATGTGTCCCAAGCCTTAATTAGAGCTAGTTAGTTCTCTTTGCCTTGTTTTTGTTCTTTATAGCATTTACTACTACCTAGCATGCTATATATATTATTGTTTGTTGCTTTATTATTTATTAGCTCATTGTCTTTCTCCCATATTAGAATGTAAGCCTCTTAAAGGTGTCAGTGCTGTGCAGAATCGGGACTCAACACATATCTGTTGAATTAAATAATGAGTACCGCAAGCTGTCATGTATTGAGTGCCTACTATATTCCGGGACTCCTACTGTTTTAAATAGAAGATTTTATGCTGTCATTTAATATTTTTATTAGCCCTAGAGACAGCTGTTATTATCCCTATTTTGTAAAAGCAAGAATTGAGAGTAAAATCAGGTAACTGGTCCCAATCTACAGTGTTAGCAAGGGACAATCCAAATTCAATCCTGAGAAGCCCTGTACGGTGGGCAACCACTGTGGAAAACGGTACGGAGGTTCCTCAAAAGCTAAAAATAGAACTATCCTAGGACCCATCAATTGCGCTACTATGTATTTACCCAAAGGATATAAAAATACGGATTTGAAGGGATACATGCACCCCCATGTTTAGAGTAGCATTATCTACAATAGCCAAATTATGGAAACAGCCCAAGTGTCCACCAACTGATACATGGATCAAGAAGTGGATGCTATACACAATGGAATATTACTAAGCCATGAAAAAGAAATAGTCCTGCCATTTGCAATGACATGGATGGAGCTCTAGAGTATTATGCTAAACGAGATAAGTCAGTCAGAGAAAGACAGATACCATATGATTTCACTCGTATGTGGAATTTAAGAAACACAACAAACAAAGGGGGAAAGAGAGAGAGGCACAGACTCTTAACTACAGAGAATAAACTGATGGTCACCAGAGGGGAGGGGTGGGGAAGATGGGTGAAATAGGACATGGGGATTAAGGAGGGCACTTGTGGTCAGCACCGGGTGTTGTATGAAGGTGCTGAATCACCGTGTTGTACGCCTGAAACTAATACAGCACTGTATGTTACTAACTGGAATTTAAAGAAAAACTTGAAACAAACAAAACTCAACCCTGAGTCTCAGTTTACCTTTCAAGCTATTCGCTAACTGACCGTATCCGTGTCCTGTGGCTGCTGTAACAAATGCCCGCAAACTTGGTGGCTTGAAACAATAATTTACTCTCTCACCGTGTTGGAGACCAGGGAAGCCAGTATCGGGGGGTCCAGATCAGGGGGTGCGCATGGCCGCCTCCCTCCAGAAGCTCTGTGGAGAATTATTCCTTGACTCTGCAAGCTCCTGGTGGCTGCCAGACCTCCTCCCCGATGGCCCCCTGGCTTCTCTTTTTCTCGTCACTTTGCCTCCCCCTATTTTGTGCAAAACCTATCTCTTATAAAGACATTATGATTGCCTTTTATTTTTTTTTCTGTTTTTTATTTATTTCTGAGAGACAGAGGGAGACAGGGTGAGCAGGGGAGGGTCAGACAGAGAGGGAGACACAGAATCCGAAGGAGGCTCCAGGCTCTGAGCTAGCTGTCAGCACAGAGCCCAACACAGGGCTCGAACCCAAGAACCATGAGATCATGACTTGAGCCGAAGTTGGACGCTCAACCGACTGAGCCACCCTGGTGCCCCAATGATTGCCTTTTAAAATCCACCTGGAGGGTTGCCTGTGGGGCAGGGGAGGCCCTCAGTTGATTAAGCATCTGACTCTTGATTTCGGCTCAGGTCATGTCCTCACAGTTGGTGAGTTCAAGCCCCGTGCCAGGCTCTGCATTGCCAGTGGAATTCTCTCTCTCTCTCTCTCTCTCTGCCTGTCCCCTGCTCACTTTCTATCTCTTTCTCTCAAAATAAATAAATAAACATTAAAAAAAAAAAAGATCTATCTGGGTGGTCCAGGACAATCTCTCCATCTCAAAGTCCCTAATTACATCTGCAAAATCTTACTTTGCTACATAAGTCACAGCTTCCAGGATTAGAATGTGGATATCTTTTGATGAATCTACTCTTCTCATCTCTTAAGGAAAGAATTCTGAGCCAGGTCCCCGGGACCAAGACAAAGACAACCAACCAAGAAAGGTGTCCCGCCAGTTCCACCACTCGGGCAACATCTGGATGTTGGGGTAACACCTGCAGCGCAGAGCCAAGGGGTGAGAGAAACATTATGAGATGCGACACTTTTTTTTCTTAGGTCTGGGGGATTTAGGCTGGGCTCAGTCCAGGGAAAACTGGATGGGCCAGATGCCAGAAAGGTTAAAAGGATAAATGCTCATTTATCAGATAGGCAGTAATTGGTGTCTGTGGATTCTCTGAAAATGAAAGAAAGAGGGAAAGGAAACAGATACTTCGTTAATATGAAAAGAACCTGAGTAGTCACATTAATCAAATGATCAAGCTTAGAGTCACCAATAGTAGGAAATATTATGTGCCTTGACATTGTCTATGCCGTATCCTTAATAAGGGGACAGAAAGGTAAACATATATAGACCAGCAGACAAACACAGAATGTGGGATGTTTTATAAAAAGACCAAAAAAAAAAAAAAAGAAGAAGAAGAAGAAGAAGCCCAACCTGTTCTGGACTCTGGACTCTTCAAAATATTTCCAAGCATGAAAAACATTCCGAGATCATTCTAGATTACAAGACACTAAAGAGACATAACAGCCAAATGTAATATCTGATCCTTAATTGGGTCCTGGATTATTAAAAAAAAATAAAAAATGCTATTGGGGTGCCTGGGTGGCTTAGTGGATTGGACATCCAAATTTGACTCAGGTCATCATCTCGCAGTTCGAGAGTTCAAGCCTCATGTCAGGGCCTGTTTCAGATTCTGCGTCTCCCTTTTTCTCTGCCCCTCCCCGCTCATGCTGTCTCTCTCTATCTCAAAAATAAATAAACTATAGGGGCGCCTGGGTGGCTCAGTCAGTTGAGCAACTGACTTCAGCTCAGGTCATGATCTCGTGGTTCGCAGGCTCGGGCCCCATATCAGGCTCTGTGTTGACAGCTCAGAGCCTGGAGCTTGCTTCAGATTCTGTGTCTCCCTTGCTTTCTGCCCCGCCCCCTCCACACTCTTTTCTCTCTCTCTCAAAAATAAATAAACATAAAAAAATTTTTTTAAACAGCTATTAAAGCTATTTTTGGAGCTATTAAGAAAATACAGGGGCACCTGGGGGGCTCAGTCAGTTAAGTGTCCGACTTCGGCTTAGGTCACGATCTCACAGCCCATGGGTTCGAGCCCCACATTGGGCTCTGTGCTGACAGCTCAGAGCCTGGAGCCTGCTTCGGATTCTGTGTCTCCCTCTCTCTCTCTGCCCCTCCCCTACTCATGCTCTGTTTCTCTCTGTCCCAATAATAAATAAACATTTAAAAAGTATGGATATGGGCCAGCTTATTATATAATCCTATATGATATGATATATGATATTAACAGGAGTTTTCTTAGATGTGGTAATTCTCTTTCATTGTATGTCAGAAAATACTTTTAGAAGACAACATGACAAAGTATTTAGAGAAGTATCCTGGTGTTTGCAATATTTGATAAATTCAAGCAAAGGGTATGTGGGTGTTTATTATGATTTCTCCAACTTTTCTGTAGGTTTTGAATATTTTGCCAGCTCAAAAGCAAAAAGTTAGAAAAAAAATAATTGTATGGTTACCTAGTGAGTCAGTGGTGCTCATCACCAATGGTCACAGAAGGTCAAATAAACTTGGAATTGCTGCAACTCTGTTTTTGGATTATTCCCTTTCGGTAACAATCAGGATATCGAAACGGTGTAGGAGATTCACTAGGGACCCATGTGCCCTGCCACTGTTATTATACCATTTTTCAAAATTGTAGTCACGACGTTGACTAATATAAATGGATTATTTGTGGGGTTTTCTTTAAAGATTGTATTTAAAAATTTTTTTATTAAAAATGTTTTTAATATTCATTTATTTTTGAGAGAGAGAGAGACAAAGAGTGAGCAGGGGAGTGGCAGAGACAGGGGGAGACACAGAATCCAGGCTCTAGGCTCTGAGCTGTCAGCACAGAGCCTGACATGAGGCTTGAACTCACGAACCATGAGATCATGACATGGGCCAAAGTCAGATGCTTTGCCCACTGAGCCACCCAGACACCCCTTGAAGATTCTATTTTTTAAGAATCCAAGATCAGGGGCGCTTGGGTGGCTCAGTCGGTTGAGCGACCGACTTCAGCTCAGGTCATGATCTCGTGGTTTGTGGATTCATTCCCTGCCTGGGTCACTTCCCCTCTTGTAGGCAAATCCCAGGAGGGATCAGAAGAACGTGCTAGGGTGTCAGTGACCTCAAGGAACCCACACTTGCCCTGCCTCTTCCAGAAGTCTCCTTGATGCCAGGGCTAGCCTCTGGTCCTTTTTCCTTGTGCATCGAGGTAACTTTATTTTTGTCATTCTGTGGCCTTTCCCAGAACCTGGGCCTTCATTAGAGCTGCTCGGGGCCCTCTTGCCAGAGAGGCTGCTGTTGATTCCTAGGAAACAGGGGTTGAGTGAGTGGGTCTCATTTTCTCAAAAGGCCCTCATCTCCTTATGAGGAGGCTCATCTTCCCTCCAGAACCCTGTCCGTGTGTATCACTAACAGAGAAGTTCACTCAATAACCTCTCACTGGGCAAAACAGATCAGCCTTAAAAAAAAATACTATGCTTGGAGCACCTTGGTGGCTCAGTCGGTTAAGCATCCATGTTCAGCTCAGGTCATGATCTTGTGGTTCATGCATTCGAGCCCCGCATCTGGCTCTGAGCTGTCAACCCTGCTTTGCATTCTGTGTCTCCTTCTCTCTCTTCCCCTCCCCCGTTCATGCTCTGTCTCTCTCTGTCTCTCAATAATAAATAAATGTAAAAAAAATTAAAAAATTAAAAAAGAATCCAAGATCAGGAGTCACATGCTCCACTGACTGAACCAGCCCGGGCACTCCCATTTGTGATTTCCCATCCATCTGGGTGGTGATTCTGGGCTTGCCTGGAATGGATAATAGAGCACTGATGATTGACTTAACTATTCTTTGAGCATTTGATTCTGAGCACTTATTTGTTCAATAAATCTGCACTGAGCACCTACCAATGGCCTGTTGTAGGCACAGAGAATTCAACGGACAAGATAAAATGCCTGCCAACATGGAGATCACGTTCTAAACAGGAATGTTAGAAATGCTTTACAAATCTAGAAAGAGTTATTCTGCCTATTCTCACACCTACCAAGGCCCAAGCTGAACATGATCACAGCTCTATAGAGAGCTGACTTCAAGATGGCCCTGAGGTCCTCTATTCATTGTTCCTTGCTTCCTGGATAGTCCTCCCCGCTAACAGGGTGCTCAACAAATGCCAGGAGCGGGGAACCCAAGGTGTTGGAAGGATCATCTCGTCGGACATCGAAATCACCCAGAATTAGGACAGGTATGCCACTGAATAGAATGGCAACGTGCCTCTATACGGAATGAGGGTGTGACCCCAGGGTAGGCAGGTGACTGCTGACAAAGAGGAATAATGTGTAGACTAGTCTGATAATGGTGTGAGATTTCTAGCTGGATGTATTTTTGAAAAGGACAGCTTGGAAGTCTCAATAAGAGCCAGGAGGAGAGTTACTCCATCCCTAGTCTGAATGGCACAAAGGTTATGGAACAGAAAGCAATCATTGGAGAAACTCAGGGGAAATGGGTCCTGAGGGGAGGGGAAGCCAGATTACAGTTGGAGAAGGAAGCTGGCCGCAGATGAGTTTGGGGGAAGGGGTTCTCTGAAAATTGCAGCCACATTACAGCCTACTTGGGGTTCTTACATAACATTTTAGCTGATGGAGCAAACACAATTATTTAACCAGCAGTGAGGATAGATTTTTTTTTTTGGAAAGCTTCTTCTTGTGTTGGTATTAGATACAGAACATGAAAATCGTTGTTATCAGAGAATGTGCTAGCAGCTGGTAATTGGAAAGCTTTATATTGTGAGGGTTTATTATTTGAGAAAGATACAATCCTCTACCCTTGAGAGAAACTGTCTTACTTGCTGGCTTTTGATTGTGAGTCTAGAATTTGTTACCCCTGTGTAGGATCTCCCCGATTAGCCAGTCTTCTCCTGATCCCCGATCCACAACACGTGGCCCCCGCTTCTCACCCCTCCTCTGCCTACTCTTTTTCACAGTACTTGTCACTACCTGACCCTCGCGTTATTTGCTCACTGCTTTCTCTCGGCGGAGCCTAAGAGAGCATTAAACCCACTAGATTATTGAATGAATGGATAGATTAATGCAATGCAGCCATTGAACAACGGGCCATGAGATGGACTTCAGAGCAGGGGAAAAAATGGGTTTGGGGGCAAAAATCCTTAAGCATAAACCCTGAGCCTGGTCTCTGAGCTGTTTTCTCATTTCTGAAACAGAGGTGATCCTAAAATCTCTCACAAGTATCTTGAACACTAATGAGCCATCACATGTATGGTGAACATGTTATGCAGTGTCTTCTCAGCTCATGAGAGCCCTACAATTGGGTTCAGTCACTTGGACCAGGGGTCGACCCTGGATCCAAATAAGGCCAATTGGGAGCTCTCTCCTGGAAACTAAGTGTGGGGATTACGAGACTCCAGTTCCATCTGGAGCACTTTCTTATAAACCTAAGAGCTCTAGAGCTCTGGGCTACTTTAAGACCTTTGTTCTAGTACCTTCCAAGGCTGATTTTAACTTTGAGCCTCTATGAGATATATTTGTAGACTTATTGTAAAATTCCTTTTTCGTTCAAACTGATACAGGAAGGCTTACTACTTGCAAAAAAAAGAGTGATGATAGAATGCAGTCATTCTGGCATGTAGTAAAGTAATGGTAGTTGTCAGAAAGAAGGGAAGGAAGGAAGGGGGAGGAAGGAAGGAAGGAGGCAAAGAAGGAAGAAGAAAGGAAGGAGGGAAGAAGGAAGGAAGGAAGTGAGGGAGGGAGGAAGGAGGGAAGGAAGGAAGGAGGGAAGGAAGGAAGGAGGGAAGGAAGGAAGGAAAGGGCAAAAGGGGCACCTGGCTGGCTCAGTCAGTGGAGCATGTGACTCTTTTTTTTTCTTTAAAATTTTTAATGTTTATTTATTTTTGAGAGAGACAGAGAGAAACAGAGACAGAGAGACAGAGTGTAAGCAGGGGAGAGGCAGAGAGAAAGGGAGACACAGACTCTGAAACAAGATCCAGGCTCTGAGCTGTCAGCACAGAGCCTGACACGGGGCTCCAACTCATAAGCCACGAGATCATGACCTGAGCTGAGGTCAAATGCTTAACTGACTGACCACCTAGGCACACTGTGGAATGTGTGACTCTTGATCTTGGGGTTATGAGTTTGAGCCCCACGATGGGTGTAGAGATTACTTAAAAATAGAATATTTTAAAAAAAGAAAAAGGAGGGGCACCTGGGTGTCTCAGTCATTTGAGCTTCTGATTCTTGATTTCAGCACAGGTCATGGTCCCGGGATCATAAGATGGAGCCTCAGGTCAGGCTTCGAGCTGAGCTAGGAGCCTGCTTGGAATTCCCTCTTTCTCTCTCCCTTTCCCTTTACTCCTCTCCCCCACTCATGCTCTCTCTCTCTTTCAAGTAAAAAAATAAAAATAAGGATAAATTTTTAAAAAGAAGAAAGGAAAGAAAGAAGTGTTTCCAGCACTTGGAATAGTTTATTTTCTTTATTTAACTGACCAGAATTGAAAACCCAGAAGTCAGGTGGGTGAAGGAAAAGGTCAGAAGACATTCAATCTAGAGAACAATCCTGGGCAAAGCTTTGAATTGGGGGCACGGGAGAAACTCAGCTTGAGGGCTCTTCTTGCTTTGGAGATGTGTATGGAAATAGGAGTTTCAAAGGTAGAGGGGGTGGGGGTGGGGATGGGAGTGGGGGGTGGGGAACACTCTAGTTACCTGTTCCACAGCTCCACCTGGAGGGAATCATCCCTCCAGGATCAAGGTACAAAACCAAGAAGAAACAATCTAATACATAAATGCTGTAGCCAATACTTAAATTGTTAATATTTACAGGGAAAATATTTAAGACTAATTCTGATATTCCAAGATTACTACTTTTCCTCTGTAAATTGTCTTTAAATCATGAAAAGCCTTGCAAACTCCAAAGCAGTCTTTAATGTAGTGGTGTCCTCATTATTATGTGCCTTGCGAAGGTATAGATTTCACTTTTTTCTCCTCATTCTGACAGCAAATTTTGCTGAATAAATATTCCTTTGGACACTTCCTGAGCCCCCTTTTCTCAAGTGATAGGTGCAGAATATTTGTGCTGTTCATCTGTCCAGCCTCTTTACCCAGACATTCTACAACCCAGCTCCTTACACACACACACACACACACACACACACACACACACACACCTTGCACCCTTCCAAATAATGTCATATTCAGGTTCCAAGTGGATGTGAATTTTAGGAGGGGCTATTCAACCCACTAGAGGCTCATCTACTAAGCTTCTAGGTTCTGATGACTCCAAATTCTTCTGTTTGTTCCCCTAGCCCTTAGAGGAAAGAGTTCTACTAGTGTGGGTTTTGTTGTTGTTGTTATTGTTTTGGGGGTAGGGTTGTTTTTGTCTTTTTATCCTCTTTCAGCCCTTCAATACTTGTGGTATTAATTCCCTTTCTTGAATCCCATCTGTTGAAATACATTATGTTGTTTCTTTTTTTTCCTAACTTGATCCTGACTGATACTTGTTACCAAGAGTCATTCCAGGAAATAGAACATCAAGAGAGAGATTCAGGGTCAGATTGGAAATATCCCTTGCATTGAACACAGTGCTGAGTTCCTTGTAGATTGGAATGCCAGTAATCCATGCATGCTGTGGCCCCATAGGTAATCACATTATCACGTCTTGTGGTTATGGTACAATGCCTAGGGAAGCAAGTGTTGGGACACCTAATAGGAGCTGCACTTCCTGGTTTGTTAGTCATGGTCACTACAAAGGCTATGGGCTGGTGTATTAGCTTTCTTTTGCTAAATAGCAAAGTACCACACACTTGGCTGAAAACAAAACTCATTCATTAGCACATGGTCCTGTAAGTTAGAAGTTCAGTCATGGCATAGCTGGATTCTCAATGCACAGTTGAACACGGCTGACATGTAAAGGTGGCCTGGGAGCCATCTTTATTTATAGACCTCTGACACTCTTGCCACATGGCCCCTTCCTCTTTAATCTAGCAGTGGAGAATCTCCTTTACATCAAATCTCTCTCATGCTTCACATCCCTGACTCTCTTTTCTCTGACTTCTAGACACGATTCAGAGGGCTGGTATGATTAGGTCAGACCCTCCTAGACAATACTCCCTTTGATAAACTCAGGGTCAACTCACCAGTATCCTCAATTGTATTTGTAAAATTTCTTTTGGTGTGAATTAAACTAATCATGATCCTGATATCCCATGTTATTATTTTACCCCCACTCAAGGGGGGGGGGAAACTATACCATGTATGGTACATCAGGGAGTGGGAATCTTGGGGGCCATCTCCAAACTCTGCCTCCCATGGATGGAGTGATGATTTCTGACCGCCCTGTAGAGCTTACAGGAAGAATGGGGTGGGGAGACAAGTTCAGAGCTGAGCATTCAGCTTGAGTCCGAATCAGAGAGCCAAGGGTATCTAAGGCAGCCATCCTCCTATGCCCAACCTCTTATTTTCTGTAGCTTCAGGCAGACTTCACTGTAAATCAAAATTTAATTTTTTGGGTTACAGAATTACAGTGTAAGTTGACTTCACAGACTTGCTAAGTGTCTTATATTGAAGAGCTTTGGTTGGGCATGAATGTGACTTCTAGATGAGCTTAGATAAAGTTGAGAACTTTGAATCCTCAAGTCTTTTTTCACCAGCAGAAACACCTTTTTCATATACATGAGGTGATCGGCTTTCTCTTGCTTGAAAATCTTGTAGTAACTTCGCCTGAGGCGGTTACCTTACAAGAAGATGCCTATACCTGTCTTCCTGATACCTGCCTCTTCGTTCCTTACTCCTTTCGCAACCCTAACTGGAGTCAAAACCCAGGTTGTTTTGGGGAGAAAAGCACAAACAATGTCCTAGGAATAGATGGCTTAAATTTAAAAAAAATGCAAGATTTAAGGTGCCTCGTTGGCTTAGTCTGTAGAACATCAATTCTTAGTCAGGGTCATGAGTTTGAGCCCCATGGTGGATGTAGAGTTTACTCTTTTAAAAAAATCACAGGTTTTGCCAGCATACATTGGCAGAAATCTGGAAAATATGTATGGGACTGGATCCTAAGGGTGTTATAACAGACTATAACATTGCTTCAGGTCACTTTATGATATGAGTGCATTCACTGGGAATTCTTTTTTTTTTTTTAATGTTTTATTTATTTTTGAGAGAGAGGCAGCATGAGCAGGGGAGAGTCAGAGAGAAAGGAAGACACAGGATCCGAAGACAGGCTCCAGGCTCTGAGCTAGCTGTCAGCATAGAACTCAATGCAAGAACCCATGAACCATGAGATCATGACCTGAGCCAAAGTCGCGGACGCTTAACAGACTGAGCCACCCAGGCGCCCCCTGGGGATTCTGAATTCAGTGTGTTTGCTTACACACCTGGGATTTGACTTTAATAATTGCTTTGGTTAGTTGAGTAAATTTTGGATTCAGTGGTAGTCTATCTTCAATAAAATTAAGATGTAAACCTTCCGGGTGTAATGCAGAGAAAGGAGTCCAGAGGACAAAGGAGAAAGGAACATCTGCATTAATCATGTGCCACCAGCGTCCCACCCCCTGAGAGGGTCCCAGAGTATTGATGGGATCAGAGCAGCAGCCAGAATAACACTGCAGAATCGTTCCCCCGCACCTTACTCCTGCAGACCGTGTAGTGAGAGCTGACGGGAGGTTTCTATGTGGGTGATGGATTGCACAGCATAGACCAAGGATGGAAAAGAGTGATTTTCTTTTTAGATATGGGAGAGAGAGCCATTCCCCTTCTCCTAGAAGGTTCTCCTCTGGACTGGACAGAAAGGGCCTGAGGTTCTCATTCTGACCTTCTGGAATGTACATGTGTTTTTCCAAGGACCAGATGTATCTCGCCAGGTGAACCTTGCTGTTACAACCCAGAGATGGCTCTAGATTCTAGGCTCCCTCCCTTCTGACTTGGAAATTCCTAGCCAGCTAGTGCTTCAGTTTTCCTAGGACCTTAGGGCAGGGCCAAGGGACAAAGTCTGGGCCATAATTATTTGGCCTCCTTGGGGAGATAAGAGAAGGTTTATTATCTTTTAAGATCAGAGCACTTAACTGACAAATGGCTACAGATCCAATGCTTATGGTATGTGAAAAGGAAAACATTTCTGAAGGAAGTGAAGAAAACCTCATATTGTATAGTTTTCTGTTTCTAAACAGGCTAGAGCTTGTGCAGAAGCACAAAGAAATCCAAGGACATTTTCTTTTTCTTTTTCCTAATGTTCATTTATTTAATTTGAGAGTGGGAGAGAGAGCACGCATGCATGAAAGAACAGGGGAAGGGCAGAGAGAGAGGGAGAGAAAGAATCCCAAGCTGACTCCCCACTGTCAGTACAGAGCCCCATGTAAGGCTCAATCCCATGAACCATGAGATCATGACCTGAGCCGAAATCACGAGTCAGACACTTAACCCACTGTGCCACCCAGGTGCCCCAGACACGGGCTTTCTGATTTCGGTGGGATATGTGGTATGAGAGCCATTTTCCTACCAGAAGCAAAGGGACTACAACTGATACAATAAGCAACAGGGATGAAGGGTTAAACAGAATGTTTTGACCTACAGAGAACTTTGGTGTTGACAAATTGTTCACATTGTCCTTAGTATGAAAAAAGATGACGGCTTGCTGAAGTATTGCTTCATCTATATCACAAACAAAACTCTAGGTCTGGTGACCAGAAACCTGACTTGAGTTGCCACAGTAGAGCATCACAACCTCTCACTCCGTTTCCAAATCCAAGCCAGTTATTAGACCTGGGGCTCTTGCTGAAAGAGGAGGCTGAGTCACCTTGGGAAAGACCCAGAAACACTGTCCTAAGTAAATGTATTTCTTCCTCCAAAACTTCTCCAAATAGATCTGTGATCCTTTATAGGGGTACTATGCACACAGAAAGAGAAATACCCAGTTTTATTATCTTGATCTTTTGTAGATTACTAGATACTTCGACTTGTTGCTAATTCTAGGAAATCTAATGTACCATTATGATCCACAGTTCGAAGTGGGGGCTTATAGTGGTAAATGGAGTTTTCGACAAACCGTCTCCCCGTGGGCACCAACTTTGTCATTATTACTCTAATTCTTGAATGTATAATTCAAGGGTTGTCAATTATGCAAATAGTCTTGTAGTCAGAAATGTAAATATTCTAGGCTTTGCAGACCCTGTGGTTGACACTACTCAAATCTGTCATCATAGCATGAAAGAGCCATAAATAGTATGTAAATGAATGAGTGTGTCAATGTTCCAATAACATTTGATCTACAGAAACAGACAGTGGGCCAGATTTGAAACATGGGCCAGAATTTGCAAGGACCCATAAGAAGCTGGTCACTTTCACCTAACAACACAATAGTGTATTTTCATGTTTGGGTCTGCCATATGTTTATATTAATTATCGTATTAATATCTAATAAAATGGTAGACTGGCCTACTGAAGACCCAGTCATGATACCAATTTGGAGACAACACACCAAAAAGATAAGGTTCTCTTACAGAATATAGTTTGTGCTTTAAAAAAAATTTTTTTAATGGTTTTTTTTTTTTTTTGAGACAGAGAGAGACAGAGCATGAGAGGGGGAGGGGCAGAGAGAGAAGGAGGCACAGAATCCGAAGCAGGCTCCAGGCGCTGAGCTGTCAGCACAGAGCCCGACGCGAGGCTCAAACCCACGAACTCTGAGATCATGACCTGAGCCAAAGCCGGATGCTTAACCAACTGAGCCACCCAGGCACCCCTACAGTGAGGAATTGAGATGGTGTGCTGGTGGGAAGGAATACACCTGCTCGGGCCATGCGTCAAGTACCAAATAAGACCTTACACCCATTAGGATGACTACATTAAAACAACAACAACAGGAGAAAGTAACAAGTGTTGGAGATTTTGGAAATGCAAAATGCCACAGTTGCCATTGTAAACAAGGTGACAGTTCCTTCCATAACTGAAAATAGAATTACCATATCACCCAGAGATTCCAGTATTCCAGTTCCGGGTTTGCATCCCAAAGAATTGAAAGCAGGACTTGAAGAGGTATTTGCATACCTACCTTCCTGCAGCATCATTCACAATGGCAACCCCAGGATCCGTCAACGGATGAGTCAATGAATAGAACGGACAATGGAATATGATTCTGCCTGAAAAAGGAAGGGAATTCTGACACAGGTACAGCATGGATGAACCTTGAGGACATTATGCTCAGTGCAGTAAGCCAGTCACAGAAAGTCCATTTACATGAGTACCTAGAGTGTCAAGTTCACAGAGACAAAAAGATTGGTGGTGGCCAGGGGCTGGCGGACGGTGGGAACAGGTAATTGTTGCTTAACGGGCATAAAATTTCAGTTTTGCATGAAAAGGTGTTGGAGATCTGCTGCACAACATTTGGCCTGTATTCAGTACCGCGGAATGGTGCACTCCAAGAGGTTAAGGTGATACATTTTATGGTATGTGTGTTTTATCCTCCTTTTTAAAGTGCGGGTGTAATCATAGCCATAAAGACAATGGGATGGAATGTCTATAGTTCAGCTCTTTTTGCTCTAGGAAAAGATCACGGAAGGGTGAAAGCAATTACCAGGCCATTGAAATCTAAGTGTGAAAACCAGAGCCTTAAAGAGAAACGCTCCCCTGCACCGGAGGCCAGAGAATGCTGAGGTCCAGGCCCAGAAATTAATCATGTGAACCCAAGAAACTCTAAACTCCCAATAAAGGCAGACTGGCTCTGCCAAAGTCAAGGCCTTGGCTGGGAAAGCAGGGGCCTCTGACGTATGGCAAAGGATACCTGTGTTGATGCCCCCTCTCCCATCTTGAGTTTCTAGCTTCCTCCAAGCCCACAGACGTGGCCCGTTCCTCCATGTTAACAGCTAGCACCACGGCCTGCCTCTCTCCCACCTGTTGCTCAAAGACAATGTAGAGGTCTCTCTCTGACCCTCCTTGCTCGCGCTCGCGCTCTTCCCTTGGACAAAGCCTGTGTCCCCACCCTGAGGATATGTCCCACCTCCCCTCCGCGACACCACGCATATAACTAGATTTAAGCTGAAGCATCACCCAGCTGAAGTCGTGTTGGACTTGGGAGGGAAGAAAGGGCTCAGACTCTCTCAAAGCCTTACTCCCAGCCAGCACGTGAAAGCAAGTGTTGAGAGAGTAAGCAAGTGGCTCAGTCAGTTGAGCGTCAGACTTCGGCTCAGGTCATGATCTCACAGTTCGTGGGTTCGAGCCCCGCGTCAGGCTCCGTGCTGACAGCTTAGACCTGGGAGCCTGCTTCGGATTCTGTGTCTCCCCCCTTCTCTCTGTCCCTCCCCTGCTCGCTCTGTCTCTCTCTGTCTCTCTCTGTCCCATCAATGTGGATAAGGTAGAATCTCTTGACTTGAGAACCCTCCTCAGAGATACGGGATTTGATCTGCCGGCAAGGACCCCAGGAGATGGTGTAACTCACTGCTGGGGTGGTACAGTGGGTTGGCTGGCGCCCCTCCATCCCCGAAGATACATCTACATCTTAGTCCCCAGAACCTGTAGATGTGACCGTATTTGTAAAAAGCGTCTTTGTAAAAGTAATTAAGTTACGGATCTGAAGATGAGATCATCCCGGATCCAAATGAAAAAAAGAAAAGGAAGGGAGGAAGGGAGGGAGGAAGGAAGGAAGGAAGGAAGGAAGGAAGGAAGGCAGGCACTTCCCGGTTATGTCCCAGTTGGATTAATCCTGTTTTGCCCCTAAACAAACCAGGCTTGTGCTGGAGCGGAGCAGCAAACACCGCAAACCCCGCAGCTCAACAAGCGGCCCCGGATTGGGCCAGACGCGGGATCCTCACCGCGGTGTCCTCACGAGAGCAGACACACACCCTCCCGGACGCGGGACGCAAAGACTGGTTTGACAAAGGCATCCTTTTGATTTGTGTCAGAAAAACAGATCAGCAACGGTGTGCATTTACATTGTATGTTTGCATTATGTACATTTTTGCCCCAGAGCTGTATTAACTAGGCCCTAAGACCGTTGAGCCCTAGTGACGTCACACAGAACATCACAGTCATTCGCTGTGTCATCGGCTTTCCTGGGGATCACTGAGCGTCTGAATTTCTGTCCTGGGATCAGATCGCAGCACCGTGGACCAGAGGACTTACTCAGTAATGATGGACGTGAGCACACAACTATGGGATCTGCTGGTCTATATACCACATCACCCAAATCTGCTGACCTAGGGGGAGGTCGGAACCGACTCTGGGAATGCAGGAAGGACTCCAGCCTGGGGTGACATCCTGCAAGGGCTTCAACACATGGAATATAGTGTGGCCTTTATAGGGTTGTGAAGTGTTTCACTGATACTGACAGAGTGGAAACAGGAGGCTAGAGTCTCCCTCTAATATTTCCATTTTGTTAGTTTCTGGTGGTGATCTAAAAGACCTCCTAGCAGAAATGTGAAAGCAGAGAACAATTCCATTAATTTAAAATAAATCATTGTAGGGGCGCCTGGGTGGCTGGCTCAGTCGGCTGAGCGTCCAGCTTCGGCTCAGGTCATGATCTCAGGGTTCTGAGTTCGAGTTCTGCATCAGGCTCTGTGCTGACAGCTCAGAGTCTGCAGCCTGCTTCAGATTCTGTGACTCTCTCTCTCTTTCTGGCCCTCCCTTGTTCACTCTCTCTCTCTCTCTCTCTCTCTCTCTCTCTCTCAAATAGAAATAAAGCATTAAAGAAAAAAATTTTTAATAAATCATTGTAATTCACAGATTAACCTGCAGATGGTGCCATTTTACAGCTTTCCCCCTTCTTCCCTTTGCTTTTCTTCATTGTTGTAAAGCATTACCTTAACCACAGTGGGTCAATATACCCATCTGGTTATTATAAACTCAATGAAGAACAACCTCAGTCACTGAGTCTCGAAAAGTTTGGAGTCGATTTTTTTAGGAAATTTTTAAATGTTATTTATTTTCGAGAGAGAGAGAGAGAGAAGACAGAGTGAAAGCAGGAGAGGGGGAGACATAGAGGGAGACACAGAACTCGAAACAGGCTCCAGGCTCGGAGCTGTCAGCACAGAGCCCGACAAGGGGCTCAAACTCACTAACTGTGAGATCATGACCTGAGCTGAAGTTGGACGCTTAACCGACTGGGCCACCCAGGTGCTCCTGGAGTTGATTCTAATTTTATACTCATACTGTCTGATGTGCAACCTTCCTTCAAAAATAAAATAGATGCTATCACTAATAAAACAGATCATAGAATGGTAGACTGTAAGGAATTGAAGGAGCCTTTGGTCTGACTCTGTCGTTTCCAGATAAGGAACTTATTTCTCCAAAATATTATAGCCAGTAGCTGTCAGGGCCTGGGTTGTGCTTCTAACCTCCCGTCCAAAGCTACAGCCAATCTTGTTGCTCCATTATTGCCTTCTCATGGGTAGGATAAATATTATTTCAGAACTTGAGAACATCCTTATTGGAGTTACTTTTCAAGGCCAGGTTGGCAGTAATTGTTACTCTTGGATGGGCAGTAGGTTGTACAATCAACACATGGGGAAAAAATCAGCATTACCTGGGAGCACCTGTCTGGCTCAGTCAGTGGAGTGTGTGACACTTGATCCTGGGGCCATGGGTTGGAGCCTTGCAATGGGTGTAGAGATTACCTTAAAAAAATAGTGTCACCCAAGGCATTGGGGGGGTGGGGGTTGTGGAATAAAACTCTTCTGGATTGGAGGAAACTGGGTGACCAAGTGTAATGTCTGACCCTTGATTGAATCCTGGGGTGCTGGGTTGTAGCCCTGCCCATACTCCCCAAAGAGTCTATAAGGACTTTTGGAGACACTTGGAAACATTTAACATGTTTTGTGTATTAGGTGATATCACTGTATCAATGGTAAGTTTCTTGTGATAATGGAGGTGTGGTTAGTAGGAGAATGTCTACGGTTCAGGAGGTATGGGAAAGTACTGGAAGGTAAAGTGTCATGATATCTGCAACTCACTTTCAAATCATTCGGGGGGCGGGGGGGGGGAGAAAAGCTGTGGACAGATGCAGACATAGCTACGTGATACTCACGTGCCATCCACAGAGAAGACAGAGAAAGAGCAAGCCAGTAGGACGAGTTGTTAAATGGTGAACTTGGGTACAGGGCACATGGTCTATGGCACCATTCTTCCAACTTTCCTCTCTGGTTTAAAGTTCTTTTCAAATAGAAGATTAGGAAACAAAAATATGCTCAGTCCATGCCATCTACTGTTAATCTGCACAGAGGAAGAAAACTTGGGAGAAGCACATAAGCAACCAGGGATCAGCCCTCCAACCCCCTAGTATCTTGATGGTACAAACATTCTTTGAGTCCGCTCTATGCAGATCTAGCTTGGTAGCTTTAGTGGGCTCTTAGGATAACTATCTTTTGGGGGCCAGAAAGCTCTTTCCCCCAGAGCTTTCTCTGTCTCTTCGGGCAGGAGTTTGTTATGACATAGGAAAGCTGGGTCTAAGTGTGGAGGTGGAGGGATTTTTGGAGGAAGGCAGTATTTTTGCGGCATGAGTAGGGATGGAGAGTATCTGGTGACCCAGCGTATTGTGTGGTGGAGACAGTCTGCAGAGAGAGAGGTTAGGAAGCAGAGTTTTAAATGGGATTGGGGACAAGAGCGTCTTTGACTCTTGGTATCACTTGTACTTACTACATTAGTCAGAGTGTCTACCATACCCCTACCCTCCAGGCAAGGTCTGGGATGCCAGCCTATCTGATTTGCTCCCTGCCTTCTCTCTTTTATTTCCTGTCATTCTGGAGCCAGCCGGCATGCTTCTGCCTGCACGAGGTGTTCCTCTTTCCTGACGCCAATGTCATAGCTGCTTTCTCCACACATTGAGAGTCGATTCTACTAAATGGGGATGAAAGGAAAAGTCTCTCATGTAAAACCTGGCTTTTCCGTCTGGTTTTTTTGGGGTTTTTGTTGTTGCTGTTGTCGTGGGTTTTTTTGCCCCATGTCAGAAACTGGAAAATGTGCGTTTCTTTTTTTCCAATCCCTCAGTAACAGCTGCTAGTCTAACACCGGGAAACGAGTGCCTTGGGTTGACAAAAGGAAAATAAATCATCTACATGGAGAGATTAAAAACATAGCACAATTATAATCTTTTTAAATATTATCCTCATTATAACATTTTCTAAAGGGATTATTAAGTCAACTGGTTTATCAGTGAATTGTTTTCATTATCTTATGATTGGTTGATTGATTTATTGAGAGAGAGAGAGAGCATGAGCAGGGGAGGGGCAGAAAGAGAGGGAGAGAGACTCCCATGCAGGCGCTCAGCAGTGAAGGCTGGTGATCGAGGTCAGGCTGGGGACTTTCAGGTGCGTGGCTGGAGGGGCTGGCGGCACGTGAGCACAGGGGTGCAGGACAGAGCCAGAGACAGGACCTGACTGGGGTCCACAAGAGGCAATGGGAGTCCTGGCTATTTGGTGTACTTTCTGGGGATTAGTCTCCCCTAAGGCAAATACGTGCAGCCGAGCTGGTGAGGTCCATGTTGGCTAGATCCTGGCCTTCGGCTGCGGTGGGAGGAGGGGGGATAGCGGGGAGGGACCTGGGTGGCTGGCATCAGCTGGTGAGGTCTGCAGCAGGGGTCCACGGGCAGGGGTGCTGACCATCAGGTCTTTTATCGGCGGCAAGAATTGCTAGGTTTGACTGTCCGGCAGGTTGCCGAGCCTAATTGCTTCCACTGTGTGTCCGGTACAGGGAGCCCCTGCTCTTCTTCCGTGTTCCCAACCATCTCTGGTTGTCTCTGCTCTGCCACTCTGGCTGCTGTAAGATCAGAAGGGGACTTTCATGCAGCTCCCTGAAAGGCTGGGGAAGCTGGTCACTCACCCTGCTCTCCCTTTCCTGGTGAGGGGCTCTCTCACCGGGGGATACCCTCGTGGCACTAAGCAGTGCCTGCTTGGGGGATGGATGGATGCAGCTAAAATGAAGCTTTCCTTCCCTCCTCTCTCTCTCTCTCTCTTTCTTCTTTCTTTTCCCATGTGGATTTTCTCAGATTTTTTTGTTCTATGATGTTGCTGAGGTTCCTGACGTAGATCTAAACAGACTCCAGAGACCTCTGTCTTTATGGACAGCTGCCTGATGGTTGATCTTTGCGGGAGGGCGGTGATGGGGTTCTCTTATGCCGCCATCTTGCTGAGGTTACTCTAAGGGACACATGAATACAGAACGTAGGGGGGCCCACCAGAAGAACCCCGTCCCTGGTTCAGAAGGTGATTGGCACCATCAAGAGGCCTGATTGCTGTACCCCCTCGAGGTGGGTGCCTCAGTCCATAAAGCGAGCAGACATGGGGTGTGATGCAGCAATAGAAGATGCCCTGAAGCTAGACACAGCCCTCGTGCATTCACAGAGGCACAAAACAACAACAGGAACTGTCGTTGGCTGCCAACAGCTGTGGGAAGATTCCCAGTAAGAAAGCCCCACACAGGGCTGGCAAGTGGGTTACACCAGACTGATGCCAGTCGCCCCCGGGGCTGTAAATGGATCCTAATAGGAATAGATACTTACTGTGGACTAGCTTTGCAAACCTAATGCTAGATGCAAATGCTCAAAGTACCTCTAAAAATTTGGAACAGACAATCTTGTATCAATTTGGGCCGCCAAATTACATTTCTTCAGACCAAGGGATGTACTTTATGGCTCATAATGTCCAACAGTGTCCATTATCAAACGGGAAAATCAGGTTGCATATCCTGCTTCGAGTAATAGTTTAATAGAGGATTGGAACAGGCAGTTGAAACCTATGCGCTATAAAACAGTGTGGGGCAGGGGGGAGAGGAGGCGGGGTGAAGGGAGGAGGCTGGAGGGTTATGTAAGTCTTTCCCTTGCCAGCTCAACCTTATTTTTTCCTACCGGATGCAGCGGTCTCAGGACTAGGGATATGACCGAGCGTACCAGAACGAGAAATGACTCTCAAGCAAGAAACTGTAACTACACTTTTACATCTTTATGCCAGAATTCCTAAGGGCCTGGTAGGATGGAATGTGCCTTCATCCCATCTGGCAAACTTGGGGTTGACAGTGAATACCGCCATGTTGCCTAGTGGTCGGATCAGCCCGCTGGTTCTGCCCCTGGGTCACTCTCCCCTATACAAATGGAAGTGAACAGAGGGAAGGCATTTCCTAGACTAGTATTGCTGCTAGCGATCTGGACCGGCACAGCAGCTAATCCTAATGTCTCTTCCAAAGGTGGAAAAGTCTGGGTAAAAATAAACGACAAAGTGAAAGAAGAAGAAATAAGAGCTGAGAGTAAAAGAATAAGTGGGTTATGCAAAGAGGGAAATCCAACATGATGTGAATGCTTCACACATTCACACAGAGCAGAAAAATAATATCTCTTAGCACAATTATACCAGATGCCCAGAAGAATGACGTATGTTTGCCATGACCCATCCTACTTTTGAAACTTGGTGAGGTTGAATAGCAGCCTGCAAACCTGAGTGACATCAGGAATGCAAACTGGTGCCGCCACTCTGGAAAACAGTATGGAGGTTTCTCAAAACATTAAAAATAGAACTACTTTACAACTCAGCAATTGCACTACTAGGTGTTTATCCAAGGGACACAGGTGTGCTGTTTCAAAGGGATACATGCACGCCAATGTTTATAGCAGTGCTATCAACAATAGCCAAAGTATGGAAAGAGCCCAAATGTCCATTAATGGATGAATGAATTAAGAAGATGTGGCAGATATATACAGTGGAGTATTACTCAGCAATCAAAAAGAATGAAATCTTGCCATTTGCAACTACATGGATGGAACTAGAGGGTATCATGTTAAGCAAAATTTGTCAGAGAATGACAAATGTCATATGACTTCACTCATATAAGGACTTTAAGATACAAAACAGATAAACATAAGGGAACTGAAGTAAAAATAATATAAAAGCAGGGAGGGGGACAAAAGATAAGAGATTCTTAAATATGGAGAATGAACAGAGGGTTACTGGAGGGGCTGTGGGGGGGATGGGCTAAATGGGTAAGGGTCATTAATGAATCATTGTTGCACTATATGCTAACTAACTTGGATGTAAATTAAAAAAATAAATAAGAAATTTGGGGAAAAGAGCCCTGAGGGACAGCACTCAGAGAGACATTCTGGTCCTAAGAGATGATAAACTGGACCGATGATTAATGACTAAATGCAACTCTACTAATGCGCTAGTGTCTTTTGGCTTGTACTTTTTAGACTACATCTACTACCAAGAATATTGTTTGAAAAGGAAGTTCCAAGAATTGCCTCTTTCTTGGACTTTAAACTGTGTAATGCATGACTCTCAGCAGACTGGTTACCATGTAACTATGAACTTTGATGATCAAATACTTAGAAAGGTCTTTGATCATCAGGAACAAATATAATGGCAGCTTTCCCAACATGCCACAGCGTGCTAAGCACAAATGCACGCCTCCCTTGTTCTTGTGGATGGGAAACTTTTAAACAGGATCAGGATAAATAGTGGGTCTCTGATGGTATTAAAGCAGTGGTTCATCTGAGTTCCCCTGGGGAAGAACCCCACTCTGAAACCAGGAAGGATGTGGGAGGGCTTATGGCATACTCAAACTAAATCACATCTAGGCATGACCACCACTCATCTGTCACTGTTTTGTTTTGTTTTTTTGATGTAAATCCTTTGACATTTAAAAAACTGTATTAGCTAACATGCAGTGCATACAGTATGCTCTTTTTTTGGGGGTAGAGTTCCGTGATTCATCGCTTATGTACAACACCCAGTGCTCATCCCAACAAGTGCCCTCCTCAATGACCATCACCCATTTCTCCTTTCCTCCACCTCTTCCCCACCAACCCTCAATTTGGTCTCCACATTCAAGGGTCTCTTACGGTTTGCCTTCCTCTCTGTTTGAAAGTATTTTTCCCCTTCCCTTCCCCTTTGGTCCTCTGTTAAGTTTCTCAAGTTCCACATATGAGTGAAAACATGATATCTGTCTTTCTTTGACTGATTTATTTCACTCAGCATAATACCCTCCAGTTCCATCCACGTTGCTGCAAGGATTTGATTATTTTTCATTGCCAAGTAGTATTCCATCGTATATTTAAACCACATCTTCTTCATCCATTTATCAGTTGTTGGACATTTGGGCCCTTTCCATAATTTGGCTATTGTTGAAAGCACTACTGGGGCGCCTGGGTGGCTCAGTCGGTTGAGTGTCTGACTTAGGCTCAGGTCATGATCTCATGGTTTGCGGGTTCGAGCCCCATGTTGGGCTCTGTGCTGACAGCTAGCTCAGAGCCTGGAGGCTGTTTTGGATTCTGTGTCTCCCTCTCTCTTTGAGCCTCCCCTGCTCATGCTCTCTCTCTCTGTCTCTCAAAAATAAATAAAAAACAGAAAAAAATTTTTAAAAAAGAAAGCACTGCTATAATCATTGGGGGTATATGTTCCCCTATGATTCATCATTCCTGTATGCTTTAGATAAATTCCTAGTAGCACTATTGCTGGGTCATGGAGTAGTTCTGTTTTTAATTTTTTGAGGAGCCTCCATTCTGTTTTCCAGAGCAGTTGCTCCAGTTTGCATTCACCAACAGTGCAAGAGGGTTCCCCTTTCTCCACATCCTTGCCAACATCCATTGTTTCCTGAGTTGTTAATTTTATCCACTCTGACTGGTATGAAGTGGTATCTCAATGTGATTTTGATTTGTATTTCCCTGATGATAAGTGATGCTGAGCATCTTTTCATGTGCCTTTTGGCCATCTGGATGTCTTCTTTGGAAAAGTGTTTATTCATGTCTCTTGCCCACTTCCTCACTGGATTATTTTCTTTTTAGGTGCAGAGTCTAGTAAGTTCTTTATAGATTTTGGATACTAACCCTCTATCCAATATGTCATTTGCAAATATCTTTTCTCAATTTGTTGGTTGCCTTTTAGTTTTGTTGATTGTTTCCTTTGCAGTGCAGAAACTTTTCATCTTGGTGAGGTCCCAATAATTCACTTTTGCTTTTAATTCCCTTGCCTCCATAGATGTGTTGAGCAAGAAGTTGCTGTGGCTGAGGTCAAAGAGGTTGTTGTCTGTTTTCTCCTGTAGGGTTTTGATAGTTTCCTGTCTCACATTTAGGTCTTTCATTCATTTTAAGTTTATTTTTGTGTATGGTGTAAGAAAGTGGTCTAGTTTCATTCTTCTGTTCAGTTCTCCCAGCACCATCTGCCAAAGAGGTTGCTTTTTTCCCACTGAATATTCCTTCCTGCTTTGTTAAAAATTAGTTGGCCATACATTTGTGGGTCCAATTCTGAGTTCTCTATTCTGTTCCTTTGGTCTATGTGTCTGTTTTTGTACCCAACCATGCTTTTTGTCTTCATGATTACAGCTTTGTAGTACAGGCTAAAGTCCGGGATTTATGATGTTTCTGCTTTGGTTTTCTTTTTCAACATAACTTTGGCTATTTGAGGTCTTTTGTGGTTCCATACAAACTTTACGACAGTTTGTTCTAGCTTTGAGAAGAATGCCGGTGCAATTTTGATTGGGATTGCATTGAATGTGTAGATTGCTTTGGGCAGTATTGACATTTTAACAGTATTTGTTCTGCTAATCCATGAGCATGGAATGCTTTTTCATTTCTCTGTGTCTCCTTCAATTTCCTTCATATGTTTTCTATAGTTTTTAGCATATAGATCTTTTACATCTTTGATGAGGCTTATTCCTATTTTATGGTCCTTGGTGAAATTGTAAATGGGATCAGTTTCTTGATTTCTCTTTCTGTTGCTTCATTACTGGTGTATAAAAATGCAACCAATTTCTGTACATTGATTTTGTACACTGAGACTTTGATGAATTCATGTATCAATTCCAGGAGTCTTTTGGTGGATTCTTTTGGGTTTTCCATACAGGGTATCATGTCATCTGTGAAAAGTGAACGTTTGAACATTTGACATTTTCTTTGCCAATTTTGATGCCTTTTATTTCCTTTTGTTGTCTGATTGCTGATGCTAGGACTTCCAGCACTATGTTAAACAACAGTGGTGAGAGTGGACATCCCTGTCATATTCTAATCTCAGGGGAAAGCTCTCAGTTTTTCCCATTGAAGATGATATTAACTGTGTGGTCTTCTTTAAATTTTTTGCACACGTGCGCGTGTGCAAGAGAGAGAGAGAGAAAGAGAGAGAGAGAGAGAGAGAAAGAAAGAACCCCATTGTGGGGCTCAGACTCATGAACCATGAGATCATGACCTGAGCCCAAACCAAGAGTCAGACACTTAACTGACCGATCCTCTCAAGTGTCCCTCAAAGGTTTTCTAAATAGTTATCCTTTTTAAAAATCTTTTAGTAAAGGGAAAGATTTAGTAACTCTTAGAAGCAAAATGTAAGCCACCAGAATAAGGTTATGTAGTGGACCATGTGCCGTGTGTTTAGGTGGAAAGGTACAATAATGCCTGGGTCCCGGAGTGTTGCATAATGTGAAATGTTCTAAATAAGCACTGCTTACCTCTTTGTTCTAATGTCAAAATAGCAATTTAAATGTAATACTTTTCCAGCAATGTCCACTTTAAAGTGCCAATTCTTTCATTTATGTGAGAACTTCGTTTTTAATTTGAATTTTAATAAAATTTAACTTAACTTACTGAAACTCCCTATTCCATGAAGTTGACAGATGAATTAAACAGCCTGACGTGGCTTAAAATCTGAAGTAGCATAGCAACATCAGAGAAAGACCTGAGGTCTGTTCACATAACCATGGCCTTACCCCCTCAAGCTCTTAGAAGTTGGATTGATGCATAAAGCTGAATTTTGCTCCAACTTGAATGGGTCTTGGAGGAATCCTGGGCTGAGTGAGTGCGGTGATGTGTGACAAGGGCAAATGCAGCAGGGATCATGGAAAAAGTGAGCCTCAGTGTAAAGCCCAGCAGGTGCCAAAAAATGTGGTGGCCTTGGAGAATCTGGGAAGGTCACACAGCTAACAGATGTGGAAGGTAGAGGCTGAACCTTGAACTTCTGACTCCAGTTCTGGTTCTCCTTCTCCTGTATCATATTCTTCTCAGGTGGCTTCCCAGAACAAGAAGCTAAGGGCATAGACCCTGAGAGAACTCAGAGAAAAGGTTAGAGGGAAGCTAAAGACATAATAGGATTCTTGGTCATGAAACCCAAAAGGATACTGACTGAGTTAATAACATTACTAGTTGGTGGCATAAACTTTCCCATCAGAATCCACAAGGAAGTGGGACATTTCCAAACACATGGAGCAAGCACGAGCAGAAATAAGGTGATAATGAGTGGAAATAGAGTAAATGAGTCTTATGACCCAAGGACTGAGGATGAAGACCTCGATGACCAGTTTGATGGAAACTCCTGAAGAGAGTGCTCAGGGATCTAAGTGAAAGGAGTAATGTGAAATAGAAGTTGGGGTTTTGATTTTTTACTTTGCTTTTCTGTTTGGAGTGTCATTGTAACTACTGTATTGTAAATGATGGAAAATAATTGCATATGTTAAAAATAAATTGTGTTATATTAAAAAATTTTTTTTAAATAAAGGAGTAACATGAGATCTTGCCTTCAGCTTCCCTGTTTTTGTAGCATCCTCCTGTCATCGGCCTAGCACAGTGCCTGACAAACACAGAGCCTGACAGCTTGGAGGCCACCCACAAAATTGTCAGAGGGCATGTTTCCCGGGTCTGAGTCTCAGATTTGCATGCAGGAGGATTGTGGGAGTGGGGTGAGGGACCAGGAATGGGCAGAGCAAGAAGCCAGCTACAAAACTGCAATAGCATTGCAGGTACCACAGAGAACTCAGCCCAGCGGAGACAGGGGCACTGAGTACCTTCCCATAGACTAGTCACTGGATGCAGGAGACCCCAGGAGAAGGGTGTAACCTCAGGGGACACAGCCTCCCCCAGCTGAGGGAGTTCTCTGGAGAGAGCTCATGTGTGAGCAGCAGCTTGGAGTGGGGCTGAGCATGCCAGTCTTGCAGGGACCATCCACTATTTTCCAGTGCTATTCTAACTTTATCCTTTTGAAAAAGTGCTTTTCATAAGAATTAATCTGGGTAGGAGGAGAGGTGGATACTTTTTTTTTTTTTGAGAGAGAGAGAGAGAGAGAGAGAGAGAGAGAGAGAGAGAAAGCAGGGGAGGGTCAGAGAGAGAAGGAACCACAGGATCCGAAGACAGGCTCCAGGCTCTGAGCTAGCTGTCAGCATGGAGCCCGAATCGGGGCTGGAACCCATGAATGTGAGATCATGATCTGAGCCGAAGTTGGGGGCTTTAACCGACTGAGCCACCCAGGCGCCCCTGGATCCTTTTTTTAAATGACTTTTTAAAGAGCCATTTTAGTTACAATGCATATGAGAAGGAACAGAGGTTTCCCATCCACCCCTGCATACATACCTCCGTATGTCCACACATGCATGGCCTCCTCCATCACTGGAGTGCTACATTTTCCACCAAGGATGAGCCCATATTGACACATCATAATCATCTTATGTCCCTGGTTTACAGAAGGGGTCACTCTTGGTGTTATATACTCTTTGGGTTTGGCCAAGTGTATAGTGACCTGTATGCATCTTTATAGTATTATACACCGTATCTTCACTGCCCTGAAAAACCACTTGCTCCTAGCCAGCCATTTTCATCCAAACGTATGCATCTCCTAACACGGAACTACTGTTGGAATACAGGTAATAGTATTTTCTTTCTCCGTGATGCATTTTTGTGTGTTTTTTTCATTTATTTTTTTATCTTAAAATTTTATTTATTAATTTTGAGAGAGTGAGAGTGCAAATAGGGGAGGGGCAGAGAGAAAGAGAGAGAGAGAGGGAGAGAATCCCAAGCAGGCTCTGCACTGTCAATTCTGAGCCCGATGTGGGGCTTGAACCCACGAACCGTGAGATCATGACCTGAGCCAAAACCAAGAGTTAGACACTTAGCTGACTGAGCCATGCAAGCATCTACCATGATGCATTTTTTAAATGAATAGATTTTATTTGGTAATACTTTGAAATAACATTTCTGTCTATATTCTTTATGAGTCCTAGAAATCTTATAGGCAACCAATCTTTTTTAGCTTTCTAAGTGGAATATATGTATTCATTAAAGAAGCTTTTTATTAAGTTTAAAAAATTTTTTCTGGGGCGCCTGGGTGGCTCAGTCGGTTAAGCCTCAGCTTCGGCTCAGGTCATGATCTCACAGTTCATGAGTTCGAGCCCCGCGTCGGGCTCTGTGCTGACAGCTAGCTCAGAGCCTGGAGCCTGTTTCAGATTCTGTGTCTCCCTCTCTCTCTGACCCTCCCCTGCTGACGCTGTCTCTGTCTGTCTCTCAAAATTAAATAAAAAACAAAAAAAATTAAAAAAAATTTTTTTTTCTTCCATACTCTACTAATTAGTATTTATTTACATGTTGGGGTTTTTGGGGGGCAATAAACCTTTTTATTTATTTATTTATTTATTTATTTATTTATTTATTATTTTATAGTTTATTGTCAAGTTGGTTTCCATACAACACCCAGTGCTCATCCCAATGAGTGCCCCCCTCCATGCCCATCACCTCCCTTCCCCTCTCCCCCTCCCCCTTCAGCCCTCAGTTTGTTCTCAGTATTCAAGAGTCTCTTGGGGTTTGCATCCCTTCTTCTCCTTAACCATTTTTTCCCCTTTCCCCTCCCCCATGGTCCTCTGTTAAGTGTCTCCTGTTCCACATGTGAGTGCAAACATATGGTATCTGTCCTTCTCTGCCTGACTTATTTCACTTAGCATAATACCCTCGAGTTCCATCCACATTGCTACAAATGGCCAGATTTCATTCTTTCTCATTGCCATGTAATACTCCATTGTATAGATAAACCACATCTTCTTGATCCATTCGTCAGGTGATGGACATTTCGGCTCTTTCCATGATTTGGCTATTGTTGACATTGCTGCTATGAACATTGGGGTACATGTGCTCCTATGCATCAGCACTTCTGTATCCCCTGGGTAAATCTCTAGCAGTGCTATTGCTGGGTCATAAGGGAGTTTTATTGTTAATTTTTTGAGGAACCTCCACACTGTTTTCCAGAGCGGCTGCACCAGTTTACATTCCCACCAACAATGTAGGGGGGTTAAAAAAAATTTTTTTAATGTTTATCTATTTTTGAGAGAGAGAGAGACACAGAACACGAGTGGGGGAGAGGCAGAGAGAGAGAGAGAGAGAGCGAGAGAGAGAGAGAGAGAGAGAGAGAGAGAGAGAATTCAAACTAGGCTCTAGGCTCCAAGCTATTAACACAGAGCCCAACATGGGGCTCGAACCCACAGACTGTGAGATCATGACCTGAGCCGAAGCTGGACGCTCGATCGACTGAGCCACCCAGGGGCCCCAAGAAGCGTTTTCTTAAACAGTTATGTGCTTGGCATTGTGATGGCGATACAGCCCCAAGGAGGTCACTCACTGATTCTGATTGTCAGCACAAACAATGGAACATGTGGTGTGTGTCATAATGGAAGAATAAAGTGCTTTTGGAGCAGAATATGGAGCAACTGGCCACAAGGGAGGCAGGAAAGGCTTTCCAGAAGAGGAAACATGAACTGGGCCTTGGTGGATGTGCAGGAATCAAGAAGGCAGGAAGAAATGGCGGCGCGGGAGGAGCACATAACAGGAGTTGGGGTCTGGCAGGTTTGGGGAGCAGTAAGATATTCCATTGTGCCTGGAACTGGTGTTTTAAGTGCATCTGGAGAAGGGGGCTGGGAGGTGATTTCTAGTACCTGGCTCTTTCCCCCCAAACTTCTCTAATAGTTTTCTCATATTTTGTAGAATTTCCAGTGGAGGAGAGAATGTCAGCCCACTCAAAAGATTCACCAGCTTCATCAGTGGCAGCCGGGAGGACACATTGGCCCCAACCTCTGTCCTCACCCTACCGGACGTCCAACCCCTCGAAGGGCGCAGCTGTGTTCCTAGGTGGGACTCTGGCACCGTGTCGGGGACCACCTCTTGCACCTGCCGGTAGTCGCTAAAACTGGTTCCTCAGCGAGGAATGGGATTTTTGCAGGCCTGGGAAGCGTGAGAGTGAGTCAGCCCTCGGTGTTGTGTAACAGAGGACGGGAGGGGACACCCCGGGTGGGTGGTTTCAGCCCCACCGACTCGCCCTGGCTTCCTGCATCCTGCGGGCTCTGACGTGACACCTGGCTTCCACGGAGCACCTTTAAGTGCGCATTTTACAAATGCCATCTCGTTTTATCTTTAACCCGACAGTGCGAGGTGATGGTCTAATCCTCATGTGGATGATGTGGTGATCAAAACTCAGACGTTGAGTAGCCTATTCAGTGCCCAAGAGACAGAAGAAGGCACTGCGTTATGCATTTGTCTCTCCGTGAGTGAGAGTGGGAAGGGAGGCCCTAATAGACACCTACCTGGACGATTCAGCTGCACTTTATTATTCCAAAGGAGGCTAAGTTCTGCCCCCTACTCGACATTCCGAGTAGTTTATCCAGAGTACTAGCTGTTTATCCATAGTATTGGGGTAAAGATGAGTGACTCAGGTCGGTGGGAAATGGAAATTAATCACCTATGGAGAGATGCGTCCTCACAAAACCTCTGTGAAGTAGTTCCTTATCCTCATTTTGCAGATAAAAAGATTGAAGCTCAGAAAGGTTAAGAAATTTGCCTGAGGACAGGGGCACCTGGCTGGCTCTGTGGATTAGGCATCCGACTTCGGCTCAGGTCATGATCTCACAGTTTGTGGGTTCAAGCCCTGCATTAGGCTCTGTGCTGACAGCTCAGAGCCTGGAGCTGCTTCAGATTCTGTGTCTCCCTGTGTCTCTGCCCCTCCTCCACTTGTGCTCTGTCTCTGTCTTTTAAAAATAAATAAATGTTAAAAAAGAAAGAAAGAAAGAAAGAAAGAGAGAGAGAAAGAGAGAGAGAAAGAAAGAAAGAAAGAAAGAAAGAAAGAAAGAAAGAAAGAAAGAAAGAAAGAAAGAAGAAAGAAAGAAACTTGTCTGAGGACAGACACACAGTCAGTGAGCGTCAGAGTTGAAATTCTAACCCAGAACTGTGTGCGTCACCACTCCCCTGGAAAGGCCAGCGTGGAACCTTGGTGTCCCTGTTAGCAGCTGGCCAGGCAGAGCTGCTGATGAATCACGGGTGAGCAAGACGTGTTCTATCTGCCCTCCTGCCTTCCAGCAGCCTTCCCACTCCTGCTTCCGTCTCCTGTCCCCGAGCACCCAGTCCTCTTCCATTGCTCTTTGGCTGATGAAAAAAGCTCTTCTCTGACTGCGTATATCAGAGAGGTTGGCAAATGGCTTTCCTATTGTCTATTGTCATTACAGCAGACAGAGTGATCCTTTTAAAATCAAAATCGGGCCGTGTCCACTCAGGGCTTCTCATGGCTTGTTTCAGAGTAAATGTGAACTTTACAAAGGCGAACCAGGGCCTGCAGATACGGCCCCAGTTACCTCCCCTGTTGCTCTTCTCTTCTGCCCATCCCCTCTTTCTTTCACTCATGTGTCTCCACATTGCCATGTGCTGTTATTTGATAGTGCTGAGCATAATCCCACCTCAGGACGTTTGCACATGCTATTGTCTCTGCTAAATTGCTTTTTCTCTGGAGATGCTTAGGGCTTCCTTGTTCACGTCATTCAATTCTCTGTTCAGTTCCCTGTTGCACCTTAATTAAGAAGCCCCTCTGACTGCTCAATTTAAATAGGACTTACTCCCCATTGGTGCCTCACACTCTCCATTCCTCTACCCTGCTTTGATTTTCCCCATAGCAACTAAAACATTATATGTAAGTTTGTTTATGTGTATATTTAGCTTTATCAATAAAGGAACTCTGTGTTAGTTTCTGAAGCATTTCCAGAACAACAACAACAACAAAAACTAGGCCATATCTCCAGCATTCGGGTACACATCGGATGCTCAACAAATATTTGCTGAAAGAATAATAAAGTAGCAGATAAAATGAAGGTGTTGATGGCTATACCCTATTGCTGAAATATTTGCATTTTCTTTAAAGTTTACAAAGTGGTACTTTCATCTGAAGAAATGGATGATGAATGCTCAGATACTTTCTTTTGTAAGTAAGGAGCATAGTTTTGGTGGAGAAGCCTCTTGAATTAGAGCCTGACAGAGAAATTCCTTTCTTTTTACCTGCGAGCGGGGCTCGGTGTGAATCCGCAAGAGAATCTTAGATCTTAAATCTAAGAGTGCTGTCCGACAGATCGTCCGTGAAAAGTGAGGTAGTTTTCACTTGCACTTTCCAACATGGTACCCACAAGCCACATGTAACTCTTGTGCACTTGAAGTATGCTTAGTGTGACCAAGCAACTGAATTTCCTATTTTATTTTTTAACAACTCACAGGGCTAAGCCTTGATAACGACCGGAAATGGACCCTGAAGAGGAGAGCCAGGGAGCTCCCTGCAGGTTCTGTGAGAAACCCCCAGCCCACCCTCCCCGATGGTATGCATCAGGCCAATAACATTGACCTTGCCGTTTCCACCAAGATCTAAGAGGACCTGAGACAACATGATTCCTTTTTCTTTTTTAAAAAATGTTTTTAATGTTCATTTATTTTTGAGAGAGAGACAGAGCTTGAGCAGGGGACGGGCAGAGAGAGAGAGGGAGACATAAAATCTGAAGCACGTTCCAGGCTCTGAGCGGTCAGCACAGAGCCCAACATGGGGCTCGAACCCACCAACCATGAGATCATGACCTGAGCTGAAGTCAGATGCTTAACTGATTGAGCCTTATTTTTTCATTTTTTTAATGTTTATTTTTTTGAGAGACTCAGAGTGTGAGTGAGAAGGGGCAGAGAGAGAGGGAGACACAGAATCTGAAGCAGGCTCTAAACTCTGAGCTGTCAGCATAGAGCCCGAAATGGGGCTTGAACTCAGAAATGTGAGATCATGACCTGAGCCAAAGTTGGTCATTTAACCAGCTGAGCCACACAGGTGCCCCATGCTCCATTTCTTTAACTGACTTGTTCTCTCATATCAATTTCTGTAAGCTCAGTATATACTCCCCAAGAGTCTCGTGACCCCATTAGATAGCATCTTCTGTCTGTTGTTGATAATAGGAAACTGATTCACAGCATGACTGTCATGAGCTGAGGCCTCAAAATGAGTCATAGAAGATGTAAGGCTAGATTTAGCAAGATACCAGCCCTCATTCCCTTAGCAGGCGGATTGGTCAGTGACTCAAATACAAATCTACCAGAACCTGGGGGTAATAATAAGAGCATTGATGGGGGCGGTGGCGGGGAACCTCAGTGGCCCAGTCAGTTAAGCATCTGACTCTTGATTTTGGATCAGGTCATAATTTCACAGTTTGTAGGATCGAATTCCTCATTAGTCTCTGCACTGATAGTGCTTAGCCTGCTTGGAATTCTCTTTCCCCTGACCTCTCTGCCCCTCCTTTGCTCTCTCTGTTTCAAAATAAAGAAATAACCTTTAAAAAAAAAAAGAGCATTAATGGTATGCTACATAGCATTCCATGAAGTTTACATCATGAAGTACACCCATTTTGCAAATTAAGAAATTGAGAAACAGAGAGGTAAAGTTTGTCAAAGATGACACAAACTGTGTAACGTAATAAGTGTTATTGTTTTAAAAGCCACTACATTTTGGACAGCTTTTTTATGTAGCAATAGCTGATATTGGAGCTTTGGGGATTTTTGCCATCATGGTCATGGTAGGACCTTTCACTAAAGATGACACAGCAGGTAAAAGGCTAAGTGAGGACTCGAACCCAACAGTATGATGGCCTAGCCAGTGCCCAGTGTGCCCCACTATGTCTCATGTGGCACGATCTGGGTGGGCACACGTGGCCTCCACTCCCCCTCCTGTCACCCACCCTGCACAGCTTCAACCACGTACTCCTTGCCACTCACAACCTGGCTGTGTGTCAGACACCAAGACGGAGTCTCTCTTCTTTCTCTACCATCAATACCTGCTCTTCTTCCTGTCAATAGGCGACTCAAAGAAGAATCACAGAATAGCAAAGTGTGCCAAGGCCATTAGTGCACAAGAAAGAGTTGTGCTTTTCTCAGTGGGAAAATCACCACCAGACCGGGCTGATGGGGACTGAAGAGCAGTTGGAAGAAGTGAAGTCTAAAGATGGCCACTAGATCATGAGATAGTAGATCTTATAAAGACTGGGACCCTGACCTTGGAGCCGAAGGACTGGATGAAAAGCAGGATGCTGCTAAGTCCCCCTTAGAAGGCGTCAGCATCAGGAAGTTTCTACTGCATGACAAAACTCCCAAAGGCTTAGCAGCTTTGTTATTTTGTACAATTCTGTGGGTTGACTGGGTGGTTCTTGTCTGGGCTTGCACAGACTAGGGTGGTCTCACTCGTACGTCTGCAGCCTCCGTGAGAAGAGTTGAGATGATGGGAGCCTTTCTCCACGTGCTTTCACATTCTCAAGGAAGCAGGCAAGACTCCTGCATATGGTAGCAGAAGGGCTCTCAGCAGCAAGAGAAGGTGAATCTCAATATACAAGCACTTTTCAAACTTCTGCTTGGATCACCTGTGCTGATGTCCAATTGGCCAAAGCAAGTCACAACGCCATATCCAGATTCCAAGGATGGAGACACATACTCTTGATGTGAGGGAGAAGCTGCAAAGCCACACTGAAAAATTGCATGCAGTGTCCCCATGGGAAAGAATTTGCAGGCAGCTTGCAATCTACCATAGTTTCTGAGCGGAACGGTCATTTCCAAGTACTACCCAGAACATGTTGGCAATGTTGTCACATTCTGACTTTTCACAGTGGAACCATTGTCACCAAAAGGGAAAAATAGAAATCAAGTCTTAAATCTAAAATATAGCAACTCTGAAAATGAACAAATCAGGAGACTACAGATGCTGGCGAGGATGTGGAGAAACGGGCACCCTCCTATGCTGTTGGTGGGAATGTAAACTGGTACAGCCGCTCTGGAAAACAGTGTGGGGGCCCCTCAAAAAAAATTAACAATAGAACTCCCCTATGACCCAACAATAGCACTGCTAGGGATTTACCCAAGGGACACAGAAGTGCTGATGCATAGGAGCACATGTGCCCCAGTGTTCATAGCGGCACTGTCAACAATAGCCAAATCATGGAAAGAGCCTAAATGTTCTTCAACTGACAAATGGATCAAGAAGATGTGGTTTATCTATACGATGGAATACTATATGGCAATGAGAAAGAATGAAATCTGGCCATTTGTAGGAAAGTGGATGGATCTCGAGGGTGTCATGCTAAGTGAAGTAAGTCAGGCAGAGAAGGACAGAAACCATGTTTTCACTCATATGTGGAACAGGAGAAACTTAACAGAAGATCATGAGGATGGGAGGGGGGGAAAATAGTTAAGGAGAGGGAGGGAGGCAGACCACAAGAGACTCTTAAATACTGAGAAAAAACTGAGGGTTGATGAGTGTGGGGGAGATGGGGAAACGGGTGATGGGCATAGATGAGGGCACTTGTTGGGATGACCACTGAGTGTTATATGGAAACCAACTTGAGAATAAACTATACAAGAAAAAAAAATACAGCAACTCTGGAATGATAGCTCAACTTGATGGAAGAAGGTTTTGGCGGAAGTATGGAGGAAGGTACTGCACAGTAGTAGTCTTAGAGAAAATCCCAAAGAGTTCCAAATTCAGTAAACTTGGCAATACTGGTCCCTAGCAGTGTCTTTTAGAATTGCAACAGTTCAGGGGTACCTGGCTGGTTCAGTTGTTAGAGCCTGCAGCTCTTGATCTCTGGGTCATGAGTTTGAGTCCCATGTTGGATGTATAGATTGCTTAAATAAATACACTTTAAAAAATTGCAACAGTTCAGTCTTCCGGGTTGAAAGAGAATTAAATCTCTGAGTGAGCCTGCTGATTGGGTTATGATGGACACTCCAGTTAATTTATCTGTGAGGTCAAACTCCCTCTTCTTATTTAACTTCTCTTGACCCTACCACCCCCATTAGGAGCAGCTCTCGGGACTATGTGACCCCATCTCCCTGTCCATGGCTGGTCCACAAAGGGAGAGCAACAGAGAAACTGAACCAAGAAATACACAGGTTTTGGCAAATGCCAGGGGCATTTGCATGACAGTGGTGGAGAGCTCGGTTGAGACTATAGTAAGGAAAGCTCTGGGCAAACTCAAATGATAAGAAATCAGAAACCACACAAAAGCATGATGTGATTATTCAGAGAGGAAATTCCACTGCCCATGTAGAAATGAGCATGTCTGGATGTTTGGTTATGTCCTGTCTCCTGGCCAGCTCCTCTTAGCGTTACCTTAAACATGACTGTAATGATTTTTTTTATGTCTTTTATTTATTTTTGAGAGACAGAGGGAGACAGCACGAGCAGGGGAGGTTCAGAGAGAGAGGGAGACACAGAATCTGAAGCAGGCTCCAGGCTCTGAGCTGGCTGTCAGCACAGAGCCCAACGTGGCACTTGAACCCACGAACCATGAGATCATAACCTGAGCTGAAGCTGGCTGCTCAAACGACTGAGCCACCCAGGCGCCTCTGTAATGATTATTTTTAAGTTTATTTATTTGTTTTGAGAGAGGAAGAGACAGAGATAGTGGGGGGGAGGGTCAGAGAAACAGAGAGAGACAGAGAGAGACAGAGAGAGAGAGAGAGAGAGAGAGAGAGAGAGAATGAATCCCAAGCAGGCTCCTCACTCTTAGCACAGAGCCCAATGCAAGGCTCAAACTCTTGAACCATGAGATCATGACCTGAGCTGAAATCAGGAGTCAGATGTTTAACTGACTGAGCCCCCCAGGCTCTCCAGCTGTAATGATTTGATTCTAGATTTATTAGCTCTTCCAACTGTAGCACTTATGACTTATTGATTTGCTGTCTCAATCTCTCTGGTCCAATTTTTCAAAAGACTTTGACTGGTCCATCTTATCTTTCAAGCCAGGCCACACAACAGCATGGTTGTTGGAAGGCCAGTCATGGCTCCTGTCAGCCACAAGAATGAAGCATGGTCCCTTCTCAAAGATGCTGCCCCGGACAGATGATGGCAGCCACACCTGGTATATAACACAGGTTCACAACTTTGTACTCATGTATGCATTCACCCATACGTATATTTCTGTAAGAAACATTTTTTGAGCACCTCCCCCACCTACTTCTCTAAACTTCCCAAGACTCACAGCATCATGATGTGCTGTAACTCTTGTTACTCGGCGTGATTCCTTTCACACAAGCAGAGCTAAGAGAAGCATTTGTGCATCCCCAAACTCCCGGCGTTCTCTGACGTATTTCTCCTTCTAGAGGCAGAAAGTACCTTTTATACACTGGCTGGTTGCCTCATTCTCTAAGTCATGGTACCTTAGCTTGTGTCCCAAGCGCTCAGACTAACAGCCAACTGGCACCCATGCCCAGGAGATGTTTCTGGGGCTCCTTTGCTTCGGCAGGCAACCCTTGGGAGCTTCCCTTGGGCCTGGGAAGAGGAAGTGGAGATTCCAGCTGCTGTGCTAAGTCTGCCTCATTCCTACTTGGCATGACCTACAACAGTGCTGCTGTCGTCATTTCTTCTGTGTCTGCTCCCTCTTGCCCATTGGCATGAGTGACCACTTCTCTGACAACTTCACCAGTGAGAGGAAGTCAGGAGGGGAAGGAGCTCAGTCAGGCTGGGGTTAGAAGCCTCCCTAGAATGCTGTGATGGGCAGACTGATGGTCCTCCTAAAAATATCCATGTCCTAATTCCGGAAACCTTTGAATAGCTTACCTTACATAGCAAAAGGGATCTTGTAACTATGATAAAGTTAAGGAACCTCAGGTAGGGAAGATTATCTTGGATTGTCCAAGTGGCTGATGTCATCACATGGGTCCTTATGAGAGGGAAACAGGAGGGTCAGAGTCAGAAAAGAGATGTGATAAGTTTGGAGTGATTCTCTTAGAAGACAGAGATGGGGTCCAGGATCCAAGGAATACAGATGGTCTCCAGAAGCTGGAAAAGGCAAGGGAACAGATTTCCCCCTAGAGCCTTTAGAAGGAACTGGCACTTTGATTTTAGCCTGTGAGGCCCATTTCAGACATCTGGCCTCAAGACTGGCTGATAATAGGTTGGTGCTATTTGAAGTCACTCAAGTTTGCGGGGATTTGTTACTGAGCAACAGGGAACTAATGTGTCAGCAAGGTGGCCAGCCTAGCATATACACAGATATCTTTCCTCTGGTTGTATGAGCTGAGGTCTTGGTCATCAGCAACAGAAAACAATGCTTGCAAACACACACAGAGAAAAAATTTATTGATAGACTAACATCAGGCTCACAAAATGGATGGGAAATCTGAGGATCCAGGCTTAAAACTAGACAGCGCTCAAGGGAGGCCACCCAACAGGGGTCACAGACAAGGCTACATGACAGAGATGACTGGGTAAGCGCATTGACCCAGGACATCACTGCTGTTTTCGTGAATGGCTTATGCACTGTCTTTGCATCACTGTGTCACTTCCTCAGAATTCAAGCACTTGGCCACAGCATCTAAATGGCAGAGCTTGGATCACTTGCTTGGGCTCTGGCTGACAGAGAGGGAGCCTGATCTCCCCACTCTGGTTTCCATAGTGGGGGCAGAGCAATGAATCCTGACGATGCCAGAGAGTTTGCACAGGCAGAGAGTTTCCCAAACATCTGACAAATTCCAAATACAGCAGCCTTCCTAAGCTGCTCTCCTATTTTCAGTGTACCCCAAGGAGAATTCTCATGGTGGAAATGTAACCAGGTTCTGATGTCCAAGGGATTGAGCCCAGGCAGACAGCAGATCTAAGTGGGAGATAATGGGGAGTAAGATGGAAACCAATGGTGGATAGGAAAATAGGCACATTACAAAAGTCCCTTGTGGGGGTGCCTAAGTGGCTCAGTCGGTTGAGCATCTGACTCTCGATTTTGGTTCAGTTCATGATCTCATGGTTTGTGGGACTGAGCCCTAAGTTGGAGTCTGTGATGAAAATGTGGACCCTGCTTGGGATTCTCTCTCTCCCTCTTCTCTGCCTCTTTCCCACTCATTCTCTCTCTCTCTCTCTCTCTCTCTCTCTCTCTTTCTCAAAAATAAATAAATAAACAAACTCTATTTCCGTTCTGGTTGGTTCTTAATCTAACCCCTGATGATTCAATCAGATCCCACTGAAACCACAGTAAGGGCTCTTGCTGACATCCTGTCCACCCCTTCCACTCCCTCTGTCTCCTGATGAACGTTGGTGATTCCCTGTGCGCCCACTGCCCCATGCATGGCATGTCCCCTCCACTTGTGAACCTTGGGTAATAAACTATCTTTCCAACGGCCATTGTCTCTTGATCTGTTGGCCTCACCATACTTGAGTGATCATAAAATTCCTACTTTAGAATGTTGAATCACATCTCTGTGGGTGTTGGATGAGTAAAATTCTGATGCTGATTGAATGGTGTGTAGGTATTAGTTTTATCTGTGGATCTCCAGATCTTGGGAAATCACAGAACAAGAAGTCTGTCTAATTAGCTCCAACACAGTTTGCTATGTTCCAAGTTACTGTGGGGTTTATTTCTGAGGAAGCACCAGCCTTCCGTGGAGAAGCATAAAACCTCTATGGAGGTACTTCTGACAGCAGCAGGGGGACTACCTGGGCACTTGTTAGAAATGCAGTGTCTGGCTCTGCCCAAGACTCCTGAATCAGAATGTGCATATTACTCTGCCCTCATCAGGTGGTTCTTCCCCATTCAAGAGCGATCTATTAATCTGTGTTCTATTAATTCTTGATCACGCCTGCAGTGTCCAGGGCAGGATTCTTATGCATCGGACCACCCTTCTCACTAACCAGGTTTGTTCTTTCTCCTGTGCTACTCTCTGAGCCCCAAATCTATGTCCTTGAACTCTGTGTCACTCCTCCACCTCAGCTACAAGGGATAGTAGCAACACGGTTCCAGATTTAGCGGGGAGGTCCCAGTGTGTGGTCTAAGATGTTTCCTCCAGGGCAGAAACCCCACCCATTCGCTTGTGACTTTCTTTTCTTTCTCCTTTTTATTGTGGAAAAGTATACATAACACAAAAGTTTTCATTTTAACCCTTTTTAAATATATAGTTCAGTGGCACTTATGTATAGTCACATGGCTGTGCAAATATTCCCACCATCTGTCTGCAGGTCCCACGTGTTTTCACTCTTCTAGCTAGAACACGACAGAAATGAACAGCTCCATGGGTGGTGATGCCACGTAGGGGTTCCTGCTTTCTCTGCGACTTGTAAGATCTTTGCAAAAATCTCTAATGGGAATGGAAAGCATAGCCTAAGCCATGAAGAAGATATTTCCCAAGAGATTTAACAAGAGGGTCTTCTCCTAGGATCCAAAAGTTGTTCCTCAGCCACACAACCTCAAAATCCAATTTGTTAGAATGGCGAGAGCAAATCTGCCTCTTGGGAAATGGGCATTTATGAAACAGTCGGGACTGATATGAGATCAGAACGCCATGTACATACCACATGCATGAGAACTGCAGGTTCCTCCTGGCCAGAGCGTGTAGACTGAAATATCACATGGAGAACGAAGTGTAACCAGGAGGTGATTTGATGAGCACACCGTCAAAACAAGAGGCACTGCTAGATCCGAATATCAAATGTCCCAGGCGGCTGCTCCATCTCCACACTGACCCCAGTCCTTGGCCAAAGCACCTGCTCCCCAGGACAATTCTTTCATGTCTTTTCCTAGACTTCGCCACCCTGTCTTCTCTCCTTGGGAACATTAATATCAACAGTTATGGTCAAGTTCTGTCCTTTGAAGCCTAGGCTAGTTTCACAGTCTCTCTCTCTCAGGGAAAATTTTTATTTCCAATTTCTAGGGAAAAGCTAATGGAAACTGGTAACAGCTCTATTGTTCAATGGCTTCTTCTTTTCCTTTTTTTTTTTTTTTTCCTTTCTGTGGTTTTTATTTTCACTTCCTGGGTTCCATTAGTGCCTCTACTGAGGCTTTCATTATTAACGTACTTTTGCTATGAATTGGACTGGCTGGGGGAGGGGCATGTTAGGATTGCTCAAGACTTGGTCTTTTTGCATCAAGTCTGTTTTTCAGAGCCCTGTGAATGTGTCGGCCTCCCACAATACCCGTTCCACACAATCAGTGTCGTCACCACTTCTTCCTTTATGCACGTGCTCTTTATTTCACAGTAGGTGATTTTTAAGCGGAGTAACTCTTTTCAAGTTTGGGTTCTGTTTCCTGTTCGGTTTGGCACCATCCTGCTCCTTGTGCCCTGTAGGCTTAGCTCCTGTCCTCTACCCAGTCCTTGGAGCTTTTCTCCTGACGTCTTAGATCTAGCCCTGGCTGCTTTGTTTACAACCACCTGGTTGGCGGAGGAGGGGCGGGAGAGGGGGGGTTCTGACAGTCCAGATGCCCGGGCTGCATACACACCAAACTGTTCAAACTTTCCACAGCGGGGCCCCAGCTTTGGTACTTTTCCAGTCCCCTCAGACCTTAGTTTCCAGATGATTCTAGTGTGGAGTCACACAGTCACCCAAGGGGCTGTCTCCCCCAGCTGCCTCCAGGCTCACTTTCAAGCAGGGTTTGCTTGTGTGTTTTAACTGAAATATGTTTGATGTATAATGTTGTGTCGGTTTAAAGTGTACATCATGTTGATGCGATACATTCATATATTGCGATATGATTGCTCACAGAATTCTCTCTTTCTTTAATTTTTATTTGTATTTTTTAAAAATTTAAATCCAAGGTAGTTAACATGGAGTATAATGATGGTTTCAGGGATAGAATTTAGTGATTCATCACTTACTAATAACATCCGGTGCTCATCCCAATGAATGCCCTCCTTAATGCCCATCACCCATTTAACCCCCCCCACCTCCTCTCTATCAACCCTCAGTTTGTTCTCCATATTTAAGAATCTCTTATATTTTGTCCCCCTGCCTGTTTTTATATTATTTTTGCTTCCCTTCCTTTATGTTCATCTGTTTTGGATCTTAAATGCTTCATATGAATGAAATCATATATTTGTCTTTCTCTGACTAATTTCGCTTAGCATAATACCTTCTAGTTCTATCCACGTAGTTGCAAATGGCAAGATTTCGTTCTTTTTGATTGCCAAGGAATACTCCATTTATCCGGCGATGGACATTGGGCTCCTTCCGTACTGTGGCTATTGCGGACAGCGCTGCTATAAGCATCGGGGTGCATGCGTCCCTTCCAGTCAGCATTTTTGTATCCTTTGGATAAATACCTAGTAGTGCAATTGCTGGGTCATAGGGTAGTTCTTTTTTAATTTTTTGAGGAACCTCCATACTGTTCTCTAGAGCGGCTGCACCAGTTTGCATTCCCACCAACAGTGCAAGAAGGTTCCTCTTTCTCTGCATTCTTGCGACATCTGTTGTTGCCTGAGTCATTGTTAGCCAGGATTATTTCTTTCTAATGGTGAGAAGAAGGGACCCTTTGCCTGGATCTCCAGGGATCAACTTTGAGGAATCCATGAACCCCTAGACTTGCATGGTTTTAAGGGGAGGGCTCACAGCTTTCATCCAATTCTGAAAGGGGTCTATGTCTTTAAAAAAAGCGGGGGGGGGGGGACATTGCTTTGAATACCCTTTATTCCCTGACAAGCTCTTACTCCCAGGGGCTTTCCAGCTTTTCTAGCATGGAAGCCCCTTCCTCTGTCCTGCAAGCACGGTGGACAGCCAGCGGCAGGGCCTGCCATAGCAGATGCTTTTCCTCCGTGTTCCCCTGATGCTCGCAGTTCTTCCAAATTCGTTGTTGGTCATTTGTTCCTCTCGTGTTTGCTGCTGAATCCCCTGCACTGTGGGTCTGTGTATCTGCTGGCCCAAACTTCCCCTTTGGTAACGCTTTCTTAATTCAAACTGTACGGGCAGGGTTTTTTCATTAGATGTCTTATTAGGTATACATGTATCTTTCTGGGGTTGGCCCTTTTCATTGTTTGTGATATTTGTATTGTATGGGGTGGACGTCTGTAAGAGGCAACACCTTGAACTTTCTCACAGAAGAGAAAATCCTTCTGTGCCCTTTCTGTCTGTTGTCTTCCAGGAAGTAGGGGACGGGAGGGTCAGTGATACTGAGTGCTTAGGTGTGACTGGGGGCGGGGCTTCAGCTACTCGCTCAGGTTTAATAACCCTCCGAGGAAGCCAGCATTTTTCGTTAATGTGGAAGTTCCCCTTAAATGTTTTATTTATTTATGTTGATAAATCATTTCCATTCTGTCGCATCCCCCAACACACACACTTCCATGTACCCTTCTCACCTGCTTCCCTATTCAGGACCGAAGCTGTCTGAGTAAAGGCCCTTGTTCCTTGGTATGCTGTTAAATTCTATCCTTTTCCTTAATCTGCCTTATCCCTATGGGACCTAGCAAAGTGCCTGTACGTGGTAGGTGCTCAGTCAATATTTGTTGAAAAGTACAGCCTATTTAAGAACAGAAAAGTACACTCATGGGACATGGGCTCTGGGTTTTCTTTTTTTTTTTTTTTAATATTTATTTATTTTTGAGAGAGTGTGTGACCAGGGGAAGGGCAGACAGAGGGGGCGACAAAAGATCCAAAGTGGGCTCTGCACTAACAGCAGTGAGTTAATGTAGGGCTCGAACTCATGAACCGTGAGATCATGACCTGAGCCAAAGTCAGACGTTCACCTGACTGAGCCACCCAGGTATCCTAGACCCTGGCCTTTCAAAACAGTCACTGAAAACCAGTACTTTGCTAATACTGTTGGTACAGCCTCCTCATGTCCATGCCTTTTTCTTTCTCGACCCGGTTTCAAATTTAAGACTTTAAGATTCTGGGTCTTTCTTTCACCTGTCCTCAGACTTGGTGACCCCTTTGCTGATCCCCGGTGCTTGATCTCAGGAAAAAAACCCTCAAGATTCTCACGCACCCTGCACAGGCCTGATGTGGGTGTCCCACCTCTGCTCCTGCTGTGTGACAGCTTCCTGAGCTAATTTCCAACCCGTGGCCTCATGTTGATTCTGCCATTCTGAAAGGGACTCTATGTGAAACCTGTTCTGTTACTCCTTGCTAAGCCAGGCCAATTTATAAAGATTTCCCCAGTGATTAGCCAGAGTATGGAAAGGTCAGCAAATGACAGCATGTTGCCCAGAGTCAGATAGCCACAATCACAGGGCTTTGCTTGAAAAAGGAGTGCAGTGTTGGAAAAGTTTTATGAATGATGTTGTCCATTGATGAAAATGTGGGGAGACGTGTAAGACGGGATATGACTTAATGAGGAACACCCATGTTCTGGGAGAAACCTGTTCTGGGATGTATGACATTCAATGAGGATGAAGGAGACACGCATTTATCAAGTGCTTTCTGATTGCCAGGCGCTGTGCTGAGTGCATGATCTTACGTATTCTCATGGTAATCCAGGAAGGTAGGTACTGTTTTGGTCCCTGTATTTATGTGTTCAGGCTGCCATGATGAAATGCCACAGACTGACTGGCTTAAACAACAGAAATTTACCTTCTCAAAGCTCTGGAGGCTGGGAAGTCCAAGGTCAAGGTGCTAGCAAGGTCGGTTTCTGGTGAAGCCTCTCTTCCTGGCTCATAGATGGCCACCTTGTCACTGTGTCCTCACATGGCTTTCTCTTTGCACAGGCACACACTCACACTCACACTCACACTCTTGGTGTCTCTTCCTCTTCTGCCAAGGACACTGGTCACTCTGGATTAGGGACATAGCCTTACGACCTCTTAGTTATCTCTTTAAAGGCTCTATCTCCAATATCATCACATTGGGATGGGCTTCCACGTGAATTTGGGGGGACCCAATATGATCCATAACAGTCCCTCTGTCAGGGGTAGGGAAAGTGAGATGGAGAGAGGTCAACCTCTTCCTTGCCCAAGGTCGCAATGAAGATGTGAAAAACAGAGATTTGAAACCACATTTGTTTGTCCTCAAAACCTGCACTCTGGGCCACCACACCACACGGCCACAGGTTTCAGAACAGAGGTGGCCTCACCAACCGCACAAGGGTGCGTGCACTGCCCGCTACCCCACCTCGTGGGCAGGCAGATGGGCCGTGTCCTGGGCCGGCGTCATCTTGGATGGGGATGAGGCACTCTCTCTATGTTCTGAGCAGCTTAGTGAAGCAGATTCTAAGCATGATGCCCATCAGCCCGTGGACATGTGTCAGGAGAAGCCTGGTTGCAGTTGGCATAGAGGCCAAGCTTTCCTGTACTCAGCTTGTCCTCCAGCTGTTCATCAACAAGGGTCTCCATTTACCAGCATACAGGGACACTTGAGTAAGTCAGTATTTCTATCCACCTCTTCCTTGATCCACAGGGACAACGGTGTGGCTATTGTTTGGGGGGGGGGGCTTGGAGGACTTCCACTAGGATTTCCAGTTACTCTGAGTTCTTTTAAAGGCTCTTCTGTCTGTGCCTGCCTTAAAGATGCTGGTCTGCCAATGCCCTACACTTTGCTTGTTCACGGGTATTATACTGGAGACATTTCTGCTTCTGCTTCTGCTGCTTCTTTTAGTATTTGTTTATTTTGGGAGAGAGAGAGAGAGAATGAGCTGGGGACGGGTATAGAGAGAGTGGGACAGAGGATCTGAAGCAGGCTCTGTGCTGACAGCAGCGAGTCTGAAGGGGGACTTGAAACTCACGAACTATGAGATCATGACCTGAGCCAACGTTATGTGCTCAACCGACTGAGTCACCCAAGCGCCCCTGGAGGCATTTCTTAAGGACAAGCTCTGGGCTTGCAATGTGTTCTTGTGACATGAATTAATGAGTGAATGAATGATTTTAAAAGTTTCTTAATGTTTATTTATTTTTGAAAACGCGTGCGAGAGACAGTGGGGGAGGGGCAGAGAGAGAGGGAAACACAGAATCCGAAGCAGGCTCCAGGCACTGAGCTGTCAGCAGAGAGCCCAATGTGGGGCTCAAACCCATGAACTGTTAGATCATGACCTGAGCCAAAGTCAGATGCCCAATAACTGAGACACCCAGGCGCCGCTAAATGTTTTTTTGTTGTTGTTATTTTTATTTTGAGAGAGAGACAGAAAGAGTGAAGAGGAGAGGACCAGAGAGAGCGGGAGAGAGAGAATCCCAAGGAGACTGCACTGTCAACATGGAACCCCACACGAGGCTCAAACTCATGAACCACGAGATCATGACCTGAGGCCAAATCAAGAGTCGGATGCTTAACCCACTGAGCCACCCAGGAGCCCTTTCCTAATGCTTTTATTGCCCATAATTCCACCAAACAAACAAGCAAACAAAAATCTGAGAATCTACTTTGTAAAGGAACTTCTTAGTAAATTACCTTAAAACAGCACCCACTGGTTAGTGTGATCCTTCAGCAGGCCTGCACTAGGCAGAGGGTATGTTAGAGAGGTAAAGCTTTTTGCTAAGACAACACAGAAAAGGGAGGTTGAGGAAACCCTGGTGGAGGTGATCTGGGGGCAGGACTTGAAGAATGAGTTGTAGTTTTCTGGGCAGGGAGGTGAGGAGAGGAAGATAGTCACAGGAAGGAGAGATTCCTTCATAGGTCTCCATTCTCCTTTCTTCTTTTTGCCCTGGGACTTTCCACTGTGCTTAATATGCCCAGAGGATTTCTTGGTCTTTGGTGGAAACTCTCAGAGCTGAAGATCTGGCTGACTGTAGACATAATAGATAAATTGGGGCGCTTGCTCCTGTCTTCTTGGAAAAGGGGTGGGAATCCAATAAACATAACTAATGTCTGTAGGGTGACCCTAGTCCTGGGACTTCCACAGTTGAATAAAAACGGAGGCTGTGACAAGGTGCCCTGGTGGGGTCTAGCATAGTGCAGTGTCTGTTTTTACGTACCATTGAAATGCATGACAAAAATCTATGCATTATAAAAGCAAGGTGAGGGGCACCTGGTTGGCTTTGTTGGTGGAGACCACCACTCTTGATCTCAAGGTTGTAAATTCAAGCTTCATGTTGGGTATGAAGATTACTTAAAAATAAAAATCTTAGGGGCACCTGGGTAACTCAGTCGGTTGAGCATCCGGCTTCAGCTCAGGTCACGATCTCAAGGTTTGTGGGTTCGAGCCCCATGTCAGGCTCTGTGCTGACAGCTAGCTCAGAACCTGGAGCCTGTTTTGGATTATGTGCCTCCCTCTCTCTCTCTGACCCTCTCCTCTTCATGCTGTCTCTCTCTCTCTCAAAAATAAATAAAACATTAAAAAGAATAATGGAAATCTTTTTTTTAATGTTTTATTTTTTCTTAATACAGGGAGACAGATCACGAGAGGAGGTGGGGCAGAGAGAGAAGGAGACAGAACTGGAAGCAGGCTCCAAGCTAGCTGTCAGCACAGAGCCTGACGCAGGGCTTGAACCCACGAACGTGAGATCTGACCTGAGCCGAAGTCGGAGGCTTAACCAACTGAGCCACCCAGGCTCCCAGAAAATCTTTTTTTAAAAATCAATATTAAAAGTAAGATAAAGGCAAAAAAACGTTTCTAAGGTTTAAGTAGACAATTTCTTTAGTGGTGTTTCCAACACAAGGGCAGGCTACTGGGGTTAAAAAAAAAGTTATTTAGGAAAGCAGAAGCGAGCTGGTCTGGGGTGGCCCCACAGCCACTCCTGACTGCAGGCTTAGTCTAGGATGCCCTGGCTGATCCTGACGGGCAATTGCAATTAATTAGCCAGCTAAGTGGGTTCCGAGGCAGTCTGGTTTGGCTAACAGGTTAACATGTTCACACTGATCCCAGGAGAACTGAGCCCTTGGTTCCATGTCGTTGTGTGGATGGATGGGACCTCCACTTGCATCTGAGACCTCCGGAGGCACCTGGAAAGGAAGGTACCTTCCTCAAGTGTGTCCTCACAACACCCAGCTCCCAAGGTGGGTTCTCTAGAACCAACTACAACTGTCTTCTTGTAATGCAGACAAAGTTGAAGGGTGCGGAGTGCTCAGACAAGTTTGATCTTGCCCCAACTTGAATCTTGCCTTGAGAAAACCGGGGTCCCTTCTTACATTCACTCCTTTCAAAATGGCCGAGAGATTATCTCCTGTCTCTTAGGGCTGGGCGGCCATTGTGGAATCCTGGCTCTCCCTCTCTACAGTGATGCGGGGAAAGAGTGTCACAAAGTGCTCTCAAAGCTTCACCACTCTTGTTCTCCATTGCCGTGAGTTCTAGAAGCATCGATCTTACTTCCTATAAACGTCAAGTGAAAAGGGGCCCTCCTGGCACCTGCATCAATAAAGGAAAAAGTCTGAGCCTGACTGGACCCACTCAGGGCTTCTGCTGCCCCAGTGACTCAGTTGAGCCTCCCAAAGGCTGGAAAACTTTGGAGCTGCTGCCTTGACTTCTTCGGTGGAAAGCCGTGTGGTCAGAGGGCCACACCCAGTTCTGCAAGGAGAGCAAGAAGGCGGCCTCAGGAATGAATCACAACCTTCCTCGCTGCCTCGTGAGCGCTTGGCAGGAAAGACAGAGAAGGTATCACAGAGCTCTGAATCACTTGAGTCACTAAAGCAGCCCGCTCTGAACCATTTGTACGGATTCTGAACATTTTATTTTGCCTAGAATTAAATATATACATAGGCTCTCTGCATGAAAGCTTTAGTCATGAGATAGGAAATTTAATGGAATGAAATGAAATGGTAACTCAATTTATAGTAGCTTCTCCTGGGAACATCTTGATTATCATTAAGGTCTCTGGCCAGCCTTAGAAAGTGCCTAATTGAGCAGCAGAGTCACCTATTTGTGAAGTCATTTCCTGGCTGCTGAAAGCCAGACGGCTTCTCATATTTGCTCATCACTTGGCTTTTTTAGACTCGCCATACACATGGCTCAAGTCCTGTGAGATCATCGTCGGGGCTAGTTGGTTCCACCAGGTTGGTACCAAGTGTGGTATATTAGAGCCAATGAATTCTCACCAGTGATGTTCGCTAGTAGCAAACACTTGTGCTTTCTGGCAATGAAAGCAAGAGATATCTGGAATCCTTAGAATATGAACAAGCCATGTTTTCTCCAGAGCACACATACATACGTATTTCTTCGTCTGTGTGCACATGAGTGTGCATTTGATCTGCTCTAGAGCATTGCCTCAAGTGAGTTGTTTTTATCATGTGATTTATTGCCTGCTTTTGAAATGAATTATGTCTACACGGCGTCTGACAGGGAACTCAACCCCAAGCACACACAGCCTTCATTAACTTACTCACCCAAACTTACGTTTCTTGGGCTCTACAACCTGTCTACTGTTCTGAGAGAGACAACTGTTAGTACTTATTAACATAGAATAATGCAGCTTACATTTTTTAAAAAGTTTATTCATTCATTTTGAGAGAGAGAGAGACAGAGAGAGCATGAGTAGAGGGGAGACAGAAAGAAAGGAAGAGAAAGAGAATCCCAAGCAGACTTGACACTGTCAGCCTGGAGCCTGATGCAGGGCTCGAACCCACAAACGTGAGATATTTTTCTTTTTAATTTATTTTATGTGCTTTATTTATTTCTGAGAGACAGACAGAGACAGCGTGAGCAGGGGAGGGTCAGAGAGAGAGGGAGATACAGAATCTGAAGCAGGCTCCAGGCTCTGAGCTGCAGCACAGAGTCCGATGTGGGGCTCAAACCCATTAACCGTGAGATCATGACCTGAGCTGAAGCCAGATGCTTAACCAACTGAGCCGCCCAGGCGCCCCACAAACGTGAGATCTTGACCAGAGCCAAGATCAAGAGTCAGACGTTTAACCTACTGAGCCACCCAAGCACCCCAGAACTCTGTCCTTCTTACCATTGTAGCTACCCAAGAAAGCCCAGACAGATTTTTTGTACTTTATTCCAAACTCTCTTAGAATGTTATCAAATCAGATTATCAATGGATGCCACAATTAATGAAAAAACACCCACCCTTACTCTCTTTATGGACACAAAAGACCTGCGGTCAGTTTTCTACTTAGAAGCTGTCATTGTTTAAGCCGCCCCAACAGAACGTTAAGCGTCAGCCCCTTTGGCAGGCACCCTCTGGACTTGGGCTTGTTCCTGGAGACCTGAGTGTGGGGGACCAGAGGGTCCTCAGGGGTGCTGAATGGTCTGGGCCAGGCTGCATCCACAGTGCCCCTAAATATCTCACTGCACAACCAAGGTCCAAGCTCTGCTTTTGCCTGAATCAGATTTTTAAAAAATAAATTCTAGTTTGGGATGACTTCAAATTTACAGAAAAGTTGCAAAGAAAGTACAGAGAGTTCCTATATAGCCAACACCTGACTTTAGTTTTCCACCAATGTTATCATCACACGTTACGTTTGTGGTACATTTGTCAAAACTAAGCAATTAACACTGATGCTTGGCTACCGAACTCCGGACTTTATTTGATTCCGCCGGTTTTTCACTACATGTCGTTTTTTTTTTGGCCCAGAGTCCCCCCAATCATACTACCATTGCATTGAGTTCTCCATGTCTCCTTGGTCCCTTCTGGTCTCAGAGTTTCTTTCCTGCCATGTTTTCATGACTCGATAGATTTGAGGAATACTGGCCAGATCGTTTCTAGAATATTCCTCAGTTTGGATTTGTCTGATGTGTTTTCTCTAAATTATCCCGTAATTCTGAGTTTTGAGGGGAAGGTTGAAGTGAAATGCCCTTCTCATCACACATATCAGGGAGTCCCTGACGTCCACACAATGGCATTGAGGTGTTAATTTTGATCACCTGGCCAAGGTAATGTTTGCCAGATTTCTCCTCAGTAATGATTTTTCTCTTTCCATACTCTATAATTTGGAAACCAGTTACTCAATACAGCCTACCCTCAGGAATGGGGGTTTTAAACTTAAGCTCCTGACATGGGAATAATTAGATTGGATTTTTTTTTGAGAAGTGAGGATCATCTCCTCCCTCTTACCTTCTTTATTATTTGTCACTTATTTGTATTACATGGCAGAGAATGTGTCTAATACTTCACAGCTGATTTAGGGACGACATCAGGCATGTAGGACATAAAGGTGAACGGGAAATAGACTGGTGAGCATTTGTATTATATCTTTTTTTTTTTTGCTATTACAAATAAAGATGCCCTGCTCAGGCATACCCTGAACAGACAATGCATGACGCTATGCTTTGGTTTCTCTTCATCATCATTATTTTTTTTTTTTTTTGAGAGAGACAGAGCACAACCAGGGGAATGGCAGAAAGAGAGGGAGACACAGGATCTGAAGCAACTCAGGCTCAGAACTGTCAGAATCTGTGCCCAACACGGGGCTTAAACCCGCAAACTGCCAGATCAAGACCGAGCCAAAGCTGGACATTTAACTGACTGAGCCACCTAGGTATCCTTGATTTCTCTTCATTATTAATGGTTTGATATTTGCAAATTCACCTACTTGCTAAAATTCGTAACCCTGAAATCAGTAACCTTGGTCGTTTGCCCACATGTGCAAAGCTGCAAAAATGTGAGTGTCCAGACATGTAGGTTCCCAGCCTGAGTCAAACCAGACAAGGCTCTGACACTCTGCCTTCTTATTTCTACTGTCAAACACAGACCACCGGAGGAATGGTACGCAAGCGGGCAGTGCAGTATTATGCACAAAGCTCCAGACTCTGGGGCCAGTTGAATAGGAATTGAATCCCCACTTGGGCACTTGTTAGTGGGGTAGAATGAGTCAATTCATTTAACATTTCTGGACTTTGTTTTCTTTTTTACAATTAAATAGAATCTACTGGGATGAACTGTCTTTAATATGTTTTTTAATGTTTTATTTATTTTTGAGAGAGAGAGAGAGAAACAGTGTGAGCAGGGGAGGGTCAGAGAGAAAGGGAGATACAGAATCCGAAGCAGGCTCCAGGCTCTGAGCTGTCAGCACAGAGCCTCACACACGGCTTGAACCCACAAACTGTGAGATCATGACCTGAGCCAAAGCCAGACGCTCAACTGACTGAGCCACCCAGGCACCCCAACATTTAAGATTATAATCTATGTGACTGATTTTATATATATATTATATATATATATTATATATATATAATATGTATCTCTTTATATATTTTTTATATAATATATGTATTTCTTCAAGGAGCAGTGATTCACTGTTAGGTAATTCAGAGTTTGTGGTGCCTCTATGGAAATAACTACCTCTAATAATTAGAATCTACCGTACCCTAGGAATGGAATGGGTGGGCCTTATAAATATTATATATTTAACATTTTAAGAAACTCTTGGGGTGCCTTACTGCCTCAGTCAATAGAGTATGTGATTCTTGATCTTGGGGTTATGAGTTTGAAACCCTCATTGCATGTGGAGATTTCTTTAAAAAATCTTTAAAAAAGAAACTCTCAAACTATTGTCCTAAGTGGACATATGGTTTTACAATTCCAGCATTCTAGAAAAGTTCCAGTTGACTGATATCCTTACCAAAACTCAGTGTGATCGTTTTTTTTTTTAACGAGAGTCTGACGTCAATGATTTTTTCTATTTTCTCATAGACTTTCTCTATTTTTGTTTTCTGTTTCTACTTTAGTGGTTTCTGCTCTTTAGTATTGCCTTTGTTTTGCATGTTGCCGATTGAATATGACTTTTTCCTCTTAGTTTGTTAAAATTGAAACTCTAACTTGGATACCTTTCTTCTTTTTTTTTTTTTAAACATTAGTGTTTTGTGCTACACATTTTTCTCTAAACATCTTTTTAGGTAAATCTCATAAATTTTGATGTGTGTGTTTACATTTTCATGAAGTTCAAAATACTTCTAATTTCCCTTTTGAGTTATCTTTTGAGTGATAGATTATTTAGATGTATGTTTTTAAATTCCAAAATAAATGGGTTTCTCCCTTCCTTCCTTTTATGTTTCTGTTTTCAGGGTCCTTCTCCTCCCCTGTAAATTCCGAGTAATGGGAGATTTTCAAGACATCTATCTGTCATTGATTCCTAGATTTGTGCACCTGAACAGAATATGTATTCTGATAATACTGGATGAGACATTCTTTCAATGTCAGACCAAATGTTGTTCAAGTCTTCCATATCCTTATTTACTCGTTTGTAAGTGAGTGGGCTCCAATTTTGCTGAACTATTGAAAAAAATCGTTTTTAATACTCTCTTGGATGTAGTTTGAGTTACCCGGTTGTTTTTTGTTTTTTTTTTTTTACTCTGGCAGGTAGCAATACATAGTATTGGCAGCATTGTGTAAGCACTGGTAGTTCTTTTCTTTAATCCTTTTCTGTTATTGTTTTCCCTGGCATTGGATAGTTTTCTTATGTCTATTTCCTGATCAGTACTCAGCTCAAGACTCAAGGGGACTGTCTGCAGGCGTCTGGAGTTCTCTCTCATAGTCTCCTTTTTTAACGCTGTCTCCTGTGATGATTCTGGACCTTCTAGAACTCCCAAATCTGTCTGCACAACTCAGGACTATGGTAGGCTTCCACTCTGTGGTTGGGAAACTCGCCCTTTTCAGTAAGCTGGAAACCACAGTCTCAGAGTGTGATCCCTCTCTTTTAGATTTCACTGTCCCATCTGTCTGATGTCCTATGTTTGAAAGCTGTTAGCAATAGTAAAGATGAAGTGTAACTGTGTCTTGATTCATTGAGCTTTCATTTTGTTTTAATAACTTACTTGAATTATTCTGGATAATGTATACACTAGAGTATTCCTTGATTCTGAACCTAAATATCCTAGCAGTGGGAGAAAAGAAGACTACTGTGAATTGTAACCTCAGGAGAACTACATGACACCAGGAACAACTTCCCTGGAAAGAAAGTTTCCTCTAATCAAAGCAGATTAAGAAAAACCCAACAACTGCAGTTCCTCCTTGAGGAGATATTGTAAATAACACTGTAGCTCCTTCCAAGGACAGTGGGTTTTCATTTCCTTATAGTCCACAGGCCGCTCTACTTACCTGACTTGTTTGAATTCATACTCTCCTTTCATTTTCTAGGCCTGGCCCAACTATTAGTCCTATAGCTATAGAAGAGTGAAGTTCTTTAAAGTTTGAATGTTATATCCATTCTTCTGGATTCTAGTTGAATCTAATGCAGTGGGAACTTTTCTTTCTAAATTAGAGATGTAATTATCCCTGCACTTACACTCCCTTTTAAAAAGAATCTGTTCTTGGGGTGCCTGGGTTCCTCAGTCGGTTAAGTGGCTGACTTTGGCTCGAGTCATGATCTTGCAGTTTGTGAGTTCAAGCCCCATGTCAGGCTCTGTGCTGACAGCTCAGAGCCTGGAGCCTGCTTCACATTCTTTGTGCGTGTATCTCTCTCTGCTCCTGCCCCACTCACACTCTGTCTCTCTCTGTCTCTCAAAAATAAACATGAGAAAAATTAAAATAAAATAAAATAAATCTGTTCTTTCCATGAGGGCATGTGACCTTGAACTATCTTTTGCCCTCCCCCACTCCTCCAGCTTTCCCAAGAACAACTATAAGGATGGAAATCAGACCCAAATTAGGCTAATCTAGCACATTCTTCCAGGAATTTCTATTAAAATTAGTATTTTCTTAGTGCTTTAATTGGTTAGCTGTGGGGAAGCTGAGCCAGAGGTTTCTGTAGACTTGTTTGAGGGGCCCATGATTTGGGGACTGCCAAAGGAGACCATGTGCAAGTGGCTGAGTGAGCAGAGAAGGTGGCCTCCAGTTGCTCAGAGATGAGGGAGACAGAATGGTTGTCCAGATGACCCAACTACAGTCCTTGTAGTTGAGCAACTCCTTTCTCATCGAACGTCTTTGAGTAGTTTTCTATTCTTGGCAATCATGTGATTCCCAAGATCTTTACCGGCTGGGCTAGCACTTGACTCTGACCCTGGGAATCCTTTATTCTTGTCATCACAGACCTCTGGTCCTTATACTGGCCTTGTTCTTCCTGATCAGGTATTGTGTTATCTGCTAGGGTGACAGTAACAAAACATCATAGGAGGGGCAGAGGGGGGAAGGGTACCTCGGAGGCTCAGTTGGTTAGGCATCTGAACTCTTGGCTTTGGCTCAGGTCATGATCTCGTGGTTTGTGGAATCAAACCCCACACTGGGCCTTGTATTGACAGCTCAGAGCCTTTTTGGGATTCTCTCTCTCTCTTCCCACTCCCTTTCAAAAATAAATAAATAGACTTTAAAAAATAAGTATCACAGACTGAGTGGTTTAAACAATATGAAGTTTATTTCCTCACAGTTCTGAGGGCTGGAAGTTCAAGATCAAGGTATGTGTCGACAGGGTTGGTTTCTTCTGATGTCTCTCCCCTATGCTTACAGATGGTTGCCTGCTTACTGTGTCCTCACATGGCCTTGCCTCTGTGTGTGTCTATGTACTTGTTTCTTTTTCTCATAAGAACACCAGTCCCACTGGGTTAGGGCCCACCTCAGTGACCTCACTGAATTTTAGTTATCCCTTTAAAGATTTTTCTCTTCTACATGAAAATGATATTTATGATAAAGGATTAATATCCAAAATATATAAAGAACACATACAACTCAACACCAAAAGACCCAAACAATTTAATTTTAAAAATGTGCAGAGGACCTGAGGAGACATTTTTCCAAAGAGGATATACGGATTACCAATGGACACATGAAAAGATGCTCAACATCCTTCATCATCAGGGAAATGCAAATCAAAACTACAATAAGATATAACCTTACACCTGTCACAATGACTAAACTCAAAAACACAAGAATTAACACTTATTTATGAGGATGTGTAGAAAAAGGAACACTTATGTACTGTTGGTAGGAATAAAAATTGGTGTAGCCACTGTGGAAAACAGTATGGAGCTTCCTAAAAAATTAAAAATAGAATTATTTTGTGATTCAGTAATTCCATTATTGGGTATTTACCTAAAGAAAACAAAAACTAATTTGAAAAGACACTTGCACTTTTATGTTTACTGCAGCATTGTTGACAATAGCCAAAATATGGAAGCAAACTAAGCATCCATCAACAGATGAAGATGTGGAATATATATATTATTGCACAGCCATAAAAAAATGATAAGATCTTGCCACTTACAACAACATGGATGGACCTAGAAGGTAAGTATTGCCCTATGTGAAGCGAAATGAAGTCAAACTGAGAAAGACAAATATTATATGACTTCACTGATATGTTGAATCTAAAAACAAACAAAAATAAATGAACAAACAAACAGAGAGCAGAATCAAATCTATAAATACAAAGAACAAGCTGGTGGTTGCCAGAGGGGAGGGGGGCGGGGGGATGGGCAAAATAGGTGAAGGGGAGTGGGAGATACAGGCTTCCAGTTATGCAATGAATAAACCACAAGAATAAAAAGCTCAGTACAAGAATATAGTCAACGATACTGTAATAACGCTGTATGTTGACAGATGGTAGCTACACTTGTGAACACAACAGAACACACAGAGAAGTCGAATCACTACATTATACACCTGAAACTAATGTAACATAACATGGTGTGTTGACTATACTAAAATTTTTTTAAATAAATAAGTAAATTAAAATCATTTTAAAAACCTACAAAATAAGTATGCATGAATCCATACTGACACAAATAAATGCTTGAATTAATAAAAATGGATCATAAGAGAAAAAAAGACCATGTGAAAATTCTCCCATGAAAAATCTAGATTATATGTAGAGATGCAGGCTTACTAAGGCCTCCTTACTGAAACCAAACAGAGAAAGTAACTTTGAAATATAGTACAGGAATTTAAGTCTTCAATATTATATAAGGATAGACTTTCTGATTAAGAAAATAAACAAAAAAGAAAAGAGATGAGCAATGAAGAGTCTATGAACAAAAATATCAGTTCAAAAAAATCAATTCTAATGGGAAAAAGGCTTGTAATAAAAAAGTTGATTCTAAATTTCCTAATAAAGACACAACAATATTTTTTAAAGACCTTATCTTAAAATATAGTCACATCTGGGGCACCTGGGTGGTACAGTCTGTTGAGCATCTAATTTCGGCTTCAGTCATGACCTCACGGTTCATGAGTTCCAGCCCCACATCAGGCTCACTGCTGTCAGCACAAAGTCCCATTCTCTGTCCCTCCCACCCCGCCCCTCCACAACTTGCATGCCCTGCATTCTCTCTCTCTCAAAAGAAATATTTAAAAAAATTTTTTTAAATTAAAAAACCAAATACAGTGACATTCTAAAGTCATGGGGTTAGGCCTTCAACATATGACTGTGGCAGAGGAGGGTCCCAATTCAGCCCCAAATATGCATTTGGCATAATTTATTCTTCCTTCTTCTTTCCCGCTCCTCCTGAAGGCTGTCTTCATTTGCTCTTCTGAGGTTCAATTTCACCATTACTGGAGCCTCCTTGTTCCTCTTATTGTCTCTTTATTTTCTAATTGTTATAAAAATTTGTCCTGGGACCCAAATTTGATGTGATTTATTGGTTGATTGTTGTTTTTTTCCCCAAGCCAGGCCCTTTTTTCCTCTTTCACAGTTCTGAGTATTTATCTTTTAATGACATTTATCTCTTTTTAACACCTCAGTATTTCAAAGGCATTTACACACTATAACAAATTCAAATGGCACAGAAATGAATTCATTATAAAATTAAACTTTTCTCAAAATCAAGATAAGACCAAATGTTTAGCCTAGTTAGAATGCCTGACTTTTATTTTGTTTTTTTAAATATTTTTATTTATTTTGAGAGAAAGAGTGAAGGTGAGCAGGGGAGGGGCAGAAAGAGAGGAAGAGAGAATTCCAAGTAGGCTCTGTGCGTCAGTGCAGAGCCTGATGTGGGGTTCAAACTCACAAACCGTGAGATCGTGACCTGAGCCAAAATCAAGAGTAGGATACTTAACCAACTGAACCACCCACGTGCCCCTGGAATGCCTGACTTTTAAAAAGTACTTGCTTTTCATTTCTCTGTGTGAAGAAGAGGGCCTGTGAGTTTGCATGGACACACACATGTACATATGTGAACACATGTACACACATGCATGCATTTGCACCTGTGTGATTTCTGCCCTTTATGCTAGACAGGCTACAGTGTGAGGAGAGACTAGCCTAGAACATATTTTAAGAAGCAACATATAATATAAAGATACAGGAAATCAGAATCAAGCTATTGAATGTATTGGTGTCAATTTGTGTCAATTGCCCTGATAAAAAGGAGGCAAAAACCCTTAATGAGAATTCTTTAAAAAACAAGTGGGGGCGCCTGGGTGGCTCAGTCAGTTAAGTGTTCGACTTCAGCCCAGGTCGTGATCTCATGGTTTGTGGATGCGAGCCCTGCATTGGTCTCTGTGTTGACATCTCAAAGCCTGGAGCCTGCTTCGGATTTTTTATCTCCCTCTCTCTCTGCCCCTTCTCTGCTCATGCTGTCTCTCAAAAATGAATAAATGTTAAAAAAATAAAATTAAAAACAAAAAAAGACAAGTGTGTCTGACATTGTCCAACTACACTCACTTCCTCTACAGGAGTGTAACATATCACACTTGCTGAACAGGCCACCCAGCATTGCTCAAGTGCCTTCTATGTGACACGGACTAGTTCCTTGGGCTCCTGAGAGGACTCCTGTAAGGAAAAGTGTTCTGTGCCAAAATGAGTGTGGAACTTCCTCCATTAGGGTGGCTGTTATCAAAACAACAAAACAACAAGTGCTGATGAGAATGCGGAGAAACGGGTGCATTGCTAGTGGGAATATAGAGTCATCATGGACAACAGTGTGGCAGTTCCTCAAAAAGTTAAACGTAAGATTACCATATGAGCTAGCAGGTGCAGTCCTGGGGGTCTATGCAAAAGAACTGGAGGCAGGATCTTGAACAGATACTCGTAGACCCGTGTTCATAACAGTGTTATTCACAATAAGCAAAGGTCTGAAACAGCCCAAGTGTCCATCAACAGATGAACGAACAGACAAAACATAAAACATACATACAGCGGAAGATTACTCAGCCAAAACAGAATGACATTCTGAAACATGCTACAACATGGAGGAGCTCTGAAAACATTAGGCCAAGTGAAAGAAGCCCAACCCCAAAGGACAAATATTACATGATTGTACTCATATGAGATATCTAGAATGGGCAAAATCATAGAGACAGAAAGCAGAGTAGAGGTTAGCAGGGGCTTGGATGGAGACGGGAGCTATCGTTTAATAGGTACGGAATTTCTGTTTGGGGTGAATCCAAACTCTGAAATTAGGGGTGATGGTTGAACAACATTATGAGTGTATTACTTAAAGCCACTGAATTATACATTTTAATGTTATGTATATTTTACACAATAAGTTAAAAACTACATTTCTAAAAAATGAGATTGGACAATGCTGGATGAAATAGAGTGAAGCAAGTTTCTTTACCACATGGCATCTCAGAGCCTTTTTAAAAAAAATTTCTCTTTGTTTATTTAGAGAGAGAGAGAGAGAGAGAGAGAGAGAGAGAATGTGAGCAGGGGAGGGACAGAGAGAGAGGGAGACACAGAGTCAGAAGGAGGCTCCAGGCTCTGAGCTGTCAGCCTAGAGACCGATACAAGGCTGGAACTCACAAACCATGAGGTCATGTCATGATTTTAGCCAAAGTCAGAAGTTTAACCTTAACTGAGCCACCCAGGCACCTTGGCATCTCAGAACCTGTAATAGGTCAGTTAGAATTATCAGTCTTGAAGGAGGGGAGTTAGCATTTCTCAAATCACCTGTTTTTGCAGAAGTAAATCCCTAATAAAAGTTGATAAATAACTAGTAGGCATTTAAACTTGAAATATAAGACAACAGAAGAAAACAGAACAAACATTGATCTTGAGCACTGTTTTAATTAATCAGTCCAGGGTTCTACTCTATAAGCATTTGGGCAGGAAGGCTATAACAGGTGGCCCACGTGCTTGCACTCAGTGGCCATGAGGTCAAAGTCAAGGAGAGGGCAGATGGAAGAACTAAAGGAAATGAACGCTTCTAACTTCCCACCTCCCTTCCCGCCACTCTTTCTTGGCTCTGGAAAGAATATGTAGAGAGAAAGACAGTGTTTTATTTCTTCCTGACTAATCTCTTAATGTCATTAAACTGAATCAAATTATCCAGGGCACAGAAAAGAACTTATTAAATATATCAGATACTACTTCTTTTTCTTCTTCTTATTGTATGCAACCGGAAGTCTCTGGGAATTTCTCTTAGGAATTTTAGATCTACAATAATTTTGAAAAACTGTTATTTTTCAGGATGCCCACACTTAGTGCCCTGTGAAACTCACCTCCACTTTGATTTTTCTGGATTTCACTGTTTATCTCTTAAAAATGAGACTAAACAAAATATTTCCCCTGAATGAAAGCAATGCATACTCTGGAATGGAGTGAAAGTAACAAAAATAATCCATAATCCTATAGCTCAGAGATAACCACTGTCAACAGTCCAATGTACGTGTGTGCGTGTGTGTGTGTGTGTGTGTGTGTGTGTGGCAAGAAAGAGTCTGTCTCGGGGCACCTGGGTGGCTCAGTTGGTTACGCGTCCCACTTCAGCTCGGGTCATGATCTCCTGCTTCTCGTCGGTTCAAGCCCTGCATCAGGCTCTGTGCTGGCAGCTCAGAGCCGGGAGCCTGCTTCGGATTCTGTGTCCTCTCTCTCTTTTCCTCCCCAACTCTCACCCTGTCTCTCTTCTTCTGAGAAATGAATAAACATTAAAAATTTTTTTAAAAAGAAATTAGCTTACTTGTCCGAGGTTGCCCCACAGAAGATATCTGACAATGTCCAGGAACATTTTCGGTTATCACAGCTGGGAGTGTGTTACTTGTATCTAGTGGATAGACCAGAATCTTTATGCTAACCAGCCTGCAGTGGTCAGGACACCCCCCACAACATCAAATTATCCAGGCCCAAATGTCAACAGAGACCGAGACACCCGGCTTTAAATGATAAGATGACGTGATATATGCATAAATACTTTATAAATCCAAACTGCTATGTTTGTTATTTTACAAGTAGACTTTTCTAGTATGAAAGTAATTCCTGGGAGCACTAGCCAGCACCAAGCCTCACCTCATGATTGCTGGATAGATCAGTGCCTGTTAAAATGTCTCAGCCAACATTACCTAATAAAAAAAAGTCAGTCCCCAAAAGACAGATACTATAAGATGTCACTTACATGTGGTATCTAAAGTAGTCACATTCATAGAAACAAAAAGCAGAATGTGGTTACCAGGGGCTGTGGGAGGAGGGAGATTTGAAAAGTGTTCAGTGGGTACAGAGTTTCAGTTACATAAGATGAAAAGTTCTAGACCTTTGTTGCACCGTATACATAGAGTTCACGCTACTGTGCTGTGCACTTAAAGATGGTGAAGAAAGTAAGTTTTATGTTGTGTGTTTCTATATCACAAAAGGAAATGATTTGGCACGTCTTCAACATCAGTGACTAGGGACCGAATCTGAATGTTACAGGTTTCGGACCTCAGTACTAGGGGTTAGAAAAGGATTCTGCGTCAGATTTTCCTGCGGCAGTAGGTACACCTGTTCCATCCAGTCAGACAGAAATGTAAGCGTTTGTCAGCCGTGGGAGGACTCGGTGCAGGTGATGGAGGGAAGGGGGTGAGAAGATCCGCAGGGGACCTCATGGGGGAGACACCGAATACGTGCTTGGAAATAGGCTCATGTGCCGGGTTCATTCTTGTTTTTATGAGAAATACTTTACTGACAGAAGATAACTGACCAGTTAAAGAACATTCATAAACATAAATGTCATTACCACAAGGGGCCCTTCACAGGAGCTTTGAAGGTACCTGTTGGCTCTGGTCACAAAATTTCCAGGATCATTGTTTTCTTGTGGATATATTTTCCCAATCTTTATATGACTAGCCAGAAGGAGTGTTACCCCACCACACTTCCAAGTCTAAAGATTTACCAGCCTCTTTTTTAAAAAAACTTTTAATGTTTATTTTTGAGAGCGGGGGAGGGGCAGAGAGAGGGAGACACAGAATCGGAAGCAGGCTCCAGGCTCTGAGCTGTCAGCATGGAGCCCAACATGGGGGTCAAACCCACAAACCATGAGATCATGACCTGAGCCAAAGTCAGATGCTTAACTGATTGAGTCACCCAGGTGCCCCTACCAGTACCTTTTATTTATTATTATTATTATTTTGTTTATTTATTTATTTTGAGAGAGAGAGAGTCTAGAAAGAGAGAGGGAATGTGCACCACAAACAGGGTAGGGGCAGAGAGAAGGAGAGACAGAATCCCAAGCAGGGTCTACACCATCAGCATAGGGCTCAAATTCATGAACTGTGAGATCATGACTTGAGCTGAGATCCAGAGACAGATGCTTACCGACTGCACCACCCAGGTATCCCCACTACCAGTCTCTTAAAAGCACAGATGTTACCTTTAGCTTGGGTTTCTTAGGATAGAACCTGAATATAACAACAAATCTTATGCAGTGAAGATCATCTCAGCTCCTGTTTAACTGTCTTCTCGTGGAACAGTGAGTTAGGATAGCAAGTGTTTGTGAAATGTTGTTTTCTGAAGTCCTCTCTTTCTCAGATGAAGAAAGGACACATTTTGGGAAGAGCTTGTTGCATTGGCCAGCTTGCCCCCTCAGGGCCGGCGTCCAATAGCTCTGTGACTTGAAGCAGGTCCCTTTCTGCCTCTGGCTTGTGTCTTACTTTCCTCTGTAAAGTGACAGCCTGAGATAAGATGACCTCCAACTCTCTTTCCTGTTCTCTTCTGTAACCATTTAACGTTACTAGAAAGAAATAGAAATGACAATGTAATAGTCAAATGACATGAAAATAATTAAAACAAAACTTGAATTTTGAGGCGAGCGTACCTAGGACATTGAGGAAAATTGGATGTTTGAGGCATCTCTGATTCTGAACACAATAATATAAGCGATAGTGCATAATTCCAGATTGCATCTTCCTGCTTCCATATTGTCTCCAGGCTGCCGCTCCTCCCAGCACACCATGAAAGCGCCCCAGTAGCACTCCCATAGCCCAGACCTCGCTTGCTTTTCTTCTGTCTCTCGTCCCATTTTTTTCCGAACCTCTGTTGAGTGGCGTTGGTTGCTAACGGCTTAATGAGGTAGAGTAGTAACAGGTGTGTCATCCCTCTTGGATAAATCACTTAAATAATGTGCCTTCTAATGAGATTTCTTCGATAGCATTCTGGATCTCTTGGCTGGCTGGTGGGACTGAGATCTTGATGGGAACATGGTTTCCAGAGTCCCACCAATGCCCTATTGAGCACTGTTCCTATGTCTTTGAAGACATGTTCTTTCCTCCAAGTTATGCCCAGTCTAACAGGGAATGATACGCTATCATGACATGAAAATTCTTCTTTCCTCTCATTCACAAGATTTTTAACAACTAAGAGGAAAGGAAAGACATGTCAAGCTACATGGTACAAGGCCACTGTGGGGCAGCACCACATCTTGCCAAAATTTGTGACCAATAGTCAGGCAAAATGCTGTGCTATGAATTTCCAGTTCACTGGGGGTGCCGGGAGACTTTAGAAGTGCCCATGTGCAGATAGTAATAACAAGCAATTTGAGAATATTTTCTATGTGGCAGAGTCTGCACAACGTACATTCCACTTATGAACTCATGAACTCACAAAAAATCCCCTATTGGTATTGTCTTTATTTTACAGAAGTTAAAACTGAAACAGAAAGGTAAAGCAAACAGCAAAACTGCGCTGCGCAAGCCTTTCTTTAAAGCCCATGCCCATTAAATATGATGTTTTTCTAGCATTCACAAGGGAAAAGAGTAAAGTAAGGAAAGTACACCAAAAGTTGTAAAATTGTACCAAGTCCACAACAATCATCTCAATGTGAAAATATACGACTTCTAGAGATATCAGTAATTACAGGGGAGATAATCGGCAAACTTTTTCTGTCAAAAGCCAGATAGTAAGTATTTTATTTATTTATTTATTTATTTTATGTTTTTTGAAATTTATTTTTGAGAGACAGAGAGGACAGTGCAAGCAGGGGAGGGTCAGAGAAAGAGGGAGACACAGAATCTGAAACAGGCTCCAGGCTCTGAGCTGACCATATAGAGCCCGACATGGGGCTTGAACTCATGAACCATGAGATCATGACCTGAGCTGAAGTCAGATGCATCCAGGTGACCCCTTGATTTTTATTTTTAAATAAAGATAAATGTTATTATTGAGCAATTCTGGATACTGTCAATATTAATGTCAACGGTGACCTACCTTACCACAACTGGAACGCTCCAAGATGAAGAACTATACTGTCCCTTGTAATCAAAGATGGCATCAGTGATTGTGATGGTGGCCCTCTCTGGGGTAAAAGGGCTGCACGGTGGACAAACAACACCCGACGTGGGAAGACCATCCTGAATTGGCAGCTATGACAGATTTATCAGGGTCTTAACTGGAGGCTGACCTAGATGGAGGCACTCGGTGCTGCCCAGTCTTGCTCCTTTGGCCCCAGGAGCTCAGGAGCTCAGATCTGCTCCACACTTTCCTGGTAAGAGAGGAGCTGTAGACTTGCAGTTAATCCCCTTAAGGGAGTGGCAGTATTTCTCTTCTTGCTTAAGATAACTAGTGGGAGTAGATTTCCCAACAATCTCAGGATAAACCTGCAGACTGACTTCAACAATGGTATGAAGTCCAGCAAGTGAAAAATTGAGAAAGGAGGATAGGAAAAATGAAGGCCAAGGTGTTTGGGTTCGTTGAAGGGCTTCCAGCCATTTCTATAATGGTTTTATTCCTGTAAACCAATTTAGTTTCACAAAAATACCTGCAAGTGAGGAAAATCTCAAACTTCAAAATTCCTCTCGTATTTGCACAAGTCCGTGACAGGATTGTGACAGGGAAGAAAAACTTCTGGGGTGAAAACATACCACTGACACTGCAGGGGAGGAAAACGCTTCCCTCTTCCCTTCTGGGTGTTTTGGCTGGTCTAATAACTAAATTGACATAAGACAGAGGAACAGGAGAAAAACAAGTTTAATTTCATATGTCTGGGAGCACATGGAAATATAATACTCAAAAAAGTGACACACAGAGGCAGCTTTTACATCTTTTAGATAAAGACATCATAATTGAGAAGATGAATTTTGGGCTGGGGTAGTAAATTAGTGACAAAGATACAAAGTTTGCTTATACAGCCTTCTTGGCCCTGAATTCCTTATCTCTGGTGGTAGATAAGAACCTCTTTCTCCCGATAAAAAGGGTAACTTGCCAAGGAGAGATTTATCTCCTGCTTTCAGGAGAAAAAGGAGAGTCAGTGCATTCCTCCTGAACCAGCTTTTTCTCAATTTTTAACTCAAAATAATCAATACGCCAAAAAGGCATACTTGGGGCAGGCTGACTTGAATCCCATCACCACCATTGCCAACAACACCAGATCCAAAATCACTACCTAATGAAGCCTCTGTCTGAAGACGAAGCTGAATTCTTTATGGTGTATGTCCTGGTCATCCACAAAGGCTTGAATGTATTTGAAAGGCTCTTCGAGACTCTTTGGACACCTCAAAATTTCTATGTTCGTGCAGATGAGAAAGTCCTCTTGCTTTCAAACACTCACTGGGAAGGCTATTGAGCTCTGTTAACAGTGGATATTCTTGCGTGTTTCTTTTTAAAAGCTATTTAAATTAGGGGCCTCTGCGTGGCTCAGTCATTTAAGTGTCCAACTTCGCTCAGGCCATGATCTCACCATCCATGAGTTTGAGCCCTGCGCTGGGCTGTGTGCTGACAGCTCGGAGGTCTGGAGCCTGCTTCAGATTCTGTGTCTCCCTCTCCCCTGCCCCCCCCACCCCCCGCAACCTACCTTGCTCATACTCTGTCTCTCTGTCAAAAATAAATATTAAAAAAATTCTTCAAAAAAATATTTGAATTACACAAAAAAGGAGCTGCATTGTTTTTCTTTGCAATTCAGTGGAGGTGAACTTTTCAATGTAGATTCTCCATTTTTCTCTGTCTTTGTGAGTTACCAGTTTTCTCTGTGGTGGGTGTAGAATTTAAATGTTCTCTTGTTAATTATGGAGAAGAGTAGGTTAGGTGGGTCAGTAGAAGAAATGACAAGGGTATTTAGAGGAAAGAATGGAGCCCCTTAATGAGCAGGGAAGGCCTGAAGTAATTTGAATGGGCGTGACCTGTGGAGGGGTCTAGTGAAGCAATTAGGTCACCACCAAGGAATGGAAAATCAATTTGGCTGACATCATTTGGCTTGACTGACTCTTTCAAAATGAGAGGACTCAATCCTTAACCCTCAGAATAGCTACTTCTTCCTCTCTTCCATTCTCATATGCCGGAAGGGTCTGAAAAACTCAAATGTATCAAATACAGATATCTGATGATTTTATTCCTTTGTTGGTGAAAGACGTAGACTCGCATAAAGCATTTTATTTACCTCTTCAACGAAAGTCCTGTGGAATGGGGTGTGAAGAAGTGAATGAGGAAGACGAATGCTAATAAGGAAGTTGAATTGTAGATGAGTGTCTAACACACGCAGAACAGTGTAGGATGAGGGAAAAGATAACCAGCCAAAGCAGTTACAATTTTTCTCTTCTGATTAGAAAAATATCCATGACTATAAACATGGAAAATAGGAACAAGTATATAAAACAATAATTTCTCATTTTCCTTACACTTGAAAGAAATTTCTATTAAAACAGCTGGGCTCCTTGGGGTGCCTGGGTGTCTCAGTCGGTTCCGTATCCACCTTTGGCTCACGTCTTGATCTTGAGGTTTGTGGGTTCTAGCCACGTGTAGGGCTTTGCACTGACAGCTCAGAACCTAAAGCCTGCTTCTGATTCTGTGTCTCCCTCACTCTCTGCCCCTCCCCCTCTCTCTGCCCCTCCCCCTCCTCAAAAATAAATAAACATTAAAAAAAAACCAGTTGGACTCCTTTTAGTCTTTTCAGGAAAAAGTGTTTTTGTTTTTTTTTTTTTTAAGAATTGCTGGGGCGTTGAGATGGTTCAGTAGGTTAAGTGTCTGACCCTTGATTTTTGGCTCAGGTCATGATATCACAGTTTGGGCCAGAGCCTGCTTGGGATTCTCACTCTCCCTCTCTCTCTGCCCATTTCCCTCTTTGCTCAAAATAAATAAATAAACTTAAAAAAAAAAGAATTGATGATTTGCTATTCCTTTAGCTTCTGTTGACTCTACTACAATTTTGATTTTGAAAACCCATTGGATTTTAGAAGTTGCTTCTAACCATTTATGGGAAAAGAGGAACTTGGGTAAATGCATAATAGCACTTAGCTTGTTCCCTGGAACGTGAATCATAATTCATTCCTGGAAGAGTACGTTAAGTGCACACAGGCCCTCCTGTTTGCCTGGCCTGAGGCTCAGAGTGAAGAAGTAACTTGTTCAAGGTATACCATCGCATTATGGATGGTAGAATCGCCCTAATCCAGGGTATTTCCTCCTTGTGATTCCTTTTTCTTAGTGGGCAGATCGGTGTGAGGAGCACAGATCTAAATCCATTAGATCTCCCTCGGGATCTGGGACTATCAGACTTCCCACTGGAACTAAATTGAAGGCTGAATCTTAAGCACAAACGATCTGTGAAGAGAATCCAAAAATCCCTTCTTTGGCAAAAGCAAACCTTGAGCGGAAGAAATGGAGGGTAGTCTCTGGAAAATACCAGGGAATAATCCTCGTGCATCCTACTTTAGAGCACCCAAGTGGGAGATCCAGTTATATCAAGGACAGTTATTTCCTTAGGCAACTTCTTTTTTTTTTTTTAATATATACTATTCTTTTTTTAATGTTTTATTTATTTTTGATACAGAGAGAGACAGAGCATCAGAGGGGGAGGGGCAGAGAGAGAAGGAGACACCGAACTGGAAGCAGGCTCCAGGCTCTGAGCTGTCAGCACAGAGCCCGACGCGGGGCTCGAACTCACGAAGATGAGATCTGACCTAAGCCGAAGTCGGAGGCTTAACCAACTGAGCTACCCAGGCGCCCCTCCTTAGGCAACTTCTTATAACCTGTCTCGGGTTGGAAGCCTTAGATTCGAAGCCCCTCAGGATTCTGTAGGAAAGGGAAAAACTGGTAGTAACTTGATTACAGTAATTTGAGACATCAAGGCTCCAGCCACGGTTCCTTCCTGGGTTCCCAGGCCAGCCCTTTGAGGGTGAGACTAAAGGCAAACAGAACTTTGTGCTTCCATGTTCCAGCTTTTATTATTCTACTTCTAAACACCCAGCATAATTTGGTTAGTCTGCCTTTACCCTATGAGAAGAGGTATTTGCCATAGGGTGTTTCTGGGCAACTTTATACTCTGAGAATGAGAGAAAGAGAGAGAGAGGGAAGGAGAGAGAGAGATTAATTGGAGGAAAATTACCAGAGAGAGGAGATTGAAGGAAGAGGCACAGTGTACTCCTTCTATTTATATATTTTTTAAATTTCTTTTTTAATTTTTGGGAGACAGCATGAGCAGAATCGAGGGTGGGGGGTGCGTAGGGGGAACAGGATGTCTGAATCTGCTCTGCACTGACAGTAGCAAGCTTGGTAAAGGGCATAAACTCATAAACTACGAGATCATGACTTGAGCTGATGTCGTAAACTCAACCAACTGAGCCACCCTGGTGCCCCACGTCACCTCTATTTGGTCCTGAGAGCAGTGTACAATATTGTTTGATTGTATTCGTGTGGGCTGCCTTTATGTTGCATATTTCCAGAAGCTAGCACAGTGCCTGGCATAAAGAAAGTACACAAAAAATGTTGAACGAGTCATTTGAGAGCAGTACATAAGATTTCCATTCTTCAAGGTTTTTCAAAGAATAGCTCAAGTTAGCATCTTGTTTCATAATGTGATGTTCTTACTGGGGACTGTGACTTTTCATTCATCTTGTTAAGTCATTAGTATCCATATATGTTTAATTACAACTTTAAGGTTTTTATTAAAGGACAATGTTCATTTCTAATTTAATGGTTTACAGTATGTTCCTCCATTTCCTTCAGGCAAGGGGAAAATGTTTCCAGAATTTAATAAAATACTTGGCACTGCCTGGTGGTTAAAATGTACTTTATTTAATTAGTCCCCACAACATTCCTGGTAGGTATGAACTTCAGCTGAGAATAAGGATCACTGAAATGAAGCACTGGAAAAAGCTAGAAAAAGAATGTAGTTTTGCAAGTGATTTTTGCGAAAATCCGTCTCCCAGAACTACAGATGGATCTACTCAGTAAATTCAAGTTTTGCCAAACACAGAGTTACTTTTCTGTTTTTCTTACTTTTTCAATCTGGGTCTGTAGCAAGCACATTACGAAGGCACCTCCTGAGGTTGTGTCTTTCTACAGTGTTGGCTTTATTCAATCCTAATGCAAGGTTAACATACTTGTAAAGCAGGTTCAGGATTCCAAACTCTATGACGTTTCACTGCACGTGTAACTTGGCTTCCTCCACAGCACACAAAACAAAGCACGGGACAAAGTCATGCAACACACAAGATACAATAAGGAGTAAGAAATCAATGAACCAAACGCGAAGTCAATCCTCGGGCGTGCAGTTGGGTTGGCTCCTAGGTCCGGTCTGGATCAGCTCTCGGTGGGTACCGCAGTGAAGGATCTCTGTCATGTTCAGAGATCAACGAGGCACAGCCTTTGTTGGCTGTGGCCTTTCAAATGTGGTCAGATGTGTAAGAGCCAACGTGTGGAGAATTTGACAATTTGTTGCAAGAGTCCGTCCTTTTCAAGAGTTCAATCAGTCTTGGGCCTTTGCAGGCCTCTTCTGATTCTATTGGTTATCAGCTCCTGGTCCTTCCAGGTTGATGTGGCCTTATGAATGAACGGTCCTTAGTCCCGGTCAGTCTGCTGGGTTGGGTGGTATCTGGTCTTAGGTGCAACACCTTTGCCTGCTTTCCTGATTACATCACTACTTGACATGAGTGACTCCATCTTGTTCTCTACAGGGCCTTTGATGTCCTGTAAAGAAGGCTTTTGTTTTTATTTTTGTTTTTCGAGAGAGAGCATGCACAGAGTGGGGGGAAGGGCAAATAAAGAGAGAGAGAATCTTAAGCAGGTTCCACGCTCAGCGCAGAGCCCGATGCAGGGCTCAATCCCACGACCCTGGAATTATGACCTAAGCGGAAATCAAAAGTCAGATCAACCAACTGAGCTACTCAGACACCCCAAGAAGGTTTTTCCCGTCCAGTGGTGTATTGACCAGAGAGGAAATAGGCGTTAAAGCATTTCTTGTAGACTGTGGGCTTTGGGAATTAAAATTGGGGTCATTGTAATTCCAGTGCCTGGAGGGTCCCACAGATTAGGGGATCACTTCTTTGCACTCTTTCTGATTGAACAGCCTATTGTAATTGGAAGAAGGGAGACTGTGTTCTTTCAGCATGTTATTCTCAGAAGCTCAGTGTCTCCCTGTGGTAGGAGCTCTTGCTGCACCAGAGACCTGATATTCCTATAACTTCAAAATTAAATTGAGGACTTTTAGAGGAATAGAGTGGAACAAGGAAAGCATAGAAATCTAGAAAGGCACCAGGATTGGACCCTTATTCCACTTTCTCTCCTGACACCCGGCCTCTAAACTCCAGCCAGAACTCAAACCTGAGGAGTTTCTGAACTGGGGGAGGTCAGACCATTCAAACATCTGAAGTCCATAGGCTCAAACTCCTCTTTTAGCCCTTGGCATTGACGTAAGGGTTGCCTAATATTTGTTCCTATGCAAATGAGCTGCAAAGTGCTTTGGGCTCACAGACACTAAACACTATTGAAGTGCTGGTCATTTTTCAGCACTTTTCCTCAGCTCTGTTTTGTCCCAATGATATTTAATTGAGTGCTTGAAAAGAACCAGCTTTTCCATGCCTTTCCACACTATCGTATGTCCAGTTATTCTGTGTTAAACTACCACAACCTTCCTCGTTTCCTCTCTGCACCCTGCTTTTCCAAGCCTTTCCCTCAAGATCTGACACCTCTGGCCAGCCCTGAGCTGGATGCTGCCTTCCTTCTAGAATCTTCCCAGCTCCACCAGGAGATCGATGTTCCTTAGATTTGGGAAAGGAAAAGCCAAGACTCAGGGTGTGAGTGACCTGGTTAGGAAGGAAGCAGCCGTTGGGAGTTAGAATAAGTGCAAGGGTGTTTTCGAAAATTTACCCACAAGAAAGCCGTGAGACATGAGACCAAATGTCTTATTCGGGGGCTCCAAGCTGTCCACACTGGCGTTGGTCCAACTGGAGACTTTCTGACACGAAAACCAGGGCTCTTCTTGTCTATTTTAAGCCTTGTTGCTTCAGGCGATTTCCTGTGGTTATAAAAAGGCACTGATGAGGATGAAACAGGGTACTGAATGTAACGACAGTAAATACATAAATAAATAGAGGAAGACAGAAGAGGAAGGGAGGAAAGCCAAGGCAGGGAAAGAGCTGGAAGAGTGAAAAAGGACAAAATGTCAAGTGCATGTAAAACCAACTTAATCCAGGACGCCTGTTTCCTGCGACCTCACCCAGGCTTTCGTAGATTCCGAGCAAGTTTCCATGTGACTTCCCTGCTTTTTCTAACTTGGGCGCAGAGGGTGATGTCATGATGATACTACACAGAAAGCGCTTTGGGCAACATGTGACCCCAAGAAGAAGGAGAGTGAAGATCACGGGCAGCTTACCCACCTCTGTAGAGATGAAACCCTTTTGCTCCCTTTCTACTGAGAGTTGTTGATAATAAACTCTAAGCGCAGTTTTCTTTGTGGAACAAAAATTCACTGATGTCCAGGGGTGAGAATTTATAGTATATTATACAATATATACTATATACTATATACTATATTAGTATATTGTACAATACTAATAAGGAAGCATAGGTCAAACTATGGGATATAAATATACACCCTGCAATTTATTGAGTGACCAAGCCACAAGCCGGTACTGGTTCCCAATTTTTTCAGAACTCCATCCTACCCAATCGCTGCCTCCAACTTAAAATTGGGGATATGAGCGTCCATCTAATGCTCAAGCTGGGATGAAGAATCACCTGTTTTGTTTTGTTTTTTTGTTTTGGTCACCCATTACCATTCCCTTCTATTATTTTGCACAAATGCAAATGCATAGAGCTCGGGATTTAAGAGAATGAGAGTGGCACATTGCACAGGGTCTCAGGAAAATCAGGTGGATCAGAACCAGCATTTCCCACGTTTCCTACATAAGCACCAAGAAGGTGAGCATCAGATAGACTGCGTTGATGAAAAAAAAAGAAAACAAAAGACTGATTGGTACTAGTTCTTTGTTTCTTTTTTTAATGTTTATTATGTATTTCAAAAGAGAGATAAAGAGAGAGAGAGAATGAGCAGGGAAGGGGCAGAGAGTAAGAAAGAGTGAATCCTAAGCAGGCTCTGTGCTGTCAGCACAGAGTCCAACATGGGGCTCAAACTCACGAACTATGAGATTCTGACCTGAGCCGAAATCAAGAGGTGGATGCTTAACTAACTGAGCCACCTGGGAGCCCTGGAACTAGTCTTTAAAACTGTTTAGCATTGTTGAAGATTCTATTTTAAATAACTGTGAATGTTTCTCCGGCATCAGTGAACCTTTGTAGCAGTTTAGGTGAGATGCAGTTAAGGATTCAGCTACAGCAAAGCACTAAATTATAAATGTTCTTTGCTCTGTAACTATAAATTCAGGGAGCTGTAGATTCAGAGAAAAGCCAGAAAACTGTTAGAAAAGCATTTTCGTACAAATCAAAACCACAATGAGATACCAACTCACATCTGTCAGAATGGCTAACATTAACAACTCTGGCAACAACAGATGTTGGCGAGGATGCGGAGAAAGGATCTCTTTCGCCCTGCTGGTGGGAATGCAGACTGGTGCAGCCACTTTGGAAAACGTTATGGAGGTTCCTCAAAAAATTAAAAATAGAACTACCTTATGACCCAACAATTGCACTACTAAGTAGTCACGTGATACAGGTGTGCTGTTTCAAAGGGGGACATGCACCCCAATATTTATAGCAGTGCTATTGACAATAGCCAAAGTATGGAAAGAGTCCAAGTGTCCATTGCTGGATGAATGGATAAAGAAGATGTGGTATGTATATGCAATGGAGTATTACTCAGCGATCAAAAAGAACAAAATCTTGCCATTTGCAATGACGTGGCTGGAACTTGAAGGTATCACCGTAAGCGAAATTAGAGAAAGACAAATGTCATATGATTTCACTCATATGAGGACTTTAAGATACAAAACAGATGAGCATAAGGAAAGGGAAGCAAAAATAATATAAGAACAGGGAGGGGGACAAAAACATAAGAGACTCTTAAATGTAAAGAACGAACAGAGGGTTACTAGAGGGGCTGTGGGAGGGGGGATGGGCTAAATGGGTAAGGGGCATTCAGACATCTCCTGAAATCACTGTTGCACTATATGCTAAGTAACTTGGATGTAAATTAAACAATTAATTAATTAATTAATTAAAAAACATTTTTTCATACAAGTTTTCAGTGAATAAAACTCAAAAGGACACATCCAAGGAAACACAAGCCAATAAAATATTTGAGGAACAGAAAGACAAAGAAAGAAAGAAATGCACTTCTGGGGGTGCCCGGGTGGCAAGAGATAGTTATGTAAATAGGTATTTGGGTTGATCCAATTCAATTCTGTGTCCTACAGACAAGACAGTATGTATCTGAATCATGCTTTAGAACTGTAGTCGGAAAACAAGTAAGAATTGACTCACCTAGTTCTGGAGAATTTCCATAAGAATGGTCTTATTATCATTTCCTGCTCCTGAGGCTTTCAAAGTAAAGTTGGCAATCACCTCCTTAATGCGTTAGCTTTCAACTGGGGTGGGAAAAACAACACACCCTAACTCCAGTCTTGTGTTCTAAGGTGATGATTGTGAAGACAATGCCCAGTGAGGACCCAGGGGCACCGGGGAAATGTTAGGCGACAATGCTAAATGCAAGACACAGAATGCACACTGGCATTGCGCCGGTGTTCTCAGTAAAAGGCAGAGGGTCTGTCTATGGGCAAGAGGTAAATAGACTGCCAGACATGAAAACACTGTGTTTACAAAGCAGTCCGAAATATTATGTTGCCTTTAGAAAAAGTTTTTTAATATTTATTTATTTTTAGGAGACAGAGATGCGATCAGGAAAGGCGCAGAGAAAGAGAGAGGGAGATAGAGAATCTGAAGCAGGCTTCAGGCTCTGAGCTGTCAACACAGAGCCTAACGCAGGGCTCGAACCCACCAGCCATGAGATCATGACCTGAGCCGATGTTGATGCTTGACTGAGACACCCAGGTGCCCCTACTGTGTCGTCTTTATAACTCAGGTGCATTGAGAAAATAGATGTGTTGAATGTGCCCACATCTACATACACAAATAAAGATGAGAAATTCTTAATACTTGGAATCTCACAGTAATGTGATCAGGGAAACAGGGAAATGAAAACTAGCGCTCTCGCGATCAATAAATATTTGAATGTCTAGGATGTGCAGACAGGTGCAGCTAGAAACAGAAGAGAGATGTGAGCACTGTGCCAGCACACCACTTCTACGAGTGGGCACAGTGTGCGTTCACACCCAAATGCAGCGAACTACCAAATAAAGGAAAAGTGATCCATGTTGACTTCAACAGCTCATCCTACTGGGATAGGCTCACAGAGAGAAGAATAAAGGAAGTGTCAAAGGGTTGCAAAGGAGACGCAGGGATTGTGTCATTTTCTTGACTCACGAAGGCGGAGGGACTTCTGTTCACTCATCTCTCTTTAGCCCTATTTGCTGCTGGGCATGGCCATCAACTCTTTATATGTGTATGTTATCTCATGACTAATCTGTGAAGGGGGTAAAATTCATTTTTTACACAGGGACACTCCTTTGGAAGCGCTCGTCCACTTGTAAAGCCTCTCTCCTTGAGTTCCAGAACAACCCAGACCAAGATAACTTTTCTCCCCAACCTCACGAGAAATCAAGCTGCTCTGAGGAGACCCAAGGTGGGCTGGCATAAAATTGACTGGACATTTCACTAACTTCACTTTTAGCCTTTACACAATTTTTGGGTCACCACAACTGTTCAGTTTTGCGGTATTTTTTTTTAATTAACCTTTATTCACCAAGTGCCCCAGTCACGTGTAGTGAGTTAGGTGGTGATGTGAGTTAGGTGGTGATGTAAGTTTGCTAATGTGCCTTTTAAAGGACCTCACCTAGCAGCAGAGAAAATTAAGCCCTGGAAAGAATTTGGCTCGGCACCCGGTCATATGCCTTGCTAAAACAGCACCCCCGGCCAATACAGGGAGGAGAGGGGGGGGTGTGGAAAAAGACAGGGTTAAGCAATTAATTTTTAAGCACTAAATATTTATTGACAGAATATCTCTCCAGGCAGTGTTCACATGCTTAGAACTGAAGTCTCAACTTGGCAGTGCTGTTTAAGCAAACAAAGTCAGCCAGTTGAACGCAATGATTAACAGGAAGTTGGGGAGCTACACAGTTGCCAACCTTTGGCCGGGAGAAGAAGCGAGGGCAGAGACCTTAGCGAGATGGCTTGCAGGACGGTGACCTCACCTTTCGGTGATCTTAATGCGGGGCGAGGTGGACACCTCAGAATCAGAATCCTCCCGGGGCGGCTGGGTTTTGTGTGGTAACAGGTTGTGGGTTCACTGGCGACGGAGCAAAGCAGATCTCCCCAGGAGCCACTTCAGAAATGTGTCACGGAGAAGGTTGAAATGAAACACAGCTGTGAAGGAGCAGGAAAGGAAGGAAGACAAAGGACAAAACCGTAACTGGAGGGGCACAGAGCAGTCGATCAGAGTTGCGACGACCGAGGGGATGATTTATGGATTCTGGAGGCGCGTAAGTCAAATATATCTACGCTCTGATCGGATCTCAAGAGGCATTTACTCACTTTCTGGCTTTGAATGATGGTCTCTTGGAAACACTGTCTTTTTAGTGTGTCTCTTATCATTGCCCTGATTTTCGTATTTGTTTACAATAATGTGTTAAGGGAGGATAAGCGTTTTCTGAGGGCATCTCTGTCCAATGCTTCGCTGTTAGCAGAAGTCTGTCATCAGATCCTTAAGGGGAAGATTTTTTACCCACCAGAGAATGCCCTGAAAACTACCGTCAGCGGATCTACCTGTCATGACTACGTGGCTCAAAGTCACTATATAACAGAAACACTCTCGGAGGAGGAAGCAGGATTTCCTTTGGCGTACACGATGACCATCCACAAAGACTTTGGCACTTTTGAGAGACTCTTCAGGGCAGTTTACATGCCCCAGAATGTCTACTGTGTTCACGTGGATGACAAGGCGACAGATACATTTAAAAACGCAGTGAAGCAATTACTAAGCTGCTTCCCAAATGCTTTTCTGGCTTCGAAGATGGAGCCGGTGGTCTACGGCGGGTTTTCCCGGCTCCAGGCTGACCTGAACTGCCTGAAAGACCTTGTGGCCTCCAAGGTCCCCTGGAGGTACGTCATCAACACGTGTGGACAAGACTTCCCCCTGAAAACCAACCAGGAGATTATTCAGTATCTGAAAGGATTTAAAGGGAAAAACATTACCCCAGGGGTGCTGCCCCCAGACCACGCTATTGGACGGACTAAATACGTCCACCAAGAACTATTAAACCAAAAAAACTCCTATGTGGCCAAAACAGCAAAATTAAAACCACCACCTCCTCACAACATGACCATTTACTTCGGTACTGCCTACGTGGCCCTCACAAGGGAATTCGCCAACTTCGTTCTCCAAGACCAGCATGCACTTGACTTGCTTTCCTGGTCCAAGGACACCTATAGCCCCGATGAACATTTCTGGGTGACGCTCAATAGGATTCCAGGTACGTGCATCTCTTAGCTTTTGTTCTTATGAGTAAACACTGTGTGATCAATCCTGAATAAACTGCTTTAAAAAATAGTAAAAAAAAAAAAAAAAAGGTTAATATGTCAAAGATCGTTACCGTTTTAAATGTTAATTAACAAGTTTTGATAGAGTTCTGCCCATGATATGACTCATCTCCACTCCACAGATGAGGAAACTGAGGCAGAGTGATTGGCAGGGCAGAGGTAGAGCTCTACCATCTGACTTGATTTGGCCAGTATGCCACGCTGCCCTCCTGGGTTCACAGGCCCACTCAAGTATGTGCTGCAGTCTTGAGACAGGGCAAAAGATTGAGGGAAAACCGGCTGTGCATAAGAAAGGATTCAACCCAATTCTCCTTTAAGTGTGAAATTCTTTACAATCAGGAGTATGTCTAGTAAAGTAAGTTTGAATGGCAGTTCAAACATTTTTTTAATGTTTTATTTATTTTTAATACAGAGAGAGACAGAGCATGAGAGGGGGAGGGGCAGAGAGAGAAGGAGAGACAGAACCGGAAGCAGGCTCCAGGCTCTGAGCTAGCTGTTAGCACAGAGCCCGACGCGGGGCTCGAACCCACGAACGTGAGCTCTGACCTGAGCCGAAGCCAGAGGCTTAACCGACTGAGCCACCCAGGCGCCCCCAAACATTTTAATAATACTTTTGCTCCTCTTGAAGCTCCAAGTGCTACATTCCCGTCCTTCAAAATGGGAGCAGGGTACGACTTAAAATTTTTTTATTTGCAAATTCTTTCCTGGAATCAAATCAGAAGTTTAGAGCACCTTAAAGTAATGTGGTTGCATGATGTGCTCAAGCTACCCAGCTGGCAAGCCATCCTTCCAATTATATAAACCAGGTCTCGTAAGCCTGGTATTCTTTTTCTTTCTTTTTTAATAGAGGTAGAGTGTAAGTAGGAGAGGGGCAGAGAAAGAAGGAGACACAGAATGTGAAGCAGGCAACAGGCTCTGAGCTAGCAGCACAGAGCCGGACATGGGGCTCGAACTCACGAACAGTGAGATCATGACCTGAGTTGAAGTCAGATGCTTAACCGACTGAGCCACCCAGGCGCCCCAACTTGGTATTCATTTAAGTTGATTTCAATCAGATCTCAATGGTTACTAGATTAACTACACCTTCCCTTTGGTCCACATTCTAAATGATTTGAATGATCTCAAATTGTTTACAGTGAACCGATTCAGTCTGGCTAGTTCAATTCAAAATAGGAATTCAGATTCACAGTTCAAGGGAAAAGTAACTGGAATCAGTATGATGATCAGATTCATGGCTTCTTAAGCTTATTGGTTCAACCCTGGATGCCTACTACATTCACATGGAGCTTTTCGGATTAAATTAAGGCCAAGTACCATTTCCCAAAGGGCCTGACTCCCTGGGTGGACCTCAACTTAGGTGTTCATTCATTCAGTGTCCAGGTAATTCTCAGAAACAGCCACGGCTGCAGATGCTTGTTTTAGATGTTTAGATGTTTAGATTTGTTTTAGATGTTGTTATATAAAACTTCATAGACTTAGAATGCTTTTTTTCCTTCCAAACCACTTGAAAACAACCTCTTCATTTATTTTTAAGATTTGTTTTTAATTGAGATATAGTTGCTGTATAACACATTAGTTTCAGGTGTAGAGCATGACTTGCTATTTACAGATATGCAAAATGGTCACTACTATAAATTATATTTTTCTTGAAATGAGAACTTGTTTGTATGTGTGATGAGAACTCTTCTTTTTGTTGTTAATTTTTTTTTAATGTTTATTTATTTTTGAGAGAGAGAGAGAGAGACATGGCATGAGCAGGGGATGGTCAGAGAGAGAGAGACACACAGAATCAGAAGCAGGCTCCAGGCTCTGAGCTAGCTGTCAGCACAGAGCCTGACGCGGGGCTCGAACCCACATCTGTGAGGTCATGACCTGAGCTGAAGCCGGACGCTCAACCGACTGAGCCACCCAGGCACCCCTGATGAGAACTCTTAAGAACAACTTTCTGAATATCAATTTTCAAATATATTGTTGGAGAGGAAAATTTTACCTCTTCTCTTCAAAGTTCTTCTGGCTGGTCTAAGAATTCATTTAACATGAGAGGAATTAACGGGAGGGGGTAAAAAACCCAAAATTTAATTATGTGCGTGCAGAGATCCAATAATGAAAGTGAGACCCAGAGAAATGATGAGGACATCCGGCTTTTATACATTTTAGATGAAGAGATATAAATCTGTGAGACATTGAAAGGACAAAGAAAACTTATTTTGGGGAGCTTCAATTAGTAAGAAATTATAAATAGGATTTGGGCTGGGGTGGTAAATTAATAAAAGTACCAAGGTTTGTTTATATATTCTTCTCTCTCTGAATTTCCTACCTCTGTTGATAAGGATGTCTCTTCGTCTCCCGATACAGGGAGAGTAGCTTTCACATGGGAGATTTACTTCTGTTTTCTGGAGACAAAAGGGAGGGGGGGGGGTCAGGATGTTGTTTTTTGCACTGGCTCTTTCTTAAGTGACTTTTATTCAAAATAACCAAAATGCCAGGACGGCATATTTTGAAGTGGGCTGTCCTTGGTTCTCACAGTACAATACACTATTATTAACTCCAGTAACCATGCTGTATGCCCCCAGGACTTACATAGATTAAAACTGGAAGTTTGTAACTTTTGACCCCATTACCCATTTTGCTTACCCCACCCCCACCTCCCATCTCTGGAAACTAACGATTTGGTCTCTGTGTCTATGACTGTTCTGTTGATGGCGGTGGTGGTGTTTTTCCCAGATTCTACATATAAGCGAGATTATAAAGTATTTGCCTTTCTTTGTCTGACTTATTTCATTTAGCATAATGTCTTCAAGGTCCATCCATGTTGTCATGGATGGCAAGATTTCATTCTTTTTTATTTTTTTATGGCTGAGTAATATTTATATGTATGTAACACATCTTATTTATCCATGCATCCACTTATGAACACTTAGGTTGTTTCCATGTTTTAGTTATTGTAAATAATGCTGCAGCGAACATAGGGGGTCATATCTTTTTCATCTAGTGTTTTTGTTTTTTTCAGATAAATATCCAGAAGTGGATTGCTGGGTCATAGGTTAGTTCTATTTTTAATTTTTGGAGGAACCTCCATGTTGTTTTTCATGGTGGCTGCAGCCGCTTACATTCCTACCAACAGTTCGAGAGGGTTCCTTTTTCTCCACACCCCTCACCAAGACTTGATATTTCTTGTCCTTTGATAATAGCCATTCTAACAGGGTGAGGTGATATCAGATAGAATGCTTTTTTTTTTTTAACTTTTTTTTTAATGTTTTTATTTATTTTTGATACAGAGAGAGACAGAGTATGAGAGGGGGAGGGTCAGAGAGAGAGGGAGACACAGAACCGGAAGCAGGCTCCAGGCTCTGAGCTAGCTGTCAGCACAGAGCCTGACGCGGGGCTTGAACCCACGAATGTGAGATCTGACCTGAGCCGAAGCCGGAGGCTTAACCGACTGAGCCACCCAGGCGCCCCTAGAATGCTTTTTTACATGTGGTTTCCCAAAAGCCGGAAGGGGTGATGTTACAGTGATAAAACAAAGCAGGACTCAAGAAGGTGAGGGGGTGGGGTCATGACCGTATAGTTGTTTATGGGGATTTACGGTGCCCAGAATGAAGGAGGTGAAAGCCCCACCTCTCTCTTACACGTTGCTAGGATCAAGTGCAACATAGAGACTGGTCAAGTGTGATCACCATGCTTCAAGGGAGACGTTGACAAAGCAGCTTCCAAAGATAGCAGCCAAGAAGGATAAAAGGCCAAACCCCATTTTTTTCTCTACAAAGGACCAAGACAAACAAAAAGGATATTTGATCTGAAAAAGATTTGAAGCAAAGTTGCTAACTTCACATAATGAAAAGATTTGTGCATTTGGAAGAAGAATCCAGGGATACTGGTGGGAGATATAAAAGCCCACCAATCTGGGATCAAATGGGTAGTTTCCTCAGTGGTGCACGAGCCCAAGGGACACGTAGAAACAGAGAAGGAGAAACGCTATATCAAGCATTAGATAAGGTGGCCTTGTCTTTTCCACTCTGAGGGTCTGTGGTTCTAAAGGATGATTCTAATCGGACACCCTGCCTTCTCCACCTGATTTATCTGTTGGAAATGGATTTTTACACCTCTGGTTAGCAGTTACAGATCAGTGAAGCAATGGAAAACAAATATACTCCTCCATGCTTTTCAAAAACTTAGAAGAGAGACCCCTTGAAGTGTCTGTCTTCTATGTATGTAGGATCTTTTCTGGAAGCCGGTGTCCCCTCCCTGGTACAGCCAGCTCATGCAGCCAGAGTGTATAGAGCTTGGTCATGAGGAGGAAAGGGAACTGAAACTACTTAACCACTTGACTACTGCTCCCGCCGTGTGCAAATCTGAGTCCGTTCTGGTTTGAGGGCACTGCTAGTTGACATATGAATTGGCTGGGTGGTTGTTTAGGACACTTCAAGATTGTGGTAGTTGACTGTAGTGATCGGAGTCTTATCAGGATTCTCAAAGAAGTAATAAGTCAGGGAAAAACAAAACCTCACAGACAAAATGACCTCATGGGGAGCTAGAGCAGTGCCACCCAGTAGAAATATACTGTGAGCCATAAATGTAATCTTATTTTATTTTTAGTGTTTATTTATTTTTGAAAGAGAGAGAGGGAGAGACTGAGAATGAGCAGGGGAGGGGCAGAGAGTGAGGGAGCCATAGAATCCGAAGCAGGCTCCAGTCTCCAAGCTGTCAGCACAGAGCCCAACATGGGGCTTGAACCCATGGACCATAAGATCATGACCTGAGCCAAAGTTAGAAGCCTAACCAACTGAGCCAGCCAGAGGCCCCCATGAATGTAATTTTAGATGTTCTAGTAGCCACATTAGAAAGCGAGAAAAACAAGCAGGTGACATTAATTTAAGTAATATATTCTCCTTAACCCCGTAGACTGCAGATACCATTTGCACATGGGCTGGCAGCTACAGTACCGGGCGTACATGTCCCAGGAGCCCTCCCTGCTCTGGGTGACATGGTCAGATGATAGCAATGCCATCCTAGCAGCATTGAGAAGTCAGCCATGCTTGTGTCTCAGCGTCTTCATTCCTGCTTCCCTTCTTCTTTTCCCTCATCTGAAATTCTTACCCCTGCTTCAGAGCTTCCGTGCGTCCATGGTGCCTTCCTGCCCCATGGCTTATACTTTCTGCACCTTCCCACTCTGCTAACAGATTCCGTGCCATTCTGTTGATACCGATATCTGACTGCAGCCCCTTCAGATATACCCAGAGTCTTGCTTTGGGTCACATAGGAACAGCATGGGGAGTATTTCTGTTCTCATTTCCCATCACTTCATAGGGTGCTACTGCCTTCTCTGTGGATGACCGGCCTTCATTTGGGTCTCAAGTTGTTCCAGTCGGTGTGTGACCAGGGTGCCAGGGTCATGTGGCTTAAAGCACAAAATGAAACGTGACCTCCTGTACATATGAGAAGTGGCAGGTGCTCTTCAGATTCTGTCTCCCTTTCTCTCCGCCGCTCCCCTGCTCATGCTGTCTCTCTCTCAAAAGTAAATAAAAACATTAAAAAAAAAAGTGGCAGGACCTCTGGAAAACTCAGAAGACAAGAACTTGGGCATAGTCTGCAAAGGAGAAGGTGTTCATGAGGACAAAATGGTCATAGAAACGGGGCTTGCACGTGGTCTTAACGTGATTGTTTCCCCACCCGCCACCCCAATGAATAGAAGCTTAAAATATAAAGAAGTTGCCTCATCAACTTTACTAGCTGTTATGAAATTGGGATTGGAACTTCCTGCCCTTCCTGCTTCCTCTCTCTGCCTCCATCTTTCCCTCTTTTCTTTAATCCAGTCTGCAACAAGATGGCCGCCTCTTAATCTGACACAGCTGGCCATGATTTCCAATTAGGGAAAAGACCCATTTCTAGCTCCATCTGGAGACCCCTCTGTTTTCCTTCTGAGTTACTCATCTTGTGCTCCCCTGGGTTGCACGGTTTTGCCTGGGTTAGGGGCTCTTAGTGGGTGTTTCATTGGTAGAATGTTCCTTGGATTTAAAGATTTAAAAACTGATGATTTCTGCCTCACTTGCTACAGAGGAGCATCTGTAATATGATTCCGTGGGAATTTCTTTGGAATTCATATTAAAATCTGAATGAGTGAAAAAAGAAACCTGACAGCAGGTTTTGTTGGAGATAGAGTGGGGGCTGGGGGGTGGGATGAAACAGAGAAAGGAAGGAGACTGGAGATTTCGGACCTGGAAGACAGATTCCCTGGTCTCATTTCCCCCTCCCCCCCCACCGCCGAGCCAGTCTTTGGACCACCCCGATGGTTTTCTGCATCATACATGTACACCTGTGCCCTTGGTAGGGGAGGCCTGTTGCTATAGAGTTCATACTAGCTTGACTCTACCATTATCTGAGGTTGGCTGATCTCTTTAGTTCCCATCTTTGTAGAAATGCAATGCTGAGATGCCAAGCTCTTGAGAGAAGCAAATACGGGAGTCAGGGAAGAGCAGGTCTGAGTCACGATAGCCCTGGGAACTCATGTTTGTGACCCCAGTGATAGGGCTGGGATCTTACTTTTGCCCAGAGGGAATTTATGTTCCTCAAATCCATTATGCTCATTGGACTTCCAAGGTACACTGGGCGTATGGGCAGAGTTGCAGGGGAGGAAAGTTTGGGGAGGTAAGCCTTACTATTAGCTTCAACAATCTCTCTATGTGTCTGCTAGAAAACACCAATTTTTGTCAACTTATAGAAAGGGAATCAGTGAATGGGGCCCCTGTGTGTTCTTTTCAAGGAAATGTGGTCTCTTGAGAAGGTGATAAATGGCTTGGCAGACTTCACCTTTATGTAGAAAGATTGCCAAGGAAATGGCAGTATTAGTTTTATTTTTCCAGAAGAAATGGAGGAGGTGGAGGTAAGGGGAAATAGTTTGTAACCTGTATGATCTTATCTGTGCTATTTTTGTCTGCCGTCCTTCCCTGATCAACGGATTTGTCACAGAGTATTCTATGGCTCATATTCTATGCTTAATTTCCTCTCTATCCTTCCTCATGAAATAAAAACATTTTTTTCCTGGTTCTTTTCTCTCCAGAGGACAATTCAGACCTGTGTCATCTTGCCAGTTACACCCTGATAGGAACAGGGCACCTAGAAATTCAGGGTCTTCTATGGTTTAAGTTACGGAGTAACAAGTTTACTTGCTTATGATGACCCAGCGGAACTAAGGACCGCTGCAGATTTCGACTTTCTTTTGAGTTTTTAAAAAGATTGTCATTTTTGCCAATCAGAAATTGCCCTAAGATGTAGTGTAGTTGATGAATGTGCATTTTCCATATCCACAAATATTTCTATCAAAAATACTTGGTGTAATAATGATGATGTATGTGAACAAGGTTGCTTTGTTAATTATGCCATCTTCTGGGATTTCTGAGGAATAACCAGAGACATGACCCTAAATTCATTAAATTAAGATATTAATATTTGGATTTAATTAATGCAATGGCTCTATTATTAATACTTAATATTCAGAAATTTCTCCTCTTTCTTTGGTGACCCATCTTAATTTTATACTGAGGAAGACAAAAGGAGATTGAAGAGAAAGAAGAGGTAACGGCCAGGCCTAACTGAACTGGGGTCAGTGATCAATTAGAATGCATCTCAGACTTAAAAGGTCTGTAGAGTGTGTTGAATAAATGATCTAAAGTTCTGTTTACTCTGGTGAGTCAGAGGGTGGCTTCTATTTGCTGGTGGGATTTAAAGCAGACATCTTGGCTCCTTGTCAGCCTGTTGGAAGGATCTGGCACATTGTAGGAACTGAATGTTCAAGAAGAGGAGAATCAGACTAACTTCTTAGATACTGATTTTTGAAGTTTTAGTGTTACTATTCTAAAACTTGTGTGTGACAACGAACAAATAAACAAACCCATGAACATTTGTTTGGAAGATGCAGGGATACTTTACTAGAAATGGGGTATGTGGCCCACGAAGTTACGGCCTCCCTCCCCACCCCCCTACCCCCGCCCCCCAGCTATAGCTCTTCTTAGCCATGTCAAATGTGTAGAGCCTTAAGAAGTTGGTTTCACTTTTCTCTTATTAGGAAGGAGAATTCTGTGACTAGTTGAAGGCCTCCCACTCTGCCAGGCTTCTGTCACTCTAGATTGGTCTAAAGACAAATGGTCTCTCCACCCTTGCTAGTGCTGTTTCCTTGTTCTGGAATGTTCTTTGCTTTACCTGCTCATTCTCAGAATCTCTTGAGATCTGGCTGAAATATCACTTCTTCAGAGAAGACTTCCCTTCTCCTTTCCTCTCCCACAGAGTCAGCCACCCTCCCCACCGACTCTAACCCTAGATGGATTCTAGTGTTTCCGTGCATTTTAACTAAAGATGTGGATCTCTGTCTCCCCCTACCACACGTGGCCCAGATATGAGAACATGAACTGAATGATTGGCACCAGGACTGAGACATGTGCCTAGCCTTACCATTCTGTGGGGTTCCCATATAATGTTGAATGAGGAGCAGATGAGTGGGACAGAGGAGCCCTATTGTGCTTGTGGAAGACATGATTTTCTACAGATGGGACAATTCTTGAACTTTGCAGAAAGTTTATTTTCTTTTCAATCCGGGTTCAGCTTTTAAGCAGTCCACAAGGCAGGGGTCCTGTTCCCCCAACTTCCTAACTCCTTTTCCAAAGGAAAGTGGTTTCAATCCATTGGAAACCACTCTTGGGAGGGCGGTGGGAGTTCTTAGCCATCGGATTGCTGAGGTCAACATAATTTACTTATACAGTTTGGAGATTGAAGTTGGACCTTTCAGTTCGGATCTGGAAAAGCGAAATCAACAATTAAAGGATTTTGCCAGAGTCATTGTAGCCTTGAGAGGCTTTGTTCTAAACTATCAAGAAAATAAGGGTGCCTGGGTGGCTTTGGCTCGGGTCATGATCTCCAGGTTGTGAGTTGGAGCCCTGCATTGTTCTCTGTGCTGTCAGTGCGGAGCCCACTTTGGATTCTCTGCCTTCCTCTCTCTCTGTCCTTTCCGTGCTCTCTTGCTCTTAAAAATAAGCTTTAAGAAATAAATAAAATATCCAGAAGATATAGGTAACGTAGTTTATTTGACTACAAGCCTCTGTATAACTGCAAGGCCCCAAACAGACCCTTTGACCTTTATGCCAGCTCCTCCCCTGGGCCCTTCTTTCCTGGAGAAATTCTGATTTTATTTGAAGGGAGGAGCCGTGTTTACTGTCTGCTGTAAACCTTGACAAGCCCCAGCCCCAGGCGGAGTCCACCTTTGTCCTCTGTGCACTGGCTACTCTGTTTTTACCAAATAGATGGCCCTTATCTTCTCCTTTGGTTTTGTCATTTTTGCATCTGCCAGGCATGATGGAATGCAGTTCTGGGGGCTCCTGAGAGCTTTCTCGTTTGGTCAGCCTCAACGGCACCGAGCTTGGGGCCAGACTGAATCTGAGTCACCTTATGTTGTCACTACAAAATAAATAGGGTGTTGTTTTCAGGCAGATCAAGAAGTTTCCTACCATCCGCATCCCGACAGCGTCCAAGAGGCTGACAGAATTGCCAGCTGCTTGGTCCCCTCGGGCATAGGTGCTCTAAAGCCTTTCTAGAAGGCATGAGTCCTTACAGCATCAGGCACTGGACAGATTACCTTTTCTGTCCCCCTAAATTCACAGCTTCATTGAGGTATTATTTACATATCGCAAAATTGAGGTATGCAATTCAAGTATCCAGTTCACACACCAAACCCCACTCAATGAGTTTTAGTATATTTAGAGTTGTGTAACCATGACCCACTCTAGTTTAAACTAGTTTTATCACCTCATGTGCATTCGCAGCCACTTTCTATTTCTACACCCAACCCCTACTTTTCCATCTGTCTGGATATGCCTTTTCTGGACATTTAATATAAATCAAATTATATATTTTTTATGTCTGGCTCTTTCTACTTTGTGTGCTATTTTGAGTCGGTACTTTACTCATTGATAAGGGTGACCTACTATTCCATAATATGGTTATAACACATTCTGTGTATTCATCCGTTGGTGGACATTTGGGTCATTTCCACCCTTGGGCCACTAGGAATGAGCCTACTATGAACACTCCCGAGGGCTTCTTTGTATAGACACATGTTTTCTTTTCTCCTGGGTAGATTCCAAGAGTGAAACTGCTGACCCATATGGTAACTCTCTGTTTGGAGCTTTGAGCAACTGCCAAGCTGGTTTCCAAAGCAGCTACAACATCTTAACGTTCCCACCAGCAGTCAGTGAGCGTACTAATCACTCCACATCCTCACCAACACTTGTTACTGCCTGCTTTTTTTATTTACACCAGCGTAGTGGGTGTGAAATTGTATCTGGGATTTAGATTTGCACTACTCAAATGAACAGCAACATTGAATACCTTTACATGTACTTGTTGGCTTTTAGTATACCTTCTTCAAAGAGGATGAACTACTTTTGGACATTATTTCTTTGAATCTTGGTATTCTGGCAATCCTATTTTATAGATGAGGACACGGAGGTATGGAGAATTTGTGGTACTTGCCCAAGGACACCCAGTCAGCAAGTGCTAGAGTCAAGATGGCTAAATTTGTTTTGAAGATGGAGGGGATTAAGAGATGAAAATGTCCAACACTGAGTTAAGGACACACTGCTTGGCCAAAATGTTAGGGTTTTGGCCCCTTGAATCCTCTGACTAAGCAACTGGCTCAGACTCCTTTAAAAAATAAATAAAGCAGGGCACCTGGCTGGCTCAGTTGGTGGAGTCAGGTTGATCCCCTGGTCATGAGTTCGAGCCCCATGTTGGGTGTAGAGACTGTTTAAATACACTTAAAAAAATCCTTTAAAAAATAAGTAAAGCAACCCTTGTAATTGAGACGCTGTTCTACTATGTTGTTGTGGTGATGAGACCCTTTTCCTCAGATTTACGCAAACTATAATTCCTCCTGTTTTTAAGAATCAAATGACTGCAATTCTTTCCTTTCTAATAAAACCCTGTTGGCTATTTCATCCACATCCTTATCTTCGCTTTTCTTTACAAGTGAGAGGAAGGGTGTGTGCAGGAGTCCTGGTTAGTATTTCTAAAGCTTTGAGTTTTTGTTCCTTCCATTTCTCGAGTCGCCCCATGGCTGTGGTCTCTATTTTCGGGGGTGTGCACTGGTCTCTGCCAGCTGCATGCTACCACCAAGAAATGAAGGAGGGGTTTGTTTAAATCCACATCAGTTTGCTGCTTCAGATACTAATTCTTGTGTTACTGAGCTTGACAAATTTAGGGCAGCGTCTGACAGGGTTTCATAACCATTTTTCACCTCGGAGGATTCATAAATGTGGCTCCGTATGTGGTCTTTTCCTCATTGGGAATGAAGTGAGCCTCAAATTCCTACAATCTGTGCAATCCTGATTAACCGTCTTCTAACTTGGTGAAAAACTGTAACAATTTTTAGGGACGGTAAAGCCACCCTTGTAGAATTTTCCATTCAAATGCTGAGCCGTGTGCAGCTGGTGTTAGCTGCTCTCCGGACTCCACAGAGTTCCGTCCTGTTCTGTGAGGCTCCAGTGTCTTCAGGCTCATGAATCAGGCAAAAGCCAGGCAAGGGATGGGGTTTAAGGCTCTCCTTGTTTACTCACTCTAGAGCCACGAAAGGGAAGGTGGAGATAGGAGGGGGGAAGGAAATAAAGGCAATAAAATAGGATTGCCATAATACCAAGAATCAAAGAAATAATGTCCAAAAGGTAGTTCATCCTCTTTGAAGAAGGTATACCAAAGGCCAACAAGTACATGTAAAGGTATTCAATGTTGCTGTTCATTTGAGTAGTGCAAATCTAAATCCCAGATGACAAGCAGGATTGGGAATGAAATTGCTCGCCATGATAGGTCACTATTGAGAAAACGTGGGTCCTGAGAGTAGAGACTTTGACTTGTTCTGAAGGTCACAGGGCCCAGCACGGCCGATCGCGGAGTGCGGCTGGAAACAGCGCGGCCTTTTTCCAAAGTGTGTGGAGTGCTTTTAGCTTTTTCCTGAACTGTCTCCGGTAACAGCAACCTCTTTCCTTTTTATGGTTTGTGCTCACAGCTGTGCCTGTGTGTGCCTATGTGCTGGCAGTGGTCACAGACAAGCTGCATGCGGATGCCACCAGCGTGTAAGGCACACAAGACCCCAGGCCAGATCCCTCTGGCTGAGAGAGCTTCGTCTACACATATGTATATATATGTATGTATGTATATGTGTGTGTATATATGTATACAATGCATACATATGTATACATACATAAATATATATGTGTATGTATTTCTACATACATAAAAATATATATGTATTTTTTACTGGTGCCAAATGATTGTTTTAATATATGTCATGGGGTAAAAACTGTGGAAAAGAATTCCCTTACTATACCATCCTACAGTGGATCCTAGATTTCAGAATCTCAGAGGGACAGAGTTTCCATTTGCTCATAAAACTTAGGGAAGAGCTGAATCCAGGAACAGTGCATCGATCTTCAGGTAGCATCACTATTCTCTGGTAACTATAAAATGGGGATATTTCCACACTCCTGACAGCCCCAACATGGGCAGTTTGGTGGATGTCAGTAATGCACATTTTACTGAAGAAGAAATTCTATAGAACAAATGCTTTCTCAAGGAGAAAGCAGAAATACTTGACATTGATGCTTCATTGAGTGAGTCATTTATTTTATTTTATTAAAAAAAATTTTTATGTTTATTTATTTTTGAGAGAGAGAGAGACAGACAGACAGAACATGAGTGGAGGAAGGGCAGAGAGGAGGGAGACACAGAATCTAATGCAGGCTCCAGGCCCTGAGGTACCAGCACAGAGCCCAACATGGGGCTAGAACTCGCAAACTGTGAGATCATGACCCGAGCTGAAGTCAGACGCTTAACCGAATGAGCCGCCCAGGTACTGGAGTGAGTCATTTAAAATCACAAAAACGCCCTGAGAGAGGTAGGTATTGTTTCCTCCAATTTGCCAATGTGGAAACTGAGGCCTTGGAAGGTAAAATGACTTAATCAAGGTTTGTTTGACCCCTAATTCAGGATCAGTCTAATCCACCATGCTGCCCTGCAAAAGCTCCCACAGCTGAAACAGGATGTTTAATGGAAACATGACTGGGGGAGAGAGAGTGACAGAGAGAGAGAGAAACCAAAAGCCAGACTCTTAACCAAAGAGAATAAACTGATGGTCACCAGAGGGGAGGTGGATGGGAGAATGGGTGAAAGGGGTGATGGGAATTACAGAGGGCACTTGTGATGAGCACTAAGTAAAACCAGTGAATCACTGAACACTCTGTTGTACCCCTGCAACGAATACAGCACTCTAGGTGAACTCTACTAGAATTAAAAATTTAAAAGCCTGACCACAAAGATACTCTCCTACATGACTGTAGCACGATGATCCAGTGACACATCACCACACCTTCAACCACAGAGCCCATTCCAGCTTACTGGTTACACTAAACATGTCCGTCATGATCAATGCTCTCAAGTTGCCGTTAACTGTCCTACCTCTTTAATCTCCTCAAAGCTGAAACAATTCCTCCATCTGTCTGTGTCCTGTCACATCTTATCATTTTTGAAGAGTGCTGTCTTGCTGTTTCCTGACGATTATTTCAAGTGCTGCCTTTTGGGTAGAGATACCAAAGAAATAATGCTATGGAAGCATGAAAAGTTCATTTGTTCTAGCAGCAGTGATATTAACTTGTGTCACTTGTTAAGATATGGCCTGCCAACTGCTCCACTCTAAAGCCAATAAGATTTTGTATTTACTACCAAGTAATTGATGAGTATTTTATGTGAGACAGTTCGAGACTATTTAGAGACGCTGTTCTTCGTAAAATGTTCAGTCCCCAGTTCCCCCATCCGCTGGTGGCTCCTGCCTGGCTCAGTAATTGCTGTATGGTTGCCAAATTATGATTTTTTTTTCTAACTCCCTCCTTGTATGTTTATTAGTTGACAACCATCTATAAGGTAGAAGCTTTGCTTCTTCCCATGTGTTTATTTGTTCATATCCCTGTGGACATAGATTCCCATTTTACTCCCTGAGTTTCAATCCATTACAATTTTTGGTTATTCTTCTGCTGAAATTATCCTGGGCTTAGCCACTGGGGGCCCCTTCAAGCTGGCTCTTGTGTCCTTCAGCATGTCGCCATTATTCTTTGAGAACTTCCATACTTGTACTTAATCTACTTGGAATCAGTCATTTTCTTCAAGGAAGCCTGGTTCCATTTCATAGAGAGCAATACTTATAAGCCAAGGTCTGGGCACTCAAGTTCATTATTGCATCTATGTTCTTTCAGGGCTCTGAGCTAGGAAAAAATATACATGTATGTGTACGCATAACATCAGTACACACTCACAGGCGTGCATGCTCAAACAAGTACTCTAAATCACTCACACATCCACACACACATACCCATCTATATTTTAGGTTTTCAAATCGATATTACAACCACAAGTTCACACTGAGATCTCCAGTTCCAATCTAGCGACTCGGGGTTTATTCCCTCTACTTCCTTCCCCAACAGTGAGGAATCCAGCTCCGGCTCACCTCAGTGTCTTCACCGGTTTCCTTGCTTCCGCCCTGTAAAATCAGTCCTTCTCAGAGTGCTTAGCTGAATTCCCCACCCACAACCTGCTCCCAGGATCCACCTCCCACTGGCTGTAGCTTTGGCTCCTGGGAGAGACTTTAATACTTTCATAAACTGATTTGTACTGGAAGGCAGTTCAGTCTGTCAATATATAAAACACAAAGTTTGGCTCCAATTCTATGTGATGTCATGACCTTGGGTAATATGTTGAGCCTGAGTCTTACTTGCTCATCTGTAAAATGAGGATAATAATGGTCTTACTTCACAGGGTTGCTGTGAGCCTTGAACGATGCCCTACGTGAAACAGTGACTGAAGACTTGGTACTTGCCGACTATTACCTCAGTGTTATCTTTTATTAGTGTTGTGTGGGTCAGAGCCCCAGCAGGAAACCAACAGCATGCTTATAAATCAGGCTATCAAGAAAGACTCACCGCAGGGACTATTTCTGAAGGTGTGGGCAGAGTGGAGGGAAACTCTAAGGGGTATTACAATACCCAGGGCCAATAATAGTGGGACTCTTACCATTTTTAAACCTGAAAGGAGTGGTTGGAAAAAGGGGTGTAGCCAGGGGCCCTTCGAGAAGAACTTCAGTCAAAGGAGGCTGTTCTGCTGTGGTTGGCAAGAAAGAAGCCAGGGAACCAACGCCTTAGGCCTGGTCTCATGCCCTCATTGGCAAACCCAACCCCAGCCAGAGCTGCTTGACACACTCCCTCTATGTCAGCCCTCCTGCAGGGTGGAGAACAGACAAGGGATCCACAAGAGCCAAATGGAGGGGCGCCTGGCTGGCTCAGTCGGTAGAGCAGGTGACTCTTGAACTCAGGGTTGGGAGTTCAAGCCCCACATTGGGTGTAAAGTTACTTACAAATAAAATCTTTCAAAAAATATAAATAGGGGTGCCTGGGTAGCTCAGTGGGTTACGCGTTCGACTCTTGATTTCAGCTCCGATCATGATCTCATGGTTTGTGATATCGAGCTCCATGTCAGGCTAGTAGGCACTGACGGCGTGGAATCTGCTTGGGATTATTTCTCTCCCCCACCCTCTGTCTCTCTCCTGCACACATTCACTCTTAAAATAAATAAATAAAGATAATATATATATTATATACCAATAAAAGGGCCATATGAAAGCTATTCAATTCCATTATTCAAGTTGCAAGGCAGGGTTATGTTTTGATAAAACTGGCAATTGATTCTGATGGAATTCTTTCAATAGTGTGCCAAACCCTTGTCAATACATCAGTCATGTTGATGGCCTCAGACCTAGTCTTCCTGAGAAAGGAAAACTTAAAAAAAAAAAAAAAGAACAAAGAAACTTAGCAAAAGTCACTGGGACAGCAGGTATCTGAGGACTGGGAAAGGCTGGGAATCCAGGAAGCATGAGACAAGATCTGAACACCTGGTGTCCCCAGGTCAGAACGGAGGAGGAAGAAGTGCTTGGGCTTGGGAAATTGGTCTCTGCAGAAAGAGAAGAGAAAGGGATGGTTCACAGGGCATCTAGTGCTCCAGATTATTGCCAGGTACCTGGTAATTCATTGAAGGGCCAGGCCTCGGGAACCCATTTCGTCTCGGTCAGAAATTCCCAGGATCATGCCTTCTGCTTGTGACCAGTCAGAACACGCAGAAATGTGGTCCCCTGAGGAGGGAACTGGAACGATGGAGTTCGGAAGCCAATTGCAATATAAGCCATAGAGGAAAGATTTGTCCAGATGGTTTTTCTGAGCTATAGGAAAAAAGGCTTTGAAAGGAAAGGAAAAGGATTGTCATATTTTTTCTGGCTTGGGTGCATTTTCAACACTGCTGACTGATTGAATGCAAGAGTGAAAAGAAATGTTGGAGAAGGGAATGCGTGTGTCTTATTGGAAGTGAACCCAGCTCCCCTTCATTCTCATGGTCTCTCCAGGAAGCCCATCTGGGTGCTGATGTGATTCCTAGGCCTGCCTGATACTCCAGGCCCAGGTCATTCCTCCCTACTGAGTCACCCTGGGCTGGGATGTCCCTGAGTCTCAATTCCTCACTGGGCAGGTAGGGGTGTAAGGACGCAGGTCTGAATTCGGCTTCTCAGAATCATTAGACAATAGAAGGGCACACATTGCCCAAGGAAGGAGGGATAATCCTTGTAACACCCAATCAGAAAAGGCCAGCTGACACCTTTAACGTTCCTACGGGCAGGCCTAGAAGGCTAGTCACACCCTACGTGAGGGTCCTGGGCCCACTCTGTAATTGGTCAATACTCTAAATGTTGTGATTGGCTCCCACCAAAAGTATCAATGAATGGTTAAACCTGCTGTCAAAAATATTGTATAGTAATGATTGGATCACTGTACCTGTGTCACAATTTCCTGTAACTCCCCCTTCCCAAGCCCATAAAAGCCCTACCCCGCCTCTGTTCAGGGCTCTCCGCATGGATGCACTGTGTTGGTGAAGTCTGTGAGCCCGAGTTTAGGCCCCGGTGAGCCTAAACTCGTAATAAAGCCCTTTGCTTTTGCATGCGTGACTCGGTCTCCCTGGCAGTCTCTGGTTTCTGGGGGTGATACTGGAAACTTGGATATAAGGGGTGATATAGCCCCAAATGCCAAATACCTGCTGTGTCATTCATACTTTTTGGGGCCCTGCTACAGAATACATTCTGCTTGTCTATGTGCCCCCCCCCCACCCTCATCTGCTCCATATCACAAGTGCCTTATGGTCTGGCACTCAGTTGTGTGTTGATGAGCACAAAGGAGATTTGAATTATTGACCTCGTGTTCTGTTTTCCCTTGGCTCCATTTCTTCTGGACATTGCTTACTGGTAGGAAGGATGGGTGGTTGATTGGGTCACAGCTGAGAGTGGCTGGTCTCAGGAACCTGAGGGGAGACACCCTTAGCAGTCAAGTAAGTGGGCTCTGACCCATCATACTGCAGAGTATTTGGTCACAGTTGATAATAACTCGTGAATATTCATTATTCCAGGACTCCTGATCCCCACTCACATGGAAGATTCACCTGGCAGAGTTTTTCTAGGAGAAGGACCATGACTCATTTCATTCATTCATTCATTCATTCACTCTTGGTAAAGAATTTTATAACATAGGAAAGTGCACAGTTCAGCTGAATGCATTTTCACCAGCTGAACACACTCACGTAACAGCCACCAAGACACAGAACATGACCAGCATCCCAGTCACTACCCTGATGTCTAACACCATAGATGACTTTCACCTGTTTTTGTCTTTTATAGACATGGAAATATACAACAAGTATTCTTTTTCTGTCTGGCTTTTTTTGCTCAATGTTGTGTTTGTGAGATTCACTTTTTATGTGGCAGGCAGTTATATATATATTGGTTTTTTTAGGCAGTTATATTTTTTCATCCTCATTGCCGTGTAGAGAGAAGGAGCTGCACCAGGTGAGGAGGGATGATTTTGTTCCCCAGGGACCATTTGGCAGAATTATTTCGGTTGTCATAACTTGTAATGGGGAGTGGGACAAGGAAGCCACTAGCACTTAGTGGGTAGAGGTCAAAGATACTGAGAAACATCCTACAAGGCAAGGGACAGCCCCACAACAAGGCATATTTAACCCAAAATGCCAGTAGTGCCAAGGTTGAGAAACACTGATGGTGTTTGGGTTGATGGACATTTGGGTCTATTGTGAATATGGTTCCAGTGAATATTGACCTGCATGTCCTTTGATAAACATGTATGCACTTCTGTAGAGGAAATCCCCGGGAAAGGCAGTCCTGGGTCATAGGACCTGCCTGTGCTCAACTTTGGTAGATATTGCATTTGCCAAAGTTGTGTCCATTCACACTTCGAACAGCAGTATATGAGATTCAGGGTGTTTCGCACCTGCACCAATATTTGGCATTTTCTGCCTTTCTCTCTCTCTCTCTTTGGTTGTGTGGGTTTTTTTATGTTTACTTAAAGAGAGAGAGAGAGAGAGAGAGAGAATATGTGTGAGCAGGAGAGAGGCAGAGAGAAAGAGAGGGAGAAAGAATCCTAACCAGGCTCCACACTGTAAGCACAGAACCCAACACAGAGCTTGATCCCATGAACCACGAGATCATGACCTGATCCGAAATCAAGAGTCAGACCCTCAATTGCCTGAGCCCCTGATTCTCACCCCAGGCACTCCTGATTCTTGGTTTTTAATATCTCTCCTACATCCTTCCTCTACTTCAATCTATGGCATATTAGATACCCAAAACATTAGTGTTTGTCAGTAAATAATCCTGTTCCTTACAATGTGGGAGACTGGGATTATGCACAGGTGTGCTTGCTGTATATGGTAAATTAGACAAGGCATTTGGGGCAGGACTCTGCGCAGTTAGGGTTTTTCTTACTTACATAGCAGTACCAACACCTTTCTGTACATCCACGTTCTTCTGTTCTTCCTGAGGGTGCTGTAAACTCTCCATAGGAAATTTTATTCAAAGGATCAGATCACCCACCATTCCAGTTCCTGTTTATTAAATATTCTCAAATCCTACAGTATTGTTTTTCCCAAATATGGGTTGTTTGTTTTGTTTTACAGTGTATTGCTTCATCACAGGCAAACAGATCAGGTAGCATCATGGAGGAAAAAAAAATCAAAGAATTTTGGTGTCTGATCCACTGGTTCTCAAAGGTTGATCCCAAGAGCTCGCTAAAAATGCAGATTATTAACTTCCACCTGGAAGTTGCCAACCTCTTGCACGGTCCTGCAACCTGTATTTTAAGAACCGCTCCAGGTGACAGATGTTTGACAGAGTTTGCATACTTTTGATCTGGACAATCCTTATCCCCAAGCCACAAGCACACCTAGTTTGGGCTGAATATTTTTAGAAACAAATGTTTTGGTTTTTCCAGAGTTAAGCAATTCACTTCCACATGTAAATTCAGTGGTAAATTTCAGCGGTGGTAATTGGCTGTGACTTCTTTGAGGTTATGTATTTGTTATTTACTAAGCCTCCACATTTCAGGTTCTTTATATTTCTAATTGCTACATTTATGCGATGGGAAAATTGCCTCCTATCTGCGCATGTTTGGACATTTGCCTATTTGAATATGTGTATAGTGTCTTTTGCAAGTATTTGCTTAGCACTCGTTAGCCTCCAGGAAGTGTTTCCATGATACCTTCACTCCAGCAAAATCAGATGCAGATCACTTCACCTCATATCACCATGATATGGTCTATCTAGGATAACATCCTCTGGACCTGCTTTCTAGGTTTTAAGATTCTGCATATTAAACTTCTTCCCTCCTCTGAAACGAGACATTTAATAATGCTTTGGGTTCCATGATCTAGACAACAGGTTCTTCTGTTGCTAATTAGATGAAGCATATAGAAAGCAAGATGATTGGGTCTCAGGAGAAGGTGGTTTCCCCAGTGAACCCCATTAGAGGACTCCTCAGTTATGGGAGGATTGTTGTTTTTAAGATGTGCTTTGGAAATCTCCTTTCTTCTCTCTGACATCACAATGATTCTCATGAAAAACACAAGCAAAAACCCCTATTGACAAACTATCTGGCCCCCCAGTGCAGAGTTGTGTAGTTGGCAAAGTGAATTGGATTGTCAGCATTCCCTACTTTCCTGTGAATTACTCTTAGCTCAAGGAAAAAACATGAATCCTTACATTTTATTTTTTTAAGTTTATTATTTATTTTGAGAGACAGAGAGAGAGGGAGAGAGAATCCCATAAACTGTGAGATCACAACCTGAGCCAAAATCAGGAGTTGGATGCTTCACCAACAGAGCAACCCAGGTGGCCCCTTACATTTTATAACTCAAAATAAATCCCGGAGTCATTTGGCCTGCTTCAATAACAAAGGAAACCACACAAAAATGACCTTCCAAAGGACAGCCACCAGCAAACCCAAGAAATGATATAATCTCACCTCATTCCCCCAACCTTTTCTGCCAGTCTGACTTATGCTCCCAATGTTAGTTCAACAGACTTCATTCTGCTGTGACTTAACATTTTAAATGTAGTATGCCTGCTCAAGACTGTATCCCCTCAATTTCTTTCCCAACTGAAGGACAACAGTTAATTGAGAATGGAAAACAAGTCCCAGAACAATTATGAAAGTATAATGAAGTTTGCATAAGTACATGCAATTAAACAAAGAAAAGGTATGCGAGGAAACGCAAAAGCAGCTCAGTGCTGATGTGGTACATTCAGAGTTAGGCCCCTCTAGGTGTATGTTGAAACCTAGGAGCGAAGAAAGGACCGTTGGAACAGTAAAACCACACGTCTGGGAACTAGAACATTCACTTAAAAGAAAAAAATCATGGAGGGCTCTCAGCTTATGCTGTTCTAATATATAAATGAAAACAGTCGGTATAAATTAAAATAGAAATAGAAATCTATATGATACATTTTAACACTCTTTTTCCCATGGCTAAATCCTGGACCAATTAAACAAGCATTGAACGCAGTGTGTGCCAAATGGCCCACCTGCTGGGACACAAGGGAAGGCTCTTTGAGTTGTTGGACCCTGGTAGGAATGGGGGGGTGGCGGGGAGTCCCCACTGTCCTGCAGGTCACCTTCTAGCTAGGACTGGTACTCTGAGGTCATGGCTCATTGATAGGAAGGTTTTATCTGCTGCTACGCCAGTGAAGTTCTAGATTCACAACCCTGACTGGGAAATGTCTCCACATTGGGCTTTCTTGTGTTTGTGTCCTTGCTCCCTCTTGTAATTTCTCCAACTGGAGTGCCTTCTCCGTATTCAGAGTGTGGGATACCGACATTGGAAGTGCTTTCTAACCAGCTTCAAGGGAGCTTTTTTCTCCTCTGAGCTCCCATTGTATTTAGTGGATATCCTCTTGTTTGGAACTGATCCACAGTCTTCTGTGTTTTGTTGGTTATGTACTTTCAGCTGAATGTATTTTGAATCCTAGTGAGGATACAGTTTCCTGAAGGACAGAGGCCATACTTCACACTTCCTGGATTCGTCACTGCTGCTTGGTTGGGCTCACTCACCAGAGAGAATGTCCTTTTTTTTTTTTAAGTTTATTTATTTTTAGAGAGAGGAAAAGACGGAGAGAGCACACACAAAAGTGCAAGAGTAGAGGAGGGGCACGTAGAGAAAGAGGGAGAGAGAGAATCCCCCGCAGGCTCTGTGCTGTCCATGCTGAGCCCCACGCAGGGCCCGATCTCACGAACCATGCATGACATCATGACCTGAGCCAACTCCAGCAGTCAGGTGCTTAACTGTCTGAGCCCCCCGACATCCCGAGAACATCCTTTTTAAAGATGAAGCAAGTGGGGGCCTAAGGCCACATAATCAGTTAAAGGTGGAATAGTAACAAAAACCCAGGTGTCCTGAGTTTGCAGAATGGGCTGTTAGTCATACTGTGGGGGTGAATGGGCACCCCTTCTTGATACTCAAGTGAAAACACATCTTGCATAGTTTCCCACAGAAATATGATTGAAAGTTGTAGGTTTTTAAATACCGTTTAATCTATCTGGTCAATCAATCCGGTCAGAGTTTTTGTTTGAAAGATAAAAGACACCAGTTGCTCTGTTCCCATTTCCAGCTAAGAGTGTATTTACCTATAAGCACCTGGAACCACGGGGGAATGTGGTCATTCATTCATTCATTCATTCGACACATACATATAGGCAAATAGTATAAATAAGGTAACATGCATATTTCTACATTACGAGGTTGAAGGAATGAAAACGCAGGTTTAGACTTTCCACTAATTCCTTAGCGACCCTGGGACTTTAAATCCTTCTTCTATCTGTATTTCTTTATCTAAGAAAAAACTCAAAAGCTGTGGTATCTGATGTTCTGGTTCATTAAAGCCTTAGACTTGTTTCTAGAAAACAGTTAAGGTGTAGCCAGCACCTTTATCTCATAGTTTAAGAGACTTTATTTACATTTATTAGTTTTAAAAATACTTTATTTTTTAATGTTTTTATTTATTTATTTAAAGAGAGAGAGAGAGAGAGAGAGAACGTGCACATGCACACAAGTTGGGGAGGGGCAGGGAGGGAGAGGGGGAGAGAGAATCCCAAGCAGGTTCCACACCTTCAGCGCCAGAGCCAGATGCGGAGTTCGAACCCACAAGCTGTGAGATCATGACCTGAGCCGAAATCAAGAGTCAGACACTTGGGGCACCTGGGTGGCTCAGTTGGTTAAGCCTCCGACTTCGGCTCAGGTCATGAACTCAGAGTTCATGGGTTCAAGCCCCGTGTCGGGCTCTGTGCTGACAGCTAGCTCAGAGCCTGGAGCCTGCTTCAGATTCTGTGACTCCTTCTCTCCCTGACCCTCCCCTGCTCAAGCTGTCCCCCTCTCTCTCTCTCTCTCTCTCAAAATAAAAAAAAAAGAGTCAGACACTTAACCGACTAAACCATGCAGGCATTCCTGTAAATATCATTGTTAATGTATGTAGTATGCCTTTATGGGCTGATGAATACTTTCTCAACAGGGTTTATTTTTCTCTTGCCCTTCCTCCTGTTCTCCTGTGGGCACGTGTCGCCTGGGAGCGCTCCTCCACCTAAAAATGTCTTTGGTGGTGTTCCTTTGCAGCAAGATGAAGGCCAAGTTCTTCATGCAAGTTCTTTTATGACTGCCTGGTTAGCCACAATTTTTGCTGTGTCGCCACCTTCAACCCAGTCTTCTATTTTTTTTTTAATATATTTTTGAGAGACAGAGAGAGACAGTGCGAGCAGGGGAGGATCAGAGAGAGAAGGAGACACAGAATCCAAAGCAGGCTCCAGGCTTTGAGCTAGCTGTCAGCACAGAGCCCGACGCGGGGCTCGAACCCACAAACCGTGAGATGATGACGTGAACCAAAGCCGGACGCTTAACCCATTGAGCCACCCAGGCGCCCCCACCCCAGTCTTCTTGAGGTCTCATGGCGGCAGACAAGGGCCACCCTGCCTCTTCACACAGGGAGCTTAACGGTGCTGGGGTGTCAGGGGATAATACTCTTTCACCCCTTTGATTATTTCTGTATTCCATAGAGATTCCGAGTCTTCCATCATTTCCGATCAGGGATGCTCTCTTTCACTTTGGAGCTGTGTTCTACATAGCTCCATCACCCCAAAAAAATGATCAAATAGTCTACAAAAAATAAAAACTTCTGAATGGAATGAAGAGCAAGCTTTGAAGGTGGCCCCAGAGGAGGGTAAACACGTCTAGCCTGATTAATTGGCTAGTTCAGGAATAATTGCTTGCAAGGTGAACCTCGGGCTTTGGTTGCTAGGCCAGCAGGTGCCAAACTGGCCGTTGCCTGCAGTCAAAGGCGTGGAGGGAAAGACGGCTGAGCTGTTCAGTCTCAGCAGTGAGAAAAACACCGTGTCTGTTCTGGGTAAGCATGTCTTACGGCCTATTAGGAGCAACATGAAGTTTCTTTAAAAGTTTTCCTGTGTGTGTGTGTGTGTGTGTGTGTGTTTTTTAAATACTAGAATCTGGGAGTGGGGAATGTGGGGCCAAGGACAGCCAAAAGGGCAGAGAGGAAAAACAGCTGTATTTTTAACACACAAACAATGCCATTCAAGGTAATAGATTGAATACAGAAACATTGGGATAGCTCCTAATTTGGCTGGTGTGCATTTATTTCTTCATATAATGGCATTGTAATGGAGGTCTCTGATGGCTGTGTAGATCTGAACCCTGCGTTTTTGGCCAGTTGGAAACAACAATGTAAACAGAGTCCGTTGGACTAATCAAGTTATGCATCTGTACCCTGAGCACTTTGCAGACTGCAAATATATTAATATTCATTCTAAGCCAAAGGGCTTTGCCAAACGAGATACTGAAATTACTCTCTGTTGTTTTGAGATAAAATATACAATAAGCTCCTCTTTAAAGGCCTTATTTGGAAAAAGAGAAGCTTGGGATTGAGTTTTCCATTATCACGCACTCTCCATCATTTCTCTTGCTCTGTTCCGTGGAAGACACTAAGAATTAGATTAATCTGCCTTACCAGCATAATGGTTACATCTTCTTTGTTCTACTTTGCCTAAAAATCTGAAGGTGGTTCACCGGAGTATATTTGTGGCAGGTCTTAAAGAATGAGGAGAATGTAGTAAAGGAGAGAGGAAAATAAGGTATAATTTGGAAGAATAAAAAAATGGGAACAATGGAAACTAACAGTAAGAAAAACTACTGGGGAGCCTAGTTGGCTCGGTTGATGGAGCATGTGACTGTTGGCCTCCGGGGTTGTGAGTTCGAGTCCCATGCTGTGTGTAGAGTTTGCTTAAAAAAAATTCAGTGTGTTCAGGAACTGATGTGTCATTCACCTGGAGCAGGGTGCCTCGCCCGCATTTGTTTTCCTATCCCTGCCAAAGCAAGGAGTCAGCATATGGTCCCATTAGGTCCATTAGAGCCGGGCAGAAGCTTTTCAAAAGGAAGAAGAGAAAGCTCTTTGAAAGACATTATTTCTTCTAGGGGTGGAGACTCAATCTGCATTTTGAGTTAATGGGTACAGGGTCTGGGTATTGAATTCAGAGAGTGAGGAGAAATGGGAAGGCATTCAGTAGTTGAACTGGCTTTTAGAAGTCACTTTAAATAAAATACATTCATCTATATTAAAAAAAAAAACAGCTGCTAAGAAAGTGAAGGGTTGAAGATGAGAAACTTCTAAGTCAAAGAGCTTGATATTCTTTACCCAAAACACTACTATTTATAGGTGGTTAATATCCGACGGGACTGATATAAAGGACTTCTCTCAGTATCAGATGATGTCCTCTGGGTGTTTAAAACCTGAGTGCCCCCCCTGTCCCTGGGTCCCCGAATCTGAACATCACTTGTGGCCAGGATTCAAATTCTTTCCAGTGGAGCTCTAGGGCCTTAAGGAAATCAAGGGATGTAGCTTGGGGCTTGTTCTTGTGACCCCAACATTCGGTGACAACCCACAGTGGATGCTGTAAGGCGAGGGGGGAGGGGGGCAGGCTGGCACCTGTCTTAGAGTCACAGGACCAGGAGCCTGTGCTGTCAGATACCCGGACTGGAAGTCCTGTGATCTCTTGTTTTAAGAAAGGGGAGGGCGGGGCCGGAAAGCATTACAAAGGAGCAGCGATGGATGGTGTCGTTTTTTTTATTTTAGATCCCTGTCACCTCAGTCACTTCTGTCATTAAAGAATTTTTTTTAAAGCATTTGAGCATGGAGGTCACGTTACATGCTGTGGATTGTACTGAAAGGGGGGGGGGGGAACAGGGGACTGCCATGAGCGACAAGAGGGGACAGCCCGCGGCCCCAGGACGGCTCCCAGGAAAACAGCATGCCTGCCAGAGCACATTATTTCAGCTTTGCCTTTCACTGTGCTAATTCCCTGAATGGCAATAACAAGCAGGGGTGGGGTGGGGCGGGAAACCCATGGGAACTGAAAGAAGAGATCTGAGAAACTAAATCTGCAGGGGAAAGGAGTTGCCCGTGTTTTAGGGCAACAGCCAGCAGATGGGAGCAGGCAAGCCGAGGGAGGGAAAAGGCTGGGCTTCTGGAACCTGCCGCCGGGCTTTAGACAAAGGCGGTTTGAGAAGCAGAGAACGCGAGGCGGACCAGTTGCTAATATCAGCACTGGGGAGGGAGCCAGCAGCTGGACGCCCGGCATGAAACGGAATCGATTCCTGGCGTCTCCTTCAGGCTAGGAATGACTGGAGTATGAACCAAACTAAGAACTCAGAGGAAAAAGTAAGTCTAGGAGAGGACTCGCAGATTTTGCCCGTCTTTGAAAATTTGCTCCTCTGTGAGGCATGCTGCCTTCATCCATGCGTTATCTCTTTATAGTGTCTGTTTCTTGTGTCATCCTTTTTATTGTGCTCTATGCGTTTGGTTTTGGGAGCGAGCAAGGCTTCCAGAGGCTAAATAATTCAGACACTTGGATGCTGACTCAGGTTTGCACATCCTTTATCAGAGGCAAAATGCCTTTCCTGTGGAGAAACAAACTGAGGTTACATGAGAAGTCTTCTTGCAAGGAATACCTGACCCAAAGCCACTACATCACGGCCCCTTTATCTAAAGAAGAAGCTGACTTTCCTTTGGCATATATAATGGTCATCCATCACCATTTCGATACCTTTGCAAGGCTCTTTAGAGCTATTTACATGCCTCAGAATGTCTACTGTGTTCACGTGGATGAAAAGGCGACGGTCGAATTTAAAGGAGCTGTCGAGCAATTACTAAGCTGCTTCCCAAATGCTTTTCTGGCTTCGAAGATGGAGCCAGTGGTCTACGGCGGGATTTCCAGGCTCCAGGCTGACCTGAACTGCGTCAAAGACCTTGCGGCCTCCAAGGTCCCCTGGAGGTACGTCATCAACATGTGTGGCCAAGACTTCCCTCTGAAAACCAACAAGGAGATAGTTCAATATCTGAAAGGATTTAAAGGGAAGAACATTACCCCAGGGGTGCTGCCCCCGGCCCACGCTATCGGACGGACTAAATACGTCCACCGGGAGCACCTGGGCAAAGACCTTTCCTATGTGATCAGAACCACAGCTTTGAAACCACCTCCTCCCCATAACCTCACCATTTACTTTGGCTCTGCCTATGTTGCTCTATCAAGAGAGTTTACCGACTTTGTCCTCCGTGACCCGCGGGCGGTTGACTTGCTCCAGTGGTCCAAAGACACTTTCAGTCCTGATGAACATTTCTGGGTGACACTCAATAGGATCCCAGGTATGTGTGATTCCGTGTTTCAGGGGTCGGCAACGTGCTGTACTTGGAAAGGCTTTTCAAGAGCCTGCTCCCTTTCGGTAGACATACAAGATGGAAAGGAAATCTACAGTTCTCTCGGATCCTTTCTAGATGCAGAATCAGGTGATACCAAGTGGTATCTTTCAATGGCATAAGGCTTTACAACTGATCACGTTCTTTTGTGTTCATCTTGCTAAATCGTTACCCCCATGGGCATTACTGCTGTCAGTCCACAGTGATGTTCTTTCTTTCCTCCAATTTGTCAGACCCTCTCTTACCCCAGGGCCTTTGTTTCAGGCCTTCTCTTTCCTCCCCTGTTCATCAGCCAGGTGTCAGCAGCTCAGAGGAGCTGAGCTGACCACTCCTCCTATTCTTCCTTCAAAGAGTTTACCACTATTTGGAATAATCATATTGGCTTATTTGCATGAGGTTGTTCTTGACCTCCTCCCCATTATTAGTTGCATGAATTTGGGGTCATTTTTCTGTCTTGTTGACTGCTGCGTCCTCAGTGCTTAGAACACATAGTCAATGGTCAATAAATATATATTAGAAAAGCGAGTGAGTGAATGAACGAATGGCCAAGCATGAGGCTTTGCACCATAGTTGTCTCTCTAAGACTCGTGAGTTGAGAAATATCTGTACTTGTGCATATACTGTATCACATGGGTAGGGTTTTTTTTCATACATTTTAATTTAGATCAAGAATGAGATTCTAGGAACAGCTCCTTCTTTCTGATCAAAACATTTCGACCTTTACTAATGGACCAGATCGATTATTTTTAAAACTACATAAAACATGATAGAAAATCTCATGCTTTGGACTCCATGAATAATACAAAATGGATCTCTGATGAACTCAACAGCATTAAAAACTACATAAAACATGAGGGGCGCCTGGGTGGCTCAGTCGGTTAAGCGTCCGGCTTCGGCTCAGGTCATGATCGCACGTTCATGTGTTCAAGCCCCGCGTCAGGCTCTGTGCTGACGGCTCGGAGCCTGGAGCCTGCTTCAGATTCTGTGTCTCCCTCTTTCTCTGCCCCTCCCCACTCATGCTCTGCCTCTCTCTGTCTCAAAAATAAATAAAACACTAAAAAAAAAAAGTTTAAAAACTACATAAAACATGATAGGAAATCTCATGCTTTGGACTCCATGAAAAATACAAAATGGATCTCTGATGAACTCAACAGCATTATTATAGCGAGAGAAAAACAATCATTGTTCTGGTTTTGGGGGCCTGCCAAGTTGGAAACACTGGTAGGTACTCTCAAACAGCAGGGCAGGGCCTGCTGGGCGATAAACATGCCAGCATACTCTGGAAAATACCGCGTTTGGGCTCTGAATCTCAGGGCGACTGGCGTGAGGAACAGCGTTTGCTCTTGTCCTGTGCACTCTGGCTTTCCTGGCCTCCCTCTCTGTGCGGCCGTCATCTTCCCACATTCTGTCTGTTGTTTCCACCCTTGTCATATAATTTGGGAGGACTCAGTACTTAGAGGCTGACTTTCACACTTAAATATTTAGCCCCTTTTTTCACTTTTCCTTTTCGATTTATAACATTTGGTACTTAGCTGTGCGGTTCCTTACATGTGGTCTGAGATGAAGGCATTTCATAACTTAACAAAAGCCTGAATCGTCACATTTTAAAAGAAGAAAAACATGGATTTAGGCTGGTGTTAAATGTCTGGTTACTGTGACAGATGGATGATCGGTCTATTCAATGTCAGATCAATATAAGAAGACCAAGGGCGGGGGGTGCCTGGGTGGCTCAGTCAGTTGAGTCTCCGTCTCTTGGGATTGAGCCATGAGTTAGATCCCACACTGAGCCCCGAGTTGCGTGCTTTGTCAGAGCAGGGCCTGCTTGGAATTCTCTCTCTCTGCCCTTCTCTCACACACTGTCTCTCTCCCTCCCTCTCAAAGTAAATAAATAAGCTTAAAAAAAAACAAGGAAAGAAAAGAATCTTTCACCCCTCTTCTCCCTCCCATTTCTGGCCCTAGAAAAAGAGATAAGATAAGAGACCAAGATTGATGTGCAGATATAAGAAAGGAAACCATTCTTGCTCTAGGTTTGTGGTACAGTATGCAGGCATCTGCCCCTCAGAGCAATACTACAGCTCTGTGTAAATCACACAGCCTCTGGGAGCCTCAAATCTCCCCGGCTACCAAAGTGAAAGCCCAGGTAAGAAGACTTCCTTACTCTCTGCCTATGCCCCTCCTTGCAGGGGACACAACGCCCAGAACCATGTAAACACTTTGCACACAGCTATGAGGAATTTGTAGGAAGGTGGAAATGCTGGTGACCCTAGATTCGCGGTTGCCCATTAGCCATGATGAATGCATTCCACGTCCTTTGGAGGCAAGAGCTCCACCAAGAGCATCCTCCAGGGAGGAAGCCACCCACATTCCAGGGTCAGTGGTCTGGCAGGTCTGATTCTACAGAGGGTGGTTTTAGGATAATATGACGTTTCCCGCAGCTTTGCCTCCTTCCTTTCTTACATGCTGATGGCATTCTGGTTCAGGGAGAAAGCATAAGGATAGCCTGCTTGTATGTGGGACCTTCATGAATTACAAGGTATTAAAAAAAAAAATCATCGGGGGCTCTTGGGTGGCTCAGTTGGTTAAACATCCAACTCTTGGTTTCTGCCCAGGTCATGATCTCCTGTGTTCATGGGTTCAAGCCCCAGGTAGGGCTCCCTGCTGATAGTGCAGAGCCTGCTTGGGATTCTCTCTCTCCTTCTGTCTCTGCCCCGCCCATGCTCATGCTCTCTCTTTCTCTCTCTCTCTAAATAAACAAATAAATAAAATAAAAATTATCAAATGCTCTAGCCCATGCTGGATGTCTCCATCTTCAAACACAATGTAAAATCCAATCACACACTCAAGTAACTCTTATCTTGTCTATTTTTCTAGAACTGGAAATGGGAGGGAGAAGAGGGGTGAAAGATTCTTTTTTTTTCCTTGTTTTTTTTTTAAGCTTATTTATTTACTTTGAGAGGGAGGGAGAGAGAGGGTGTGTGAGAGAGGGGCAGAGAGAGAGAATTCCAAGCATGCCCTGCTCTGACAATGAGGCACCCAACTCGGGGCTCAGTGTGGGACCTAACTCATGGCTCAATCCCAAGAGACGGAGACTCAACCGACTGAGCCACCCAGGCACCCCTCCTTGGTTTTTTTTTTAATATTGATTTGACATTGAGAAGACTGATCATCCATCTGTCATAGGATTTTATGCTTGAGTATTTTTTGGGACTTAAAATTTGGTATGTGAATCTGGTCCTTCATTACCAGATAGCTTCATTAACCGTATCAGCTTTTTTTGGTGGGGGGGGGTAGTGCATGTGAGCAGGGAGGAGGACAGAGGAGAGAGAGAGAATCTTAAGCAGGCTCTTTGAGTGTGGAGCCTCACGCAGGGCTCTATCTCACAACCCTGGGATCATGACCTGAGCCAAAATCAAGAGTCAGATTCAACCAACTGAGCAACCCAGGCACCCCAGCTCTTCTATGTTCAATGTCATGTTATAAAAGGAAAAGTTCTTCAGTAAGTATAGCATCAACATCGCTTTTGCAAAATGTGCAAGTACAAGAAGTGCAGTTCCTTTCCTCTCTCAAAAGTTCCTTCTCTCTTGCACCTAACATCCTAAAATAAAGTGGTTGTATTAGAAAGACCATGTACAGGTACATTAGGTTCCCCAAATCACCCACAACAGTCACAGGACCAAGGAAATGACTAATACCCTATAGTTACATGACATCAGAAAACCAAGTGAAAATAGTTTATGAGACTCAATAGAAAGAATATTCACAGAGGTGGCACCAAATTACATAGCTTCACCTGGCTTTTTTTGTTTTTTTCATGTGTTTCTATTGAGAAAATGATTTCTCTTTTGATCTTCAACCCTTGGGCTTTTTCCATTCTGCATTAGAATTAGAAGTGGTGCTGAAACAAGCCAGAAAGAGGCCCCAGTCTCACATCCTTCTTCAGGGGAGGCCAGGCAGAGTGACTATCAGCCTTTTCTGTGTGGCTCTTGGACAGACAAATAGTCTAGACCTCTTCCTTCTGGCCATATTCTCAATGGAAACTCTCTAGGAGCACAAATTGAGAGCAATATTCCACCTTGAATTCTGGTGCATGGTTAGATTTTCTAACTGATCAGATCTTTGTAATCATTTGTCTGCACCACCTTAAGAAACCACCATTTTCTCTAACTTTTCTGGTTTTTCCTATCGCATTGCCTTTGGTCTACCTGCCCCATGGTGAAATGCCAGAGGTCATTTTGATTTTTGCTTTCAATCTTGTGAAATGGCTTAGTATCCACAGAAACAGCTGCTGGGCTTCTTTCTTGCAGTCCATTCCCATAGCTAAATTGTCTTCTGGTCCCACTTCAGGGCCAACCCATCTCTAACGGGAAGACACAACTGCTACTTTTTTTTTCTAGCTACTGCCCCCCCTCCCCCTACATAAGTTTATTCTTTTGAATTTTTGCTTGTGCATTCATCACTCTGACCTTTCTCATGCTGTGAGGTTTCATCCTCCATAAGAATGTTTTCATTTGCCTCTCTTCCTTTTTCCATTTGTATACATTTTTTTTCAGAGGACCTTCTTCAAATAAATTATCTCAGCCTCAGAAGTGACTACACAATCACATTTCCTCATTTTTCAAATCTAAAAATAGCATGTTTCCTACTTCGATTTATTTTGCTTTTTTAACTTTGAGTTTTATTTATATATGCACATTCTTTGGGAATGTGCACAAGCGACAGAAACACAACTCAAAGTTGCTTAAATAGACACAAGAACCTCTGGGTCACAGAGGTGAGATGCCCAAGAAAGGGCTCCACAAGAAGCTGGATCAAGAGTGAAAACAACATATTCAGGACTCTTTCTGCCAGATGGTCTCTCTGTGGTGTGAAAAACTGTCCTCTGTTTGTTCAGAGCTAAAGAGGGGATCCCAGGTATGGGACTCCCAGTGTTACAATCAGGAAAGTCCCAAGTGAACTGGGACCAGTTGGTCACTCTCACTTCCTGTGGTGGCCCCCTTCAGACAGACTCTCCCCATCTGGTATCAGAGATGGCCACATGTAGCTCTAGTTACTTGGTTCTGACAGTTGGCACTCCTGGGGAACAAGAAAGTCCTTTCCCTGAGAGAGAAGTTCTAGCAACAAGTTTAGGGGAGACCTCAGAATTGTCTTGCTTCATCCAAATTACTATCCCTGACCAAATCAAGGGGGTGAAGAATACTGACCAGCCTTTATTGGGTCACTTTTCCCAGGGACAGGCTACAGTGAAAGATGGATCCCTAGGGTGAAACTGGTCAGACTAAAGCACACTCCCCACTGCAAAATGGTTCCTTGTCCTGTAGGTAGAGAGTTCATGAGCATCTCCATCTGGTATTAAGATAAGATCTAAAGCTTTCAGCCCTTGAACAATTGTAACTTGGAGAATACCAATTAAATTACTTTTGTGGAAGTGATGTGATCTCAATAAACATACCCCTTTTGTCTCATCAAAACATTTTTAATAATGTTTCTTTGTTCTATTTGGATAGTACTTATTTTGCAAAAGTACTTGTGCAATCTCTTTTTTAAGTCTTATAAGACCCCTATAACAGAAGACTACCATTCTCATTTTGCAGAAGAGAAACTAAGAGTAAAATATATGACTTACCCAAGCACAAATATTTCATATAACCTAGGAAGAAATAAAAAGAAAAAGAAACTTCTGGAGGAAGGAGCAGTAAGATCTGGGTTATACATTTAGATTAAATTATACCTGTTTTTATGAATCCTTCGTTAATCATTGCAAAAACTGCTAGTGTCCAGAAGATGAGCCTTAGCTAATTCTGAGTCTTGTTGAGCTTGAGGAATGGTGTATAAAGGGACCCACCCAGGAATATTCTCTCTTGTTCCTTAAGTCATCTGGTCAAAGATTAGCCCATCTTTCTGGAACTCAGGGCTTTTTTTGTGTGAGCAGGAGGCCCAGGAAAGAGGAGGGGACTGTTCCCTGCCCATCTGCCCCCTCTGGGTCTGCATTATCTGAGCTTAGTCTTTTCAAGATCTTGTCTGGTCAGTATGGAAACGCACACTTTGCACATTTTACCGGGAGGTGAAGATGAAATCAGAAGGGTTGAGTAACATGCTTTGCTCCAAAAGCAGGAGGCACAGTGAAGTGAGTGGACACGAGGAGCGCCTCAAATCCTATGCACTCAGAACACAACTTACACAGTCACCTTTGTGTGTCCTTGAATCCCACAGTGATCATGTGATCATCTCTCTCCTTGAGAACCTTCAAATGGATCCACATCACCCCCAACATAATGCCCTAGCCCCTTCACTGGGCACAAGGCACTCATTGCAGTCTAGTCTCTTAGACTTTCCAGCACCTTCTCTCACTGCATGCCCCATCCCATAGTGTACTCTAGCTCCACAGGCTGACTTGTGAGTCCCAAATGTACCACTTTCCCCTCCCTGCCTCAACCCATGCCAGTCTACCTGACATGATACTCTGGCTTTTTCTCCTTCTCCCTCATTTGACTAACATGTGCCTTTCTTCTAAGAGTCAGCTTCCAGTCCCATGGACTCACTCCTCCTGTATCACACTGTACTATTATTAGTCTTGCAAGGCTATGTTTGTGTCCCCGGTGGACTTTGAGACTGAGGTCCAAAGGTAGAAGCCACACCTGTTAATTTTTTTCTCTTCATGCCTAACACAACCTCTGGTACCTAAGCAATGCGCAACACAATGGAGTCTCAACTTATAATCATTTAACTTCCACAAACTCAACTATATACATGCACACACACCAGCCCACACAGTGTGTAAATTTAAGTGGTTTTGGCCATCCCACCTTGCCTTCCATTCCATGCAATTCGTCTGGGGTTTAGAGTGATGGTGGATTCTGCTTATTCCCAAGACGGGTCTCGCTTCCCAGGGCTGTCTAATGTTAAAGATACAGTGTACATCTCATAATGTACTTCCTCAGTATGGAAGAAGTTCCAGCCAACTTCTTCATCTGGTGCTTGTGAGAAAAAACTACCATCTGGATCAAGAAAATCGGCCACGTTGGAATGATGGAGACTGTGTCATCTTAATGTGGCACATTCCCAAGGGATTTCTCCAGAGGAATTTTGACTATCTGTTGTCTCCTCTGTACACTCTGACTTTGCAACCTAAACTCCCTAGAAGATGTATACATTTCTTACAATTGAATTTATTGTACATTTATTGTATAAATATATGCATTTATTATATATGTATACATTTATACAATACATTTATGTGAATGTACTATAGACATTTATTGTATAAATGTATACCTTTCTCTATATATACTTCCATACAACACTTGGTGCTTGTCACAACAAATGCACTCCTTACCCTTCATCACCTACTTCCCCCATCTTCCCACTACCTCCCCTCTGGTGACCACCAGTTTGTTCTCTATAGCTGAGAGTCTGTTTCATGGTTCGCCCCTTCTCTCTTTTTTTCCCTTTGCTCATTTGTTTTGTTTCTTAAATTCCACACATAAGTAAAATCTTATGGTATTTGTCTTTCTCTGACTCACTTATTTTGCTTAGCATAATACTCTCTAGCTCCATCCATGTCATTGCAAATGGCAAGAGTTCATTCTTTTTTTATATAGCTGAGTAATATTCCATTATATACAAGTACCACCTCTTCTTTATCCATTCATCTGTTGATGGACACTTGGGTTGTTTCCATAATTTGGCTATTGTAGATAATGCTGCTATAGACATCAGGGTACGTGTATCCCTTTGACTTAGTATTTTGTATTCTTTGGGTAAATACCTGGTAGTACAATTTCTGGATTGGAGGGTAGTTCTACTTTTAACTTTTTTGAGCAACGATTTCAACATTATGTAAAGGCTGTCATGTTGCCAAAAGCGTTAAAGGGCATTGCTTTTACAATCCCTCTTTAAGGAACTTGTATTTAAATGGATAATCCTGGTCATTTCATATTCTTGGTTACTGACTCTTGAGACTTGGTTAATAGTTGATTCTAGAGTCACTATTCTGAGAGAAAATTCAGAATTAAGGGAAATTTTAATTTTCAGTAAATATCCCCCTTGAGTCTTTCCTCAGCTTGCTTTTTGGCTCTTACAGTTCTTTCTCACTTGGTGAGTCACATCACTGTTTGGGTTCTGATGAATCATAACCCTGCCTCATGCTCCCCTGGCTGTCTCCCACATTCCTCCCTATCTTTTGGATATCTCTTCCTGAGGCTCCCACTGGCACCTGCTGGTATGTTCCCCCTTCCACCTCCCTACGCCCCACAGACTCACTTCTCCAGAATCTCTGTGCCTGGCACCACTGTTCTTTCCTGTTAGCGACTGCTTTCTGCCCCCTATCTAATCAGCACATTCTGTACATTCTGTCTGGGATGGTTTCTAGCGAGTATCACCCAACTTGCTCCTATCACTGCCCCTCTAGCTCCAGCCGGTCATGCCTCTCAAATAGATCGCTAGACCCGTCCAAGTGTGCTCTCTAGCCCAGGTCTCTCCAAACCCTTCTAACACTTGACATATTTTTCTAATGGAGCAATGGCTCTAAGAATAACTTCTCAATCTCAGATGCTTCAGGGAGTTCCCACAGCTTATTGATTTGCTCAGTATAAACATCTCAACATGGCATGTTGGATATCAACATATTCCTAGTAGATATCACCTCATTATCACCCAGATCACCTCCCTGTCCATTCCCACTGCTGAAAAGGATATTCCAGAAAAACCACCTGTCTTGTGTTCCTGCCTTTGGCACTTTTCTTCAGGTCATTCTCTCTCTGCAGGGGCCATTCTCCATCTCTCCCATTTGAATAATGGCCTTAATATGTCTGCTTAATATGACTTGTCATTTAGGAAGCTTTTCCTGATCTTTTTGTTTGTTTCTCCCAATTATATACTTTGTAAACCTTTATTGTCACGTGTGCATGTCATTCTGTAATTTTCTTTACATTATAATTATGCATGTGAATATCATATTACCCTGACTGAACCATAATCTCTTTTGGGGTCTCTTCTGTTTTTGGCAGCCCACCATGGGTGAGCATCCAGATAAGAATAGTCATTGAATTGACTTAAATGGAAAATAAATCTTTAATTACAGTGAAAATTTTTATTTTTATTTTATTTTTTAATGATATTTTGGTCTTTCATGATTCAGATTATCATTTATTTTTTTTATTTTTATTTTTATTTTTTTCACATAATATTTTGTTGTCAAATTGTTTTCCATACAACACCCAGTGCTCTTCCCCATAAGTGCCCTCCACCATCACCACCACCTCTTTTCTCCCCTCCCCAGTGAAAAATTTTAGATTTAGATTTAGCTAGTTTAGATGATCCCAATTTTGTTGGCAACATCCAAAGCATTATAATTAGGAGCCAATTGAACATATGCCTTCTTCTTTCCATCAGGCCTGATCTGGGTGTTGACCTTGGCCATATCAAGGTAATAGAGTTTCTTCACAGTGTGTTTAATCTGGCACTTGTTGGACTTGACATCCACAATGAACACAAGTTCTTCTTCTTCTTCCTCCTCTTCTCCTTCTCCTCCTTCTCCTTCTTCTTTTGTGACTGTGAACACCTTTCAGCGCACCTTTCTTGGCCTTCAAAGTCTTTGCTTTGCCTTTGACTTTGGGAAGGACAGGAACTTCCTTCACCTTCAGCACCATCTTTGCGAAAGGCAGAAATAATTTTTTTATTCAAATATAATTAACATGCAGTGTTGTATTAGTTTCAGGTGATCAATGTAATAATTCAACAATTCTGTACATTATTCAGTGCTCATCAAAGTGTGCCCTCGGGTGCCTGGGTGGCTCCGTTGGTTAAACATCTGCTCAGGTCATGATCTCATGGTTTGTGAGACTGAGTCCCCATCAGGTTCTGTGCTGAGTGTGGAGCCTGCTTGAGATTCTCTTTCTGCCCCTGCACTGTGTGCGCATGCACTGTCTCTCCCTCTCAAAATAAATACATTACTTAATTTTAAAAAGATAAGTATATTCTTAATTCCTTTTATCTATGTCACCCATCCCCCTCACCAGCTTTCCCTCTGGCAACCACCAGTTTGTCCTGTGTATTTAATTAAGAGTCTGAGTTTTTGTCTTTCCTTCTTTCTTTTTTCTTAAATTCCAAATATGAGTAAAATCATGTGGTATTTGTCTTTCTCTGGATGACTTATTTTACCTAGCATTATACCTTGTAGGTCCATCTGTGTTATTACAAATGGATTTTATTCTTTTTGTGGCTGAGTAATATTCCATATATATGTATACTACATTTCTTTATCTGTTCATCTATAGATGCACACTTGGGTTGCATCTGTGTCTTGGTTATTGTAAATAATGCTGCAATAAGCATAGGGGTGAATATGCCTTTTCAAATTAGTGTTTTGTTTTCTTTTCTTTGGGTAAATACCCAGTGGTGGAATTACTGGATCATATGGTAAGTCTATTTCTAATTTTTTAGGAGCCTCCGTACTGTTTTCTATAGTGTATGCACCAATTTGCATTCCCATTAACAGTGCACAAGGGTTTTTTTTTTCTATATATCCTTGCCAATATTTGTTATACCTTGTGTTTTTGATTTTAGCCATTCTGACACATGCAAGGTGATAACTCATTGTGGTTTTCCCTTAATTTTTTAATTTAATGTTTTTTATTTGAGAGAGAGAGAGAGAGAGCTGTAAGAGAGAAGGGCAGTGGAAGAGGGAGAGAGAATCCCAAGGGGGCTCTATGCCCAGTGCAGAGCCCAGTGTGGGGCTTGATCCCAAGATCCTGAGATCATGACCTGAGCCAAAATCAAGAGTCAGACCCTCAACCTGCTGGGCTACCCAGGTGCCCTCAATGTGGTTTTGATTTGCATTTTGCTGATGATTAGTGATGTTGAGCATCTTTTCATGTGTTTATTGACTGTATTTCTTCTTTGAAAAAATATCTCTTTGTATTCTCTGCCCATTTTTTAATCAGATTGCTTGGGTTTGTTTTTGTTTTTGTTTTGGTGTTAAGTTGTATGTGTTCTTTATATATTTGGATATTAACTCTAATCAAATATATCATTTGCAAATATCTTCTCCCATTCAGAATGTTGTCTTTTGTTCTGTTGGTTTCCTGCACCATGCAAAAGCTTTTTGTTTTGGTGTAGTTCTAATAGTTTAATTTTGTTTTTGTTTCTTTTGTTTAAGGAGACATAGTAGAAATAATGTTTCTACAGCTGACGTCAAAGATATTACTGCCTATGCTTCATTCTAGGAATGTTATTGTTTCAGGTCTAACATTTAGGTATTTAATCCACCTTGAGTTTATTTTTGTATATGGTGTAAAAAAGTGGTCCAGTTTCATTCTTTTACATGTAGCTGTCCAATTTTCCAGCACCACTTGCTGAAGAGGCTGTCTTTCCTTCATTGTATATTAGTCCCTCCTTTGTCATGGATTAATTAACCATATAAGTATGGGGTTATTTCTAGACTTTCTGTTCCATTGACCTGTATGTCTATTTTTGTGCCAGTACCTACTATTTTGATTATAGATTTGTAGTAAATCTTGAAATCTGGGATTGTGACATCTTCAGCATTGTTCTTCTTAAATGGAAATGATTTTTAATATGCCCCTCAACCCTGTTGCTCAGTCATCTGGAAATTGTCATCCCTCCACGCCATCACACACACACACACACACACACACACTAGGTTATTTTGCCATGCTCTGAGGGATCAGCTTCAGATAGCATTTTCTAGACATGTTCAGTCCTCCTTCTGGAACATTTTCTGAAGTCCTTTCTACTCCTGGTCAATAGCAATGGCACTGTTCTTTCAGTTTTTCCAAAGCATCTTGCTCACCGTGGGAATGCTTCACAATGCCAACTTTATTTGGGAGCAGTACTGGCTCAAGCCAGACTATGCTTCAATCCGAGGTTCATCATCCCTGATCTCACCAAATTGGTGCCTTACTTCACACCATAGAAGTGAAAAGAACAGCCCAACAGCAGAAGCCCCTGCTTTAAAGAACATATCTGGGTTTTCATAAGACTACTAAGACTACTTATTTGATAGAATTAACTCATCAGTTAGTGAAGCAAATAACCTTGCTATGATTTTTGGTGTTTTTTTTTTCTTTTTCCAGAGGCTTGGAGTAGACAATTTGCAATCTTAGAAGGTTATATCCAGAGGCACTTGGGTGGCTCAGTCAGTTGAGCGTCTGACTGTTGATTTCAACTCAGGTCATGATCTCATGGTTCATGAATTCAAGCCTGTGTCCGGCTTGAATTTGACGGTGGGGAGCCTGCTTGAAGTTCTCTCTCCCTCCCTCTCTCTCCACCTTTCCCCTGCTCTTTCTTTCTCTCTCTCAAAATAAATAAACTTAATGAAAGAAAAAAAGAAAAAAGAAAGTACATCCAAAGCAGTAAATATACTAGTCACTTTCCGATCTAATCATGTGTTAATGTCGTTTCTCAGTGCCAGAGCTGCCTACAAGCCCATCTTCCTCTCAACCCCTGACCTGCAGAGTGTATCATATTCTTTCTTGAGCTGCTTTTGGTCAAAGCCATGAGCATCAGAAGGTTTTCCCCGAAGTATATTTACCCCAAACCCACATCAGTGCCATGTTTTCCGAGAATAGATGGACGATATTACTTCCCTACAATCTTTCTTTTTCAAGCCAGATTTAAAAGATCAGAACTTAACTGCAAACATATTGAAAGATGAAGCTACCATTTTTTTTTTTTTTTTTTACTAAGCAAATCGGAGATACTCAGGTCATCCTAAGGCAATTAGCTTCCCATCATTATTGGTCTCTTCTAGATGCTTCCTCTTGCGCTATTCCCATCCTTAGCCCCCTCCTCACAGGATTCCTCCTTCATGAAAATCTGGGATTCTGTCTTCAATTCAAGTCAGAGCTCCTTGGGGGTCTACAGAAGGAAAGCCCTCCTGCTTGGGACTCCAAACACTCTCCCACGTCCCTTGTGAAAACTGCCCAGTTTAGACCCTGAAGTCCTGATAGGATGTTGGGTGGTCTTCTGGAGAGCCTGCTTACCCCTCCCTCAAATGGTTCTCTAGGACTTTGGTCTGTCTGAGCCGACCGCCCTGCACCCCACCTCCAAGCCTTCTTGATATTTGTCTCTGGTCAGTTATCCTACCACATTTTGGACTTTCCCCTGCACTTAAGTGAATTTAACAAAACTCCCCAGTGCAGTTTTCCTGTAAAAACAGCCTCCTCTTTATTCTGAGAAGAATCTAGAATAATCACAGCATTTAGAGCTGAAAGAAGCCTAAGGGAGCATCTAGTTCCAATTTGTACTAAACTTGTACCAATTTGGAAATTGAGAGTCTGAGAGATCAAATGGCTGGTTGACTCTGCTGCTCTCTTAAATGAGTTAACATTTCCTGGCTTTACTGCCCATTTATTACAAATGTTAAAATAAGCGTTTGCATTCATAAGACCCCCATACTTTTCTGTTAGCCTCCTTCTAGCAGAAAGAAGACCTCTCCAGTCACATGTAATGTGGAGGGGAGGGGACTTCAGATACACTTAACACTGTGATAACAGCTATTTTCCTTTTAGGTTGTTTCTTCATTATATAGGTTGTGCCTAAGACATTCTACCCACTGCCGAACATCTGTGTAGAATAACGTATGTGGGTTCATTTCAGTTCACTGTAAAGCTGTCCAACAAACAATAATCATTTTGTCTCCACACCTTAGTGATTTGGGATATGTAAGCAAGGGTTGTATAGGTTTTATGCACTACACTTTGCAGACTTTTGATGATTTGCATGCTCTCTCTACTCCTTCCACCCAGATCAATGGTTTAGACATTTCTTTTCCTTCCACACTCATCAGTTATTGAATACTCTTTTTTTTTAATTTTGTTTAACATTTTAATTTATTTTTGAGATGAGACATAGAGAGAGACAGAGTGTGAACAGGGGAAGGGCAGAGAGAGAGGGAGACACAGAATCCGACACAGGTTCCGGGCTCTAAGCTGTCAGTACAGAGCCTGACGTGGATATCAAACCCACAAACTGTGAGATCATAACCTGAGTCAAAGTCAGACATTCAAGCCACTGAGCTGCCCAGGTACCCTGAATACTCATTTGTCAACTGTTTTTCAGCTGTGAGTGGGTAGGACTGCTGGTGTCTAGGGTGATCAATTCATCCTGGTGTGCCGAGGACTTTCCTAGTTTTAGCACTGATGATCCCACTTCCTGAGAAATCTCTCAGTCCTGGGCAAACTGGGGCAGATGGTCACCCTAAGTGCTACCCTAAACACATTTCTGCTTGCTTCCCAATGCCCAGATCATCTTGGGATCAAGAACTGATGCCTTAGGTAGTTGTGTTCCACAGCACAGCACTGATCAATAATTGGAAAAATGTTACCATCAAAAGGACTCAGTTCTGCAGATTCCAAAACACTGAAGACACATCGAAGGGTAGTGATAGAAGCTATGCTATCGGTCACAAGGGCCTTAACCAAAGCAGACTGGGACCACACCTCCTCTATTTATAACAAATTCCCCCACCCCTTTTTTTTTGAGAAAAGAGAGAGTTTAAGGAAATCATTTCAAGGGATAAATTGGTGAACATGAAATCTGAATCTAAAATCACTATAATCAGTGGGAGAATCAAATGCAAAGATCTTTAGTAACATTCAAACACAGGACACATCTCAGAGACAAATTTGTTGGGCTTTAACATTTAGAAAAGAAGAAATGTCTGCTTCTTTGGGATTGATCCAAGCCTTCTGCCCTAATAATCTGTCTAAGCTCAAGTTAATGACAGGTTCTGTGGGAAAGAAGCTAGCAGGATAGTGGATTAAATAAACTGAACACAAGTCAAGAATTTAATAGAGCTATTAAAAGTAGAAGTTGGAAGAAGCCACTCCCTATTTCTATTTTAAGACTGTTTTGTTTCCACTTATTTGAAAATGTTCAAAAGATAAAGAGTATCTTCAAGATACAGATCTCTGGCAGCTGCTGAATGATAAGATAGTGGGTCTTAGTAGAAGTACCAACCCCTTGCAACATGAGGTTGACATTTAAAACCTTGGAGGTGGGCACCTGGGTGGCTCAGTCGGTTAGGCGTCCGGCTTTGGCTCAGGTCATGATCTCACGGTTCGTGGGTTCGAGCCCCACGTCGGGCTCTGTGCTGACAGCTCAGAGCCTGGAGTCTGCTTCGGATTCTGTGTCTCCCTCTCTCTCTGACCCTCCCCTGCTCGTGCTGTCTCTCTCTCTCTCTCTCAAAAATAAATAAATAAGACATTAAATAAATTAAAAATTAAAAACAAAACCATGGAGGTGGTTTGGAGGCAGCTGGTAGGACAAGGGTAACGGAAGAATATCCCAGATATGGACAGACCTTGGATATGCAAATTCACTACATGAATTTGTCCTCTTTTTCTCAAAGGAGACATTTGGAAACCAAAACGTTGTATAGAAAGACAGACAGTCATCTATTCTGTTCCTTGAAATTTAACAGAATATAACCAAAGATAAGATGTTTGTGTTTCTCTTTTGGTTTTTGCTTTTGTTTTTTTGTTTGGGCAATTGACCCCAGATGGGGAAGAACTTTGCTACCCCAAGAAGGCTTCTAAGGAAGTAGAAAAGGGAGTGTGATCCCAGAAGAGTGAGGTAAGCTAGGGTGACCACATGTGGAAGAGCAGGAGGAGAAGACGTAGAAGAAGCCTTCATAGCCAGATTTACTTTCCACCACTAGATAGACTATTCCTTTAAAAATTGGGAAACTAAGGCAGAGTGATCCCAAGAGACTTTTCCAAGGTCACATAAGCAGCAGAGCTTTGTTTAAACTCTGCTCCAGGGGCGCCTGGGTGGCTCTATCTATTAAGTGTCCAACTCTTGATTTGGGCTCAGGTCATTATCTCGCATTCATGAATTCAAGTCCTGCATCAAGGTTCTATACTGACAGCAGCGAGCCTGCTTGGAATTCTCTCTCTGCCTCTCCCTCACTGGTGCTTTCTGTCTCTGTCTCTGTTTCTCTCTCTCTCAAAATAAGTAAAGTTAAAAAACAATAAAATAAAGTCTTAAAAATAAAAAGCAACCCTGCTTCAAAGCCTTGGTCTTCCCCCACCTGGCTATGTATCTGTCTCTAACATAACCTTTTTGTGGGGTGATTCAGCAGGCTGGCCCTCTGAAGAGGTAGCCATTTGGATATGATTTGGAAATACAGGCTGAAGAATCTCAAAGTGTAGCTGCCCCTCTTTGGGGCAGGGAAACAGGGCAGAAGAGGCCAACGCCACCCATGATAACAGTGACCTGAAGACTCCTGCCTATCCTTTGGGATCAGGTGGCAGAATGACCCCTCAAACACAGTCGTTCTGTTTCACTGTTCAGCACCTCGTCAGGTAGCTGGGGCAGGTAGTCTCCTAGGCGAACCGAGTTTGCTAATGGAGAGATGCCTTAAGACTGTTGCGTGATTGTTCTGTGCAGGGCATTGTTCTAAGCTCTTTTCATGTCCTGACCTATTTTAATCTCCTTAGAGCCCTATAAGATCAGTCTTCTTAATACCTCCGTTTTATAGAAGGGAGGAAACTGAGGCATACAGTCCAGTGCTGTGCACTAGGATCCGGATGGTGGACGTAAAGAGGCTTCATTCAGGTGTAAGGATGACCACTATTACTATTTGGCCCCATTTCACATTTCTTTATCTGGAAAGATACAGAAACTCTAGGTAATTGCAGAGGCTCCCATATTGCAAAACAGAGGCCTGGAGGAACATGACTGAGGTCTAGAACAGAGGTCACCAAATTATGCAGCGCCCATGGGCCAAATCTCATCCATTTCTGGACTTTCCACAAGCTGAGAATGACTTCACCTTTTTAAATGGTTCAAAAAACTCAAAAGAAGACTGTCTAGTGACATGGAAGTTATATGAACTTGAGATATCAGTGCCCATAAATAAAGACTTAGCCAGACACAGGCACACATTATGGCTACTTTTATGCTGTGGTAGCAGAAGTGAGTGGTTATTACATCAGAAACCAGATGTCTCACAGACCTAAAATATTTACTACGTGGCCCTTTATAGAAAAAAAATGCTGATGCTTGATATGGTATCATGTGGTTGACATAATTGCATAATACTTTTAGGGAAAATTTGTGTCGTAATTGTGAGTTTATTAAATAATTGAAAGTCTCCCCTTTTCTGCAGAAAATGATTAATTTAAAAAAATCCTCCACAAATGACATTTTTAAGTAGACTGTGCAGCAGGTATGCATAAGATAGATAAATACATTTATATTCCTTTTCACTAAATGTTTGTACTCTGCTTGTTTTCGGAGACGGTCTGGTTGACTCAATGTTTGCCCTGATCTTTAAGATTGTCAAGCCCTTTCATAGACATTAACTTATGTGATAGTTTACAAATGCTGGGGGTATTCATTGATCGATAGTAATAAAATGATCACTGATCTGTTCGAATGCCAGCCATCCTTTAATTGAATGGTCTTGCAGTGCTCTGCTTCCGGATTTTTTCCTGAACCAACTCATCCGCAGTCTGTCACCTTTCTGACAACAGGGTGCCTGTGCGTCCTTGTGCTACATGTGCTACATCCCTCTTTGAATTTGTGACTTAAAAAAATGTTTATTTTTGAGAGAGAGAGAGAGAGAGAGAGAGCACATGAATGGAGAAGGGGCAGAGAGAGAGGGAGATGGAGAATCCCAAGCAGGCTCTGAGCTCTCAGCACAGAGCCCGATGTCGGGCTTGAACTCATGAACCGTGAGATCATGACTTGGGCTGAAACCAGGATGCTTAACTGACTGAATCCCCCAGGTGCTCCTTAATTTGTGACTTCCTACCTGCTTAGTTCTGTGTAACTTTGTTATGACTGCCTCTATACTAAGAGCTCATGGTTCAAGACTCAAGGGGGGGTTCAAAGTACCTGACCTTTGATGCTTAAAACAAAGATGAAAATTTTACATCTTTAAGGCGAAATGCAGCCTTCCGGGTGCATGTACATGCTTGTACTTGTGTTTTAAAAATCACTTAGGTACCTGGTAACATTCAAAGAGCTTGGAAATTTTTTTTTTTAGTGTAAAATTCAAATTTCTCATTTCTCTTAAAATATTTGAAGAGCGGGGCGCCTGGATGGCCCAGTCAGTTAGGCATCTCACTTGGGCTCAGGTCATGGTTTAGCAGTTTGTGGGTTCAGGCTCTGTGCTGACAGCTCAGAGCCTGGAGCCTGCTTCACGTTGTGTCTCCCTCTCTCTCTGCCCCTCCCCCCCTCAGGCTCCTTTTCTGTCTCTCAATAATAAACACTAAAAAAAATTTTTTTTTAATATTTCAGAAGGCAGCATTATTGGCCAGAGAGGCAGCTGGTTGCTGTAGGGGGGCACTTGCTTTAGGCTCTTTCCTGCGGTCCCCACCCTCTCTCTGTGTCCTCTGACACCTTGCCCAAGTGTGAGCTGCCACTTGTGAACCTACTGGCCCTGTCTTTCCCTTCCTCCTCCAGCTTCACTTACTATTTTCATTTATCTTCCTATATGACATTCGAGTGCGTGAATCCAGCCTGCAAATTTGTGATCATTGTTTTGGTTGCTGGGAAATCTCTTCTTGTTTGTTTTCTGTGTCTCTCATGTAGCCAAAGCATGTTGCCAGACTGACACAGAATGGTAGACACTAGGCGGAAGTGAGGGGGACCAGTCAGAAAGCATTGCAGGGACTCAACCGCAATAATTAAGCCGAGAGGAGCAATCCTCGGTAAAGAAGTATAAGCCCTTGGCAAAGAGTCAGGCCCGGATTCCAAGCCCGCCTCTGCGGAGAACCAGACCAGCATTCCCGTTTACCCCTCATGGCTCAGCTGGGGCTGACACAGAGCTCCTGGGTTACTAGGAATTAAATTGACTGTAGGGAAAAAAGATCCCACCGTGTGCGGTGTTCTCAGAAACCTTTAGGTTAGCCTCGCCTTTTGTTTTCTTGTAGAGCTGAGCTGAGGATGTTTTGTTAGCTGCCCCCAGGGCTATATCTCCTCATTTGTGATGTTAAAGATTATCCTGAGGGCAGAGAGAGGTGAGGAGTGTGAAACAAAATGCCCCCCGGACCACAGTTTTCAGTAGGTGAAGCCAACTGGAGTGAACGGAGCAGAAATAATGTATTGGTTGGAAGTTAATGGCTTAGCCCGCCCAATTATTTGCTGGAGGAAAATGTCAGTTCAGTTGCCACAGATACCAAGCAAAACAAACCTACCCGCTGGGCCAACTGCTTCAGGGGCATCACATTGTAATCTCAGGTTGCTCATCTGAACCGTTGTAAATAAGGCAGGACAGACCAGAGAGGTGTTTCCTGGGCTGTGCTGTTTGGAGCTGTAAATCACATCAAGCCTCTCGCAGCCCCGTTGGCAATCTGCTTTGACTAAATTATGATGAAAGATGTGTTGAGTTTACTTTGTATTGGCCTTCCATTGGGGATGTCTTGTAGGGTTAAGGATCCAGGCAAAAAGAGGGGCAAACCACCCGAATCTGTAATGAGAGCCATGCCTCCCATCCCCCACCCTGCAACCCCGCCTCCCCCCAAGTCCTGCCAAGGATGTATTTACAGAAAAGGATGTGGCTCTACTAAGAATGAAGGGAAGTGAAGGCATCCAAATGGGCTATTCAATTCTTGCCTTCCTGTGGCATATTTCTATTTTGTGTCTGGGGTGAAGGGGGAGAGGGATGGGGAAGGAAAGGAGTGGAATTTAACGTCCCCTCTTTTTCAGTGGAAATAAAACAACCCACTGGAAAGCCCTAAGAGGGTAAAGCTTTCTCTCTGCCATTACTAAGAACGGAAGTCAAAATATCAGTTCATTAACAACGACCGAAATGTTGGATATTCTTCTAAAGAGAAACAATAACAATCATTGGTAATGTTTATTGATCATATATGATCATAAACACAAACCCTGAGCAAGAGTCATCTCTCTCTCTGTTTTTTAAGGTTATTTATTTATTGAGAGAGAGAGAAAGCAGGGGAGGGTCAGAGAGGGAAGAAAGAGAAAATCCCAGGCAGGCTCCACACTGTCAGTGCAGAGCCTGATGCCGGGCTCAAACTCACAAACCGTGAGATCATGACCTGAACCGAAACCAAGTCTTCACCAAGAGCTTAACCAACTCCAGCCATCCAGGTGCCCCGAGAGTCATTTCTTTTTATATTCTTCCCAACCACGTGAAATGGAAACCACTGTGACTGTCCATCTCACAGATGAAGAATCCAGGGCTAAGAGGGGTTCAGGAACTGTACCCTGGTCTCTCAGCTGGTCAGTGATCGGCGGGGATTTGAAGCCAAATGGACTGGCTCCAGCATCTGGACTAGGGAGCTGCAGAGTGAGGCTTTCTGGCTTCTCTCCAGCTGAATGACTTTGGAAAAGAATATTCTTCTTGGTCTCTGTTTCCTTATCTGTAAAATAAAGGGTTGTATTAGATGATCTTTAAGGTCTTTAAGGGGGTGCCTGGGTGGCTCAGTCTGTTAAGCGTCAGGCTTCGGCTCAGATCATGATCTCATGGGTTTGTGGGTTCGAGCCCCGTGTCGGGCTCTGTGCTGACAGCTAGCTCAGAGACTGAAGCCTGCTTCTGATTCTGTGTCTCCCTCTCTCTCTGACCCTCCCCTGCTCACGCTGTCTCTGTCTCTCAAAAATAAATTTAAAACACTAAAAAAAAAAAATTAAGATCTTTAAGGCCCCTGCCATCTCTTTGGGTCTATTTCCAAATCAGTATCCATCTCCTCCAAGCCACTGTTGTCACTCATTAGGTCAGCCAATTACAGTAAGCTGGGGGTGGGGGTGGGGCACAGGAAGGGGGCAAGGAGATCGCCGCATCATACACCCAACACTTTCCTAACAGCGTCATCACGTCCTGCCCAGACAGGTAGGATGTCTGGGTGATTACGGGACTGAGGTGGCAGCCAGCATTTTTAGCATGCCGCTGTGACTGCCCCAGTGGATTTTGTGGTTGGATCAGTCCTTTTCCCCCAGGAGCATCCTTACCGCCCTCATGGGTCTGCGAGGCACTCCACACTTGCCTGGTGCTCCAGGCATCTGGCCCAGGTGAGCTCTGACAACCCTTCTGTAATGTGACCAGACCTGCTGGGCTTCTCTTTCTTCCCGCCTCCCCTGAATTACACCAAGTGATACTTCCAGGAATTTTGCAGCAGTTCTGAAGCCTTTGTTCTTTCTTCCGAATAAGGAAGTGGGAGAGGCAGCTTGGTGGGAAGGAGACTTCTTTGAGTTCTGTGAAATGAACTCACGTCTGAAGATGTCAGACTTTCCAAAAGACCTAGACCTATCGCAGATAAATAAATACCGCGTTGACAGCTCAAGTTATCTGAAGCTCTGTGTGAAACGGGAACCAGCTTTTGCTCTCTGGGAACAAGGACTATCACGTTTCTGTCTGGTGCACAAACTAAGGTGTGTTTGTTTCATTTATGATTTATGTCATCCACACGGACCCTTCAATGTTACAAGTCACTTCTGGGTTTCTTCTGCCATACCTCAGAGGTGTAATTCTTTTTTTTCCTCTTCCCATAGCCTACACAGACTCTGGTATATAACACCATGGGAAACTGATTTCATCCAGGAAACACGGACCACACCAGACCTTTTTTTTCCTTTTCTTTTTTTTTTTTTTTTGCTGTTGATAATCTACTTAACATGTGTTACAAGTGCATTTTTTTAATTTGTGTCTGTATACCCAGAGGTAGAAACAACACTGACATGCAAAGAGAGGGGCAGAGAGACGGGCAGAGAAATAAATTTTCCCGAGGGGCAGTGGTCTTACACCTTGTGATTTCCGCGGGCTGCTCGCAGATTGCGGGGCTCCCCGGGAAAAGTTAGGAGCCTTTGCTCTAAAAGGCGAGGGGGAAGCCTGAGAAGACAAGGGAGACGGTATCGGAATAGATTGGATGCAAGAGGGGGCGGGGTGAAGCCAGGGAAACTCAGCCCCGGTGCAAAGGACCCGTCATTCCATTGCATAAGGTAATTTGCTAAGATCCGCCACTTGCATTTCGTATGCAAATGCGAAGGCCTCTGGGCGGGGCGGAGCGCGGCCGGGTGTCTGCACCGAGGGTCGGCGGAGCCCGGCCAGCCCGGCCAGCATCTCTTCTCCGGCCGGCGCCCCAGAGGATGGACGCCACGCGGAAGCAGCCAGTGAATAACTGAAGCTGGGGCGCTTGAGATTCGAGATTGCGAAGAGCCGTCCGTTCAGCCTCCTCACGCCTGAGGTTTCAGGGACTGGTCATTTCTCCATCCCTGGAGAGAGATTCCTTCCCCAACGAAGTGAAAATAATGAGCTTTTGGAGGTATTGCTGTTTTGCTTTCATTCTGCTCGCTGTGGTGGCTTTGGTGATACTTTACAGTAGCCAGCTAAACGTGCCCAGGAGTTTCGGGAAGCTGAATAGCTCCAGCCAAAGGTATTTTCGAATGCAAGCCTGTGATGACGCCTTAGAAAATAAGTCAACTTTTTTGTGGGGCAAGACCTTGCCATCCCCTTTGGGAAGCGTCCCTTGTAAGGACTACCTGATCCAGAATCACTACATCACAAGCCCCCTGTCGGAAGAAGAAGTCGCTTTCCCTTTGGCTTATGTCATGGTCATCCATAAGGACTTTGGTACTTTTGAAAGGCTGTTCAGGGCTGTCTATATGCCCCAAAACATCTACTGTGTTCACGTGGATGAGAAAGCCCCAGCTGAGTTCAAGGAATCTGTATGGCAGTTACTGACTTGTTTCCCAAATGCTTTTGTTGCTTCAAAGATAGAGCCTGTGGTCTACGCAGGCATCTCCCGGCTCCAGGCTGACCTGAACTGCCTGAAAGACCTTGCAGCCTCCAAGGTGCCGTGGAAATACGCCATCAACACGTGTGGGCAAGACTTCCCCCTGAAAACCAACAAGGAGATAGTGCGGTATCTGAAAGGATTTAAAGGGAAAAACATTACCCCAGGGGTGCTGCCCCCGGATCACGCAATTAAGCGGACTAAATATGTCCACCGGGAGCACATAGGCAAAGATGGCTCTTTTGTGAAGAATACTAATATTTTGAAAACCTCTCCTCCACATCAGCTGACCATCTACTTTGGCACTGCCTATGTGGCCCTCACCAGAGAGTTTGTCAACTTTGTCTTCCATGACAAAAGGGCCATTGATCTCCTACACTGGTCAAAAGATACTTACAGCCCTGATGAACATTTCTGGGTAACACTTAATAGGATCCCAGGTATGTGCTGATTTCCATTCCAATGTTTTCTTATTCACAGAGTGGGTTCACTAACATGGAACTCTTCTAAGAAAATAGCCCCACTTGAAATTATTTGGAAAAAAATTTTAGCGCATAGAAAACTCTTAGTCTGGTTGCTTTTTTTGTGACAGTTTAGTGCCAGCTCTTTTGTCTCGTAGCTATGTGCAACCTAGTGATCTAAGAAGTATGTGCGGCTTCAGGACGTCTGGCAAAACTGTCTTTGATCACGTACCACACAGTTTACTGACTTGCAGCTCAGTCTTTTGCTTTTGTTTTTGTTTTAGCTGAGTTATAAATGACAAGTGCTAGCTCGGTCTTGTGAATGAACGGTTTTCTTAGCCCTCGAGAAGCACAGCTATAATGTGATGGAATTGATTTTTAATAAGCATTCTAGAATTTATGGGTTCTAATAGGTAGTGTTTCTTTCAGAGCGTGTCACAGAGCATTACAGTGATCCTCAAAGTCATCACTCCGAGTTGATGGGGCTGTTTTCAGAATCTTAGAATCTTCTTTGGATGTTGATGAATGATCTCTTCAGTGAAATGTCTCTAGTCTAAGATCTGATCACGTACCCAGGTCTCAACGGACTGGGTTCAACATAAGCAGTCTGATACGGTGTTGCCTAGAAGAACTGGGTAGAATGAATTGGAACAGACAGAATCGATCAACAGCTGGGGTCGAGCCAAAGTAAATTCTCAATTTTGAAGTCACAGATCATTAGAAATGCCAGTTCGCAGCCCCTTAGTTTCATATGCTGTTAAGTCTTTTCCATTTTATATGATAATCTGGAAGGAGGTCCAAGGGGTGCCAGGCGACTGGAGGCAGAAAACAGCACCAAATTCCCTCTTTGATTCAGCACTGAGAAGCTTTTCAAAGTTCTGTTGTCCGTATGTCGCCTGAGAACACCTGTGTGATCTGTCGCACCTGTCGCTGGTAATGCCTCCATCAGCTGGTTTCCACTGTTGTACCAGCCCAGCACGAGGGTGGCCCAGTGCCTACCATGTGTGAAATCACTCCCTGATCTTCCATGTAGGATTACTGGTGACACATTGGAGTGTTTGAAGCCACTTTCATCTGAAAGTAGATTCATATGGCTACTCATTTCTCAATCACTCACTCCCCATTCCTAAGAGCCAAACTGGAGTCATGGTCACAGAAGTCTGGCAAGGAGACTGGGAACAGAGACATACACTATCCCATGAGCTACTACTTTGTAGGAGCAGGAGTAAACCATAGTGTAGTGCATGTTCATCCTGATTATTTACAAATGACTATCATAAACGCATGTAAATATATGCTATGTGGCATCTACTGTTGGTTTTTGTTGGTATAGTTTGCTGCAGATGTATGTGCTGCATCATTTCTTTTAATTAGGAGAAATGGTCATTGTACTCCTCATGAGCAGAGGAATAAAAGGAGATTTAGAGAAAGACCAAAGTAACACGTTCATCTTTACATGGTTTGTCTAAGCAAAGATGAGATCTAATCCTGAATTTGTGTGACCTGAAGTTTGAATTTGCACCAGGAAAGGAGGGAATAATCATTTCATCCTTCCTGTATATCTGAAGCAAATTCCCTGCAGAATCCCAGAAAGGAGACAGGACAGGGGACAGGTGCCAGGGGAAATATGGGGGGGGGGGCGATGGAGGTAAGCTCTAGCTGACCACGTTAAGCTGGAAATAAGGTTAGCAGGATTATGGAGTGTGTGTGTGTGTGTGTGTGTGTGTGTGTGTGCGCCTGCGTGTGTGTGTGTGTGTTGGAACACGGGTTACATGCGGAGGCTTAGCAGGGCCGCTGTGCTAACCGGCGTTGTGGGAAGGTATTCTTGCTGGAACTGATCACCAGCCCCACACAGCTTCTGTGCCAGCTCACTCAGTCCCCAATCTGGAAGTGGCTTTGATCTGGCTCTTCCTCCTATGAGCCAGTGGAAATGGCCAGTGTTCTTACAAAAGGCTGGAGGGTGGGGGAGAAACAATCAGGCTGAGACTCTGAACCTGATCACTGTGCAGCATCTCGAGGACTTTGTCCTCACAGTGAATAGAAGTCTCCAAAAATTAATGGAACATTTTGACATTTCTATTTTCAGCAGTCAACAAATATTTATTTAGCCCTTTGTTGGGCCAAGCACTGTTCCATGGACTGAGGGTGCCTTTTGTGAAAAGACAGACACGACCTCCAGGAGTTTGTTTCAGGATTTGTAATTGTAATATATTGGACTAATTTCCCCCCACTCCAGTCACTCAGAGAATATGTTTTCCCCCCTGAATATCTGTCCCTGGTTTTTTTTTTTTTTTTAGTGCTTTTTGTTTATTTTTGAGAGAGAGAGAGACAGTGTGAGCAGGGGAGGGTCAGAGAGAGAGGGAGATACAGAATCCGAAGCAGGCTCCAGGCTCTGAGCTAGCTGTTAGCACAGAGCCCAACGTGGGGCTCGAACCCACCAATTGTGAGATCATGACCTGAGCTGAAGCCAGACGCTCTCAACAGCCGGCGCCCCATCCCTGTTTTTAATACATTGTTTTTAAAGTTCGCTTTCTAAAAAACAGGAAGTGTATTCGAAAGGTGTCAAACCTTTTTATTTTGCACTCCATCAGCTCCTGATAGATTGCTCCTTATATATCCTGCCCGAGATATTTTGCTACATTTACAGACAATAACGTGAATGAAAACATCATGCTCGGAAAACAGTACACATCCTTTCCTTTCTAACTGAGGTGAAATCGGCATAGAACATGATACCAGTTGCAGGGTACAGCATAAGCATTTGATTTATGTACACACTGCAAGGTGATCACGGGAAGAAGTCTAGTTACCACCTGTCCCTATACAGTTAACCACCTTTCCCCATTTTACCCACCCCCAGCCCCTCCTTTTCTGATACCCACCCATCTCCTCTCTGTATTCTGTGAGTTTCGTTTTGTCTGTTCATCTTTTTAAAATAGTATTTTGTCCATTTATTTATTTATTTATTTTTAAGAAATCCCTCTACCCAGTGTGGGACTCGAACTTACACGCCCAAGATCAAGTCACATGCTGTACCGACTGAGCCACCCGGGCACCCCTACATAAATATCTTTTTATCACAAAAATACGCAGAAGAAAAATGATCTTTATAGCAGGTCCCCTGTTGTCTGTAAGTGAGAAAGAAAAGACTATACGATGTGATCCTTGTTTACACAGGTCATAGGCCGACATGTGGGAAGCTACTTTTAACTTAAATGCTTTAGTTTTTCTTGTTTTGAAGCATTTTGTAATCTGGATCCAAACGATTTTGTGGGACGAAGGCCCCAGAGGATCTTTGTTTCTGAGACTCCGGCAATGTTGAGTGCACAGCACTCTCTGATAGGTTAATAGAACACCTGTCGTTTCCTTGCTTAAGGCTTGGCAGTCAGTGGCTTTTCATTATCTGGAGGATCAGGTTGAAGTTCTGAATGTGACCTGACCTCCATGACCTGACTCCTCCTCCCCTCACCCTTCCCTGACCCCTCTCTCTACCTTCATTGCTTTTTACTTGATGCCTCAAACTTTATGTTCCAGCAACTACTTGGCCCTATGCACTTTTGCAAGTTTCACCTAACTCGGAGTGTGAGGGTGCTTTTTGTGACATCTTCTCTGGGATATCCTTTCTACCATCTCTGTCTGACTAACTCCTATTCATCCTTTATAACTCACCTTGGACGGCAGTCTGGAAGCCATTCCCCAACCACCCACCTCCCAAATGGTTGGTAGTTGGTACTCCAACTCTGGGTTCTCTTATACTGAACACCCCTGCTGCCAGCATTGGATTATAATTTCTTGCTGAGTGAATATCGCCTCTGCCCTACCTCCTCAGCATTCTGGTTCCTTAAGGCTAAGAAATACGACCGCCATATTTGTCTTCCCCACCTCTGCCCCTCACCACCACCTATGGCTGTGCCTGATTTGAGGTTATGTAGCTTGCTGGGTTGTTGTGGGTTAGGCTTGGGGAAGGGCTAGATAGTTAGGAGAAGATTGGAAGGATGTATAGAAGTGTCCTGCATCTGGGTGGGGTGGCAGTAATTTGTGATAGTAAGGATTAGAGAAACCGTAGGTAAGACACCGCTTGGAGGTATAATTCCACCATAGCTAGGCCAACAAAGATAAAGGTATCAGGAAGACCTTGTAGAACTGGCAAGCCCCAAGGTTCCAGTTGGAATGTTATTAAAGAAAGGTTCCTCCTTAGAAGAGCTGGTCTCCAGGTAGCCACCCTAGGGCCATCCTGCCGTCGTATCTGATTCCCAGAGAAAGCACCCGCACCCTTTGCGGATGCCTGCAGTTCGTTTCCATCTTACGTGCACCTGGTTTGAGTTTCTCCCCCAACTTGGAACCCATCCAGCCCCTCTGTTAGTAAAATACCTGGTCTGCTCCCTGTTCATGCAGCAGGCTTCTACTTACTGTCTCCATTTGATCCAGGCTGCCTCTTAGCTACTGGATTAGGAAAACAAAAAAAAAAAATGGGTATAAGGAAATGAAAGGTTAAGAAAAGACAACAATAGAAACTTGAAACATTTCTCCAGGTGTAGCTCCCAGGAGATGTAAACACTGAGCTATTTAGAAGGTATGTGTTCTCTAGGGAAAGATTACCGATCCCTTAAATCTGGGCGTGGCTGGATCAGTCCCAGTGTTTTTCAAAGTATGCATTGTGTTCTCTGTACATCAGCCTAAGTTTAGAAATCAGTTTCTAGAACCACAAAGGATGCATTCAGTTGTGTTGACTGTACTGATGACTGAGAATTATAAACACTGATGGACTGGTAGAATCATATCTTAATAATGTCATTAGAACAGTCAGGTCTACAGTACAACTGTGTGTGTGTGTGTGTGTGTGTGTGTGTGTGTGTGTGTGTGTGTGTGTGTGTGAGACCAGATGAAAAATCCACATTGGCCCTTATTTGATCAATATGGAGATAAATTCTGGTTGAAGGAAAAATTATATAAAACTGAAACTTCCATGGGTTCCTATCCATTTAACAGAGTTTTAAAATGAAACCATGTTTGTATAGCCAGATCATAATATTAGATACACATAAGAAATTTTGATGCGTTTTTAAAAAAAATTTTTTTATACTTATTTATTTTTGAGAGATAGAGAAAGACAGCATGAGCAGGGGAGGGTCAGAGAGAGAGGGAGACATAGATTCTGAAGCAGGCTTCAGGCTTGGGGCTAGCTGTCGGCACAGAACCTGACACGGGGCTTGAACCCACAAACCATGAGATCATGACCTGGGCTGAAGCCAGACGCTTAACCAACTGAGCCACCCAGGCGCCCCTTGACATGATTTTTAAAGTATTGTATTAGTGGTTTGGGCCTTTTGGTTTGTGTTTCATCATTGGAAAAGGGCTCTAGGCTCTTCCAGGACCAGAAATTTGGGGAAGATTTAAAATTTACAATCCATTCTGGCTCTTGAGTACCTAGACTGATTGATGAGTCTGTATCACAGAATGCTGAGTTCCTGGTAGAGAAACCTGAGATGGGTTACATACAATTTACATAGTTAAAGCTATGCTGAAGCAGCAGGCAGTTTAAGAATCGTTTATGATACCTCCGGTGACTGACGATGCTATAATATTTGGATCATCTTTGCTGGGCAGTCTGTGCCCAAACATACTTTGCTCCCCACCCCTGTGAAAGAAATAATCCTGAAACACTGCCCTTAGTTAGCTTTTAATTCCTAATCTCTAGAACAACATTATGCAAGACAGAAATTAAAGTATATATGAAGATTTAATTAAGTATAAATACCATTATGATTGGTAAACATTCACTAAGCTGAACTTAATGTGACTTTCTTGTAGCAGAAAGGATTAACGGAGCATCCACTTTAGAACTGGCAAGGCCATTTTTCCAGTTTTCAATCTGCCATCATTCTCTACCAAGACACATATTTTCTAGAAGCAGCAGTTGCTTTTTTAAAAAACAAAAACATAGTATTGCATTTCAATGACTCTTGAAGCAATAAAATAAAATACTTTGTGTATCAAAGCCATAATAGATGTATAATCAATGTCAAAATTATCTCTTTAATATAAATAGCTCTACTCTCTTTCTCTGAACCACTACAACAGCATCTCCTTCTATTCCCTTTAAGTCCGCATGATACTCTGAAAAGACCTTTGGAGCCAGACAAACAGTTTAAGTCCCGGCTACTCTAATTTGCTAACTATGTGCTACTGGTTTTCTTGTATGCTGACCCTCAGTTTACCCATCTGTGATGACAGGAATAATACCTAGCACTTAGTTCCCAGAGCGGTTATGAGTATTACATAAGATAATGTATGCAGTGCAGTGGTTCTCAGACAGAGCCCTAGAATCTTTTTGTTGAAACACTAATAGTTTTGAGCCCTAACCCCAGAGTTTCTGATTCAGTCGGTCGGGGGCGAGCCCCAGAATCTGTATTTCCAGCAAGCTCCCAGGTGACAACTGACGTTTCTTGCCTAAGAAGCACACTTTGAGAACCACTGATGCAGACACTGGCCCCTTTATAGATCTGCTGTTCTGTCCACTTTCATTAGAGATTTTCCTTGACTGTGAAAAAAGGCAGCCACCAGGAAAAAGCAAGTGAGCCTATATAAGGAGAAGCGTGATGATGTTGCTTGCACTATAGTGGATGCCATAAAAGTGGTGTGCAAATAAATGACTGATGTTTGGGAAGTCCTTGTATTGAGTCAGTATCCCCTTGAACTTGGAAATGAGGCCAAACTGCTGATGAAGTTTAGCTTTGCCCTTATTAGCTTTGTGATCGTGGGTAACCCTAACCTCAAACTCCTCATCTCTACAGCTACTTATTAGTTGTTCTGAGAAGGAAATGAAAAGCTTGAGTGTAAAATGAGAGGTTAAGAGTTTATCCACTTAGGGATGCCTGGGTGGCTCAGTGAATTGGGCATTCGACTCGATTTTGGCTCAGGTCGTGACCCCAGGGTTGTGGGATCTAGCCTCACGTTGGGTTTTGCACTGAGCCTGCTTGGGATTCCCTCTTTCTCTCTCTCTCTTTCTCTCTCCCCTCTGTCCCTCTTTCCCACTCCCATGCTCGGTTTCTAAAATAAAAAAAATTAAAAAAAAATTTGTCCACTTAGTAACAAGAGGATCCTCAATGAGATTAAATTTAAATATATTCTTACTACAAAAGGATGTCTGCATTCCAGCTCCACCACCATGTACCATTGGATACAGATATGCCCAAAGAGGTACAGGAAGAAGTATAGGAAAATGTAAGCAGCTTACTTTGTTGGGATGGGTACTAACTCTTTGTAAGTGTGACTTCCCTCAGTGTTATTGGTGTAGTTTTTGAAACAACTAAAATCGCTCACTTCATCCTCCCACAAACACTACGAAGTATCTTCCTTGAGAAGCATTTCCTTAAAGATTCAAAGGATGTCAATAGTGTCTTCAGGACTTTATTTTGCAATCACATCATGGGAAAGAAACAGGAATTGGGATAGATAGCTTGTTTTGTTTTCTTAAGCCATCCTGTGAAACAGAAGCGACTTAAAATGGTATTTGTGTGGAACATAATATAATTTCTCAGTGAAGGAAATCAGCACAGCCAGGACCTGAAAGAAATGACGGCTTTTTCACAATCATTCTGTACAGGTTTTCGCCGGCCCAGCCACATCCTTCCCATTTTGGGTGTTCAACTTCCTCAAAGTTAAAACAAATGTCATCCCTCCTAGCTATGTTCACGGGGATAATTTATAAGCTCTAATATGAAATTCACCAACACACACCACCATAACTGCCCACTGACCAGTTTCAACAACTACAAATATACTATACAGACTCAAAGCCAGAAAACACAACTTCTGGAAAATCATAGAGTGGACTCAATTTTCAGAAATGAGTAAGCTTCTTCTTTTCAAAGGAAATACAACATTCCAATAGTCCAGGCTAAGGCTTTCTACAAATCCCATAATAATGATTTGCTGAAAAGTGAAACTCCTCTTTTCCAACCCAAACCATTAAGATATATTACATCAACCAGACTGCATTTTCTTCTTCTTCTTTTTTAAAAAAATTTTTAATGGACAAAGCTGAATCTACAAAGTCCATAAGCATTGGAAGCAAGAGTCAGAATAATGCTTGTTAACATGTCCATTCTCTTGGCCTTCCTCTTTCTCCAGGGAAAATGAGTAGAGTATGTTACTAAGAGTAGTAAGCTGGTCAGTGAGACAGACTCTTCCTGTGCAGTGTTTAGAGATGCTTTTTTTCATCTCTTATTGCTACCGAATACCACTTCCTTTATTTAGGAAAAAAGGGAAAAGGCCAAGTTGACAGTCTTGCTACTTTATGAGTCCCTGTATGTTTGACTTTGGAAATGACAAACGGAAAACATTTGTCTGCAGATAATTTTTAATGTATTTTCCATCACACATCCTGTAGAGCCTTCTCTGTTGGGTTCAATCATCGTGTTAATTTTTCACATATGTAATTTAATCTGAGATTCCCCAGGTTTCAAGCTTCTGAGCTTTGCACGAGGTTTCTCTCCTCTTGCAAGACAGTGTGGAGGGAAGAATATGAACTTCGGCATCCTGGCCTCATCAGCTTGTCTGACACTGACCAAATTACTTCATCAAACTGAGCCTCTCAGTTAATTTTCGTTGTAGAACATTAGAGAGAGTTTGGAAGGTGTTTGGGAATTTACTAAAAAGTAAGAAGTGTATATTGGGAAGTTCTGATTCAATTGTACTCCCCCAAATACATATATGCATATATATGGAGAATAGTGCATTTCATAGTATTGGCTATGACTTGCTAGTATTTCTTTTCAAAGATGTTTGTCGAGGGGCACCTGAGTTGCTCAGTCAGTAGAGCTTCCAACTCTGACTCAGGTCATGATCTCGTGGTTTGTGGGTTCGAACCCCACATCAGGTTCTGTGCTGACAACTCAGAGCCTGGAGCCTGTTTCAGATTCTGTGTCTTCCTCTGTCTCTCTGCCCCTTCCTTGCTCATGTTCTGTCTCTGTGTCAAAAATAAATAAACCTTAAAAAATTAAAAAAAAATAAGATGTTTGTAGAAGAGCCAGAAGAATCTGAGTGCCCTCTAAGGATGGGTCTTGGATGACCCCAAAAGACTCAACGATTAGGACATATAAGCTCTTCAAACTCCCGCAGCTGGACGATGTAAGAAAGGTCAGTGACCTCAATAGGCACATTACAAAATTATCTTCTAGGTTCTAGCCTCTTGTCCTTAATTAGCTGTTTGACCCTAGACAAGTCATTTCATCTCTTAGAGCCTCGGTTTCCTTCTCTGTAAAAATGGGGAAATTGGACTGGGTGATCTCAAAAAAGTTTCCCTGCATTATTTTGCTGTAACTCCGGAGCATGCAGTGGAAGGAGCAAAAATTTTACAGACAGACAGACTTAGGTTTCATGTACCTGGTGTATGATCTTTAGCAGTTACAGTATCCTATGTGGGCTTCAATTTACTCGTATGTGAAATGGAGACAATACCAGTAATGGAGAAGGTAGCTCCCCACTTGGCCATTGGGGAGTCTATGACCATTTCCATCCCTCCCCCCCTTTCCAGTAGGATTATTGGAACAATGACCTCTGGGCAATGAATTTCTCCCCTTGTCACAGTCGCTGTGTCCATGTCTAGAAGCCAACCACCACTCCTACCATGATTTAGTAAAACTCAGGCCAATCACCATAGGCAATGAGTAAATGCTGAGCTAGACACAGGCTAGTGTCGTATATGAACTGTGGCGGGGGGAAGGAGGCTCTCTGGACCCAGACTACTTGGCTTCAAGTGCAACTTTGCAGCTTTGCAGATCCCTAGTGTATACACTTTGAGGCAAATTATGTAATCACTCTGAATTTCAGTGACTGTATTTGTAAAATGGGATGATAATAGTATTACCATTGTAAGTAAATTATATGTCATAATACGTATCAGTTGCTGAAAATGGTGCATGATGCCTAGTAAGTGTTAAAAACTGTCAGGGTTTGGGGCACCTGGGGGGCTCAGTCGGTTAAGCGTTGAGCTTCAGCTCAGGTCATGATCTCACAGTTCATGGGTTCGAGCCCCGTGTCAGGCTCTGTGCTGACAGCTCAGAATCTGGAGCCTGCTTCTGATTCTGTGTGTCCCCCCCCCCCCCACTCATGATCTGTCTCTCTCTTTCAAAAATAAATAAATGTTAAAGAAAATTTTTTTTTAACTCTCAGGGTTTTTGGGGTTTTTTTTTGTTGTTTTTTTTTTTTTTTGGTTTTGTTTTGTATTTTGATTCCACCCAGTTGTCCTCATTAAGAGACAGCAGGTTCTGGAAGAATGCAGTTTCCCAAGATGCAGAGGCTTCTACGCTTGGATGCAGATCTTACTACTAAGGATCTGGAAGATTTTCTAATCAGACACAATCAGCTTGAATTTCCCCCTCCCTCAGCTTCCACTAGTCTCCTGTGTGGGGAAGTGAGAGGAGCAGGCTCGCAGGCGCACAGCCCTGGGTAGTGAGAGGGATTGTCTCCTGTGCAGCATTTGCAGATGCACAAACTCACGTGCTTGGGTCCTAGGAAACACGTGACCAGCAACAATCCCACGTCACCGCTGCCAACTTGATTCTTGAGGACACCTGCAATTTCTTTTCCTTTTTAAAAATTTCTTTTCCCTTTAAAAAATTTTAAAGTTTATTATTTATTTTGAGAGAGAGAGCGTGCACACAAGTGGGGCGGAAAGAAGGAGAGACAGAATCCCAAGCAGGCTGTGTGCCATCAATGCAGAACCTGATGCAGGGCTCGAACTCACAAACTGTGAGATCATGACCTATGCTGAGATCAAGAGATGGACGCTTAACAGACTGAGCCACCCAGGCACCCTGAGGTTGCCTGCAATTTCCAGATACCGTGAATCTCCTTTCTCTGCCCCAGCCGAATAAAAACTCGAAGTATTGTCTCCAACAGAATGAAGGGGCACACGAACCAGGTTGAAACAAGGTGAGCGTCTCAGTCAGAGACATCTGGTCCAGCGCCCTGTCAGCTCCCATCCGTTGTGTACATGAGGGACCCAGGTAGCTAGGAGTGTGCCAAGTGAACTAGATATGGCCTTATTTGCCTTCAGAGTCCTCCAGGGGTCCACACGGAATTGAGAACTACGGTAGAATGAAGAAGAGTTAGGCTCCCCCTCCCTCAAAGGGGAGGCAGGCTCCAATCATGGCGTCTTCTAGCCTGTGATGTTGGGCATATCCCTTCAATTCTTCAAACTTAGTTTCCTCAGTCAAAGAATGACACCACTAATCTCATGGTGGTGGTGGGTAAAGGAGGTGGGTGTTCTAGTCAATGAATGAAGTAGTGACTCTGTAACTGAACCGTGATTCTATTACTAGTAACTTATAACTCCAGCCCTAAGTCTAAAGCCTGTAATGCCACTCCTGACACACAGAAGAAGGTGCTCACTGAATGTGGTTTTGGTTAACGGGCGTTTGGTTTGGTTTGGTTTGGTTTGGTTTGGTTTGGTTTAGTTTAAGTGGATGATATTAGAAGGAGTAAAAACTTGGAATGGCTACCTCAAGAACAGCAAAATGACTTTGTAAGGTGGAATGGGTGATTTTGTTCTGGAGTTGGAAGCGATAGTCCTATTATTTAGGTTTAGGGAAACCAAACCCGAAAAAGGTGAAGAATTATTTGGGTCACCTGATTTAGCAGCTGACCTGGGTCACAATGATGGGACTACTAAGTCATAACACAATTATAGTCTGTATATTTAGTGCTTCTCACAATTTTGCTCTGAAATACTCTAGATTTTGGAGCAAAAAGGCAGTAGTATTGGGACATGTATGTTGTCCAGTACTGAAAGATAGGGGTTTTTTTTAATGTTTATTTATTTATTTTTGAGAGAGAGAAGCATATGCAGGGGAGGGGCAGAGGGACAGAGGGAGACACCGAATCTGAAACAGGCTCCAGGCTCTGAGCTGTCAGTGCAGAGCCTGGTGCGGGGCTTGAACCCACAAACCATGAGATCGTGACCCGAGCTGAAGTCAAACACTTAACTGACTGAGCCACCCAGGTGCCCTAATACTGAGATAAATATTAATGATGGGATTCTATAAAAGTGTTGAGAATTCATCAAAAGTGATAGTGAATATTAGTATTTCTCAAATGAAAAATTTTATAGGTATACTACAAAATAAAATTTTTATTTTTTTCAAAGTTTACTAATTTATTTTGAGAGAGAATGAGAGTGAGTTGAGCAGGGGAGGGCCAGAGAGAGAGAGGCGGGGAGAGAATCCTACGAACATGGGGCTCGACCCCACGAACCATGAGATCATGCCTGAGTTGAAATCAAGTCTGATGTTTAACCAACTGAGCCACCCAGATGCCCCAAGAAGCTTCCTTTTATATTTTTAAATTGATAAGCACTAAAATGTATTCTTTTTGGCATCCACTCCCACGTGTTCTGCCCATTGCATAGAGTCCAGCGTCTTCCACTACAGTCAAGAGTGATTCTGTCACCTGAGACTTTCCCTCATGGTGTGTCTTGTAATGAAGTCCCGCCCCCAACCCAAACCTCGGCAAATCCTGACCTGTTCTGTACCCTGTGATTTTGCCTTTTCCAGAATGTCATAAAAATGGAATCATAGAATATGTAATCTATGGGGATCTAAAAAAGCAGCTTCTTATTTGGCTTTTTTTTTAATCTAATGAATTAATTTTGTGTGTTCCAAGGTGAAAATGATGGCTTCTTGTAGATCTTCTGGACACTTCATAGCCGCTGATTATCGGTTCCATTTGGCAGCCTTTCCCCATATTATTTATTTATTGCTTTCCACAAATAATAGAATGGGTTGGACCTTTTATTATTAAAAAAATAGTCATTTTTAGTCATATTATTCATTGGGGTAAAAACCAAAATAAATACTGTATGTAATTGTATCATTATTAAGATTGTATTTGGTAAGCTTTTGGTGGCCTTGATTTGATGGTATCTGTGATTCAGAATACAGACCATTCCCGACAGGATGGTTCTGGTTCGGCTTACTGGTTCTCCGCTTTAGGGCGGTGTGAATGTACTTCTACAGTTGGGTAGAAACTGTACTTCGAATTTTGAGTTTTGGTCTTTTCCGGGACTGGTGATCTGCGGTACTTTCTCGTGCACGGCAGCAGCAAGCTGCAACTCCCAGTCGGCCCACAATCCTAAGAGACAGCAATAGATACACTTACAAAATCTGTACTCGTACAGCCATTTTGGGGCTTTTTTTAAATGTTTGTTTATTTATTTTGAGAGAGAAAGAGACAAAGTGTGAGCAGGGGAGGGGTAGAGAGGGAGAAGAAGACACAGAATCCGAAGCAGGCTCCAACCTCCGAGCTGTCACCACAGAGCCTGACGAGGAGCTTGAACCCACAAACCATGAGATCATGACCTGAGCCAAAGTCAGATGCTCAACCGACTGAGCCGCCCAGGCACCCCACAACCATTGTGTCTTTCACGTTCAGTACAGTGTTCAATGAATTACATGAGAGAGTCAACACTGTATTATCAAATAGGCTTTGTGTTAGATGATCTTGCTCAGCCATGGGCAATATCAGTGTTCCAAGCATATTTAAGGTAGGCAAGGCTAAGCGTTGATGTTCCATAGATTAGGTGTATTAAATGTATTTTCAACTTGGTATTTTCAGTTTACAGTGAGTTTATTGGGACTTAACCCCATTGTAAGTCAAGGAAGATCTGTAAATAGTAGGAATGTCACAAACTTAATTGAAAGAAGAACAAAACCTGTATTCCACGTATGACAGACTCACAAAACTTCCATCGTGAGTCTTTTCAACCAATGATACGAGAGCAGCATAATGAGCATGTCACAACATCCTGATATGATGTCTTGTCAGAACTCATTCAGGAACACTGGACTGGCTCAGTTGGTAGAGGATGCGACTCTTAATTTCTAGGTTTTGAGTTCAAGCCCCACATTGGGCGTGGAGCCTACTTAAAATCAAACAAACAAAAAACTCATACAGAAGAGAATTTTGCTAGATTTGTAGATGACTAGAGAGTTTCTCCTGGGTGGCTCAGTCACTGGAGGGTCTGGCTTTGGCTCATAGTTTGTGGGTTTGAGCCCAATACTGGACTCTATGCTGACAGCAGAGACCCATTTTGGGTCCTCTGTCTCCCACTCTCTCTGCCCCTCCCCCTTCATCTCTCTCAAAAACAAATAAACATTAAAAAAGAGTTTCTCTTTTACTATAAATTAAATATATTAGTCATTGGTCTTGATCTAAATATCTCCATAATTCACAGTTTCTAAAATACTGAAATAACTATTATACAAATTAAACACCCGTGTCAAATACTTAAGAATAAAGGCCTCAAAACCTGATAGATGGATAACTCAAAACCAGCACTGTGATCCCTAAAATGACTCTGGGCAAAGGACCAGAGGACAAGGGCGAGGAACTGAAGGAGCCAATGTTTCTTTGAAGTCTTAACGTTTTATTTTACAAATTAATGTAAATATCCACTCCTACCCATTCTATAACTTTCTTATACTTAAAAAAATTTTAGTGTTTTATTTGTTTTTGAGAGAGATACAGAATGCAAGTGGGGAAGGGACAGAGAGAGAGAGACTGAGAATCTGAAGCAGGCTCCAGGCACAGAACCTAACGCAGGGCTCGAACTCACAAACTCAGGGATCATGACCTGAGCCGAAGTTGGATGCTTAACCAACTGAACCACCCAGGTGCCCCACTTTCTTAAACTTTTTATTGAAATTTTGCGTATAGACAGAACTACGCTACTAGAATTGATCACTAACCTCTCACACTGATCCTTCCCTGGATAACCAGCCCAAGAATCCATGTTAGCCTAGTACTCAGGAAAACCCCAGTCACTTCCAAGAGTGACAGCCACCCTCACCCCGTAAATTACTTCTGCCTGTCTTTGTGTTGCTATGTATCTTCGATTTACAGCCCAGTGCTTTTTATCCAAATGTCCAGCATCAAGAGATGTTTCCAGAAGAAATGCTAGGCCTACTCTGTGGCTTTCTGTATTTGTAAAAATGGCTGCAAACTCCATGGGTGAGGAGGTGGCAGGGCAAGGGGCGGGGGTATCCTCCCCATATATCCGGGGCACATCCCAAGACTCTTTCTCCTGGGTTCCTTCTCTTTTGAAAGTTTGTTTAGATGTTTCTCATATTTGCAGAAGACGACTGTAAACAGAAGAACTACTTGTCTAGTTCTGTATAAAACATTAGTCTTGCTATAGATTGGCACTTAGTTCCCAGAATTTGCAACCTGTATATACACCCCAGTACATGCAGCAACAGATGCAATTTACCAGTGACTTTCAGCTCCTTTGGACCTGTCTCAGGTTGAAAATAGGGATTAAAATTAGGCAAGAGCCCTAAACAGTCATGATTTTTATTTGGCTGCCTTTACAAGGAACTAGAGGGAATGTTCTACAACTTGCGAATGAATTCTTGATGTACGTCCAACTGGGTGTAGCCTGGTGCCTTGTTTTGAAGGTGAAGAAGGCACTGTATACTGGGCAAGATGAAAATTCATTTAATGGATTTGTTAGGGACCTTTTAAAATGGATTTGTTAACAACAAAGTAGTACACACATTTCCAATAGCAAATGACCCAGATGTGAAATCCTTATCATGTAACGGAATGAAGCTGTCAATAAACACATCTGAACAAATAGATCACAGAGAAGATTACAGTACTTAATGTTCATGTGCTGCAAATTAACAATCTCCTGTTTCTAGACTCTAATAAAACTTCAGTCTTCAGGAAATGCTACTGTGAATTGATAAACCTTTGAAAGCAGTCAACATGTGCATAGGGAGCGCCTCTGCTCAGTTAGGGAAACCCAACCCACGTACCTCAATGGTAAAAGCCACTTGTAAAGAGTTGTTTGTGATCTATAGCCAGTATAGGTTAGTCAAGTAGTTAATAGCTACGTTGAAGTCTTAAGGTGACATGGCAATATTTATTTGTAGAACAAGATGCTTTATGGAATAATATTTTCTTTTTTTACTTCTTAATTCCAGTATGGTTAACATACATTGCTATCATAGTTTCAGGTGTACAATACAGTGATTCCACACTTCCATACATCACCCGGTACTCATCCCAAGTGCCCTCCTCAGTCCCCATGTCCTATGTAATTCAGCCCCCCAAGCCCTGCCCCTCTGGTAACCATCAGTTTGTTCTCAATAGTGAAGTGTCTGTTTCTTGGTTTATCTCTCTCTCTTTTTCCCTCTTTACTCATTTGTTTGATTTCTTAAATTCCACATGAGTGAAATCATTCGGTATCTGTCTTTCTCTGATTGACTCATTTCACTCAGTATTATACTCTCCAGTTCCATCTTTGTCATTGCACATGGTAAGATTTCATTCTTTTTTATGACTGAGTAATAATCCATCATATGTATATATTTATCCATTCATTAACTGATGGACACCTGGATTGCTTCTATAATTTGGCTTTATAAATAATGCTGCTATAAACATTGGGGTGCATAAATTAATGTGTTTGCATTTTGGGGGGTACATACCCAGTAGCGCAATTACTGGATCATAAATAGTTCTATTTTTCACTTTTTGAGAAACTTCCACGCTGTTTTCCTCAGTGGCTGTGCCAGTCTGCATTCCCACCAGCAGTGCAAGAGGGTTCCCTTTTCTCCATATCCTGACCAACACTTGCTGTTTCTTGTGAAAATGTTTTCTTAATAATTGTTACCAGTAGGTGTAAGATTGCATAGTGTTTGGGTTTTGTTTTAACTTTCACTTTTGTTCTTTGTACTTATAGGCATTATGTGAATCCATTCCAATAGCCAGTGTTCAATTCTTCACCAACTATAGAATAATAGTTTTAAGAGGAGAAAAAGGAAAGATTCACCAGGCAAATATTTGTACATGATTTTATTAATAATGGACAATTTTGTGTTCTCAATCAGGAGTAGCTCCACCCTTCCGGGGGACATTTGGCAATATCCGAAAACATTTTGGGTTGTCACGGGGCGGGGGCGGGGGGTGGGGAGTGGGAGGGTGGCTCACGGGTGGGGACTGCTTTGCGGCATCCAGCGGGTAAAGGCCAGATACTGCTATACATACACCCTCCAGTGCACAGGAAAGCCCCCACAGCAATTACCCGGCCCAAATGTCAGTAGTGCCGCAGTTGGTAAACTTGCTCTGGTTATAGTAAAGAAGTAATCTCTTCCCTAGCTACCCTGTCCCCATGATTTTAATAGAGAGATTACGTTTTCAACCATTTATTTAGTTAAGTGTGCCAGGCACCCTGCTAAGCACACCACGTACATTATCTTATTTAACATTAACAAAGCCTCGTGAGGTTTTGAAGATTAGTATGTGATATCTTTTAGAGATTACATAACTATTCAAGGTCACACGGCCAGTAATAGCAGAGATAAGGATTTGAAATGTTGACTCTCTGACCTGAGAGCCTGTGATGTTTCTCATTATGTATAAATAATGTCAAAATAAACACCTTCCTATAAAGCACTTAAAAAACTATTTCCTTAGCTTAGGGTGAAGCTATTGACGTAAAGGGCCAAAGGGAATGGAGGGGTATAGTGACTTTCTGCACATATTTCCAAATTGATTTCCAGAGTCATGCCGGTTTACAGCACCACCGTTAACTTGTGAGAAAGCCCTTGTTTATATATTGACCATAGCATTGACTTCTGACATTTAAAAACAGAACTCCTTGTTCAATAAGTTGAAATGTATGTATCTGCGCTTCAATAATAAGCAATTGCTGGAATTGTTAGCACATGGAGGTCCCTCCACATGAAGACCACACTGTGTAAGAACAATAAGGAGAAAGGCAAGTCAATATAAATAGAGCTTGCATTTCAAAGAACCGTATTCATTTATTCAACAGATGTAGTTATTTGACTAATAATGGCTTAGTTCCAAGAAAAATGGTCTTGGTTACTCTATAAACTTATCTCTAATCTTTTGTTTAAATAAGCCTATGAAGAGCAAATGAGAGAATTGAAATTTATAGTTTAAAATGGTTTCCCTGATAATATTGGCATATTCTTCTTGCCCCCCTCTTAGAAGTAATGCAAAATAGGCCCTTCCTAGGACACTTAGGGACTGAGGGTAGACTGCATCCATAATACCTCATGACTACCCTCTCAGAATCCTGCACAATAATAATCATAATCATAACGGCAGTAATAATAACACAGCCATAAACTATGGTATTTTTATTTAAAAAATTTTTTTTAAGTTTATTTATTTATTTTGAAAGAGACAGAGACAGCAAGAGTGGGGGAGGGGCAGAGAGAAAGGGAGACAGAAAATCCCAAGCAGGATTTACGTACTGTCATTATGGGGCCTGAGATGGGGCCCAAACTCATGAAACTGTGAGAAAATGACCTGAGCCGAAACCAAGAGTCAGATGCTTACCTGACTGAGCCGCCCAGGCGCCCCCAGTAGAGTATTTCTAAAACAGCACTATTTACCATTAGTGGATCCAGAAATCACCTGAGTAGGTTTTGAGCAGAATTTTTAATATGAAAAAATAAAATAAACAAGTGCCTTACATGTAATAAATCTAAGTAATTTGTGAGACCTTTGTTTACTTTACATGCAAGTATGTGCGTATGATGATGTATAATTGTGTTGAGGCACCTGGGTGACTTAGTCAATTAAGCGTTTGACTCCTGATGTCTGCTCAGTCATGATCTCACAGTTGTGAGTTCGATCCCCCCTTCAGGCTCTGCGCTGACATCTCAGAGCCTGCTTGGGATTCTTTCTGCCATTCCCTGGCTTGTGTGCTCTCTCTCTCTCTGAAAATAAACTATATAATACAATACAATACAATACAATACAATACAATACAATACAATACAATACAATAAAATAAAAATTTTTTCCCACAGATTGCAGTCTAAAAGATTGAAAAGCCACGGTACCTGGGTGGCTCAGGGGGTTAAGCATCTGAATTTGGGTCAGGTCATGACCTCACAGTTTGAGCCCTGCACTGGGCTCTGTGCTGACAGCTGAGAGCATGGAGCCTGCTTTGGATTCTGTGTCTCCCTCTCTCTGCTTCCTGCCCCAGTCACACTCTGTTTGTCTCTCAAAAATAAATAAACATTAAAAAAAAAAAAAGACAGCAGTCATTAATCGTAAATGTCACCATCTTATCTCTACGATAAGAAATGTGTTTCTGAGGAAGAGTCAGTTTGTGATGAACAATATGAATGAAAAGAAGAGAAAAAAATATCTCATTTAAAAAAATGTAATCATGTAAAGGAGGGTAGGTGCTTTTTCTTATGGCAATGTGTCCTTCACTCTCTTCTGCTGTCACTATTTAATCAAACTAGTCTCATAAAAATCACATCCATGTAGAGGCAGCTGGGTGGCTCAGTCGGTTGAACATTCAATTTTGGCTTGGGTCATGATCTTGCATTACATGAGTTCAAGACCCATATTAGGCTTGTGCTGACAGATCAGAGCCTGCAGCCTGCTTCAGTTTCTGTGTCTTCCTCTCTCTCTGCTCCTCCCCCACTCACACTACGTCTCTCTCTCTCTCTCTCAAAAAAAAATTAAGAAAAACAAACAAATAAATAATAATAAAAACATCACATCCATGTAGCTAATCTTGTTGACCCAAGTAAGTATACCAAATTATCTCTTTGCTTTCTGGACTGTCCTCCTCCCAACCCCCAACTCAACTGAGGCAAGTTTTATTCTGAATTCTTTTAAAATGTGTATTAAGAACAAAATAAAGAAGTTTCTTTTGGGAAAGGCAAGAGCTAAAGTAGTTTTTAAAGTAATAAAAGTGCAAGTCAAAGCAATAGGAAAAAATTATTGCTTAATAAATAGTGGGGGTTTTTTGACTATTCAATATTTATAAGCAAACTTTTCAAGTTTGGCCACAAGAAAAAAAGAATCTGTTATACTGGACCCTTAGGGGTGAGGATTCATGCTATTTACAGGAAAGGCTGGGCATAATTTAATTTTAGTTGGGAGACCTTGGTACAGGTCTTGATTCAGAGCATGATGCAATTATCATGTGACATCAGGGCAGAAGAACAGAACTTTTTTTCTTCTGAAAAGCACATTTTTATTAATGTTTTTAAAGACGAGACATTTATATGCCTAGTCCAATTAAACTTCTTGAAATGTTTTGGTCTTGCCCAGTTTTTTTTCTTATGAAAAAATACTTATCATCTTGAGTAAGTTTTTGCTTAGTTAGGATGTGTATTAGTTTTCTTTTTTTTTTTATTTTTTTTAACGTTTATTTATCTTTGAGAGAGAGACAGAGTGCACGTGAGGAAGGGCAGAGAGAGAAGGAGACACAGAATCTGAAGCAGGCTCCAGGCTCTGAGCTGTCAGCACAGAGCCCCACGCAGGGATCGAACTCACGAACTATGAGATTATGATCTGAGCTGAAGTAGGACACTTAACCAACTGAGCCACCCAGGCACCCCAAGGATGTGTATTCATTTTCTACTTGCCATTGTAGCAATCTACCATAGACTTAGCAGCTTGAACAACACAAATGTGTTATCACACAATTTTGTAGGACAGAATTCTGACACAGTGTCACCAGACTAAAACCAAAGCGTTGACTGGGCTCTGTTAATTTCTGTAGAGTCTGGGCCTTTTTCAGCTTCTAATGACCCATGTTCCTTAGCCCAATCTTCCACCTTCAAGCAGTAAACAAACAAAGACCAACTCTTTACCCCCTCGTCCACTGTTAAACACCCTTGTGATTGCATTGCACTGGCCTGGATAATTCAAAATAATCTCCCTCTTTTAAGGTCAGCTGATTAGCAAACTGAAATCTTTTTCGCCCTGTCACATAACATATTATCAGAGATAATCAGAATTCCAGAGATTAGGATTCGTACTTCTTTGAATGTAGGTTGAGGGGAGAGGTGATATTCTGCCCACTCAATCTTGTAGGGAAGGACTGTTTGAGTACATATGTACATGTGTACATGGCACATGTCATGCATATGTCCATACATCAAAATCACCTTCAAACTGCATTACTCACTGATGAAAATTGCTGGAGTGAGTTCTTATGAAGCAAAATATTTCTTCTTTGGTTGTATTTGCATCTGATTCCCATATACTTATGTTACGCTAATGGAAACCTTGGGGTAAAACTATTCTATAGGAGTAGGCAGAATTTATTGAGATGGAGAGGGTTGTTTAAAATAGTTTAGCACAGTATTTCTCAAATGGGGCAGTTTTGCCGGCCCCTCCCCACCCCACTGCCGGGGACATTTGGCAACACCTGAAGATGTTGTTGATTGTGACAATTGGGGGGCGTGTACTGCTGACATCTGGTGGGTGGCATCCAGGAATGCTGCTACATATCGTACAATGCACGGAAGAGGCCCTACAACCACAGATTATCCAGCCTAGAGTGTAAATAATGCCAAAGTGGAAAATCTCTGGCTTAGTAAGATGGCGACCTCTAAAACCATCCTGGCCGTTTTTTAAGGCTCTTTACTTTTCAAAGGTGAATTAGGTAACTAATTAGGTAGTGGGTCAGCAACTAAACGTCTGGCCAAAAGAACACCTGAAAGAAGTAGAGAAGATGGTAAGTCAGTGCACACCAATCTTCCTAGGAAAAACTCAAAGCTCACAACTTCCTGCTTGGGGTCAACTGTTCATCTTTGGGTGGCCAGGAATCATGTCTTGTAACTCTCTCTGCTCCCAGAGCCTCACACAATGCTTGGCCACACCAAATGCTCAAGGAGCACTTTAGCAAATAAAAAAAGGATAGTGTGGTAAGGGATTTGAGTTTGTATGTAGGAAACAAGATATTTCCCTTCTGTATGCCTAACACTTCATGTGAGAGCAACCCCAGAATTGCTCTCACTTATTAGTGTGCTTAGCACCTAGGGTAGCCTATTTTCTGAGCTTTCATTATAAAGTAGAAGTCATATGGAAAGTCCTAAAAAGTTGTAATAATAGAATCGAACATTAATTCAGTTAAAGGCAGTTGAGAGGTAACCCAAACTCCTTAACTTATCCATTTGCACTGTGGTTTTATGCTGTGTTATTTCTTAAACTCTATTTTGCAGGCTTGAAAAAACATATATATGTGTATATATATATATTTACTGGTATCAAGGCAGAGTTCATAATCACCAACTACTCATACCATAAGCTTCTGAGGTCTTGCACCAATGACGGAAAATCTAACATGAAAGATAACATAGTGAAAAAGTAAACATAATGTGGAGTCTTCATTGATGAAATCAACACCCTTCTCTCTTGGTTCTCATTTCTGCTTTTCTTCTCTATCAACATTGCAGGTGTCCCTGGCTCCATGCCGAATGCATCGTGGACTGGTAACCTCAGGGCCATAAAGTGGATTGACATGGAAGATAAACACGGAGGCTGCCATGGTGAGGCACTCACTTGACACTTTGAGGTCACCCAGCTTGTTGGTGTTGGCATGGAGGTCGTTGTGGAATATGGGGGTTCCCATGGGGAGAACTGCTTGTATATTTAAAACAATCTGACTTCTCAGAGTAGCTAGAGGCTTCAAGACATGGTCCTTGAAAATTAAACTTCGGTATCTCACTTACGTGCTCCAACTCATGATTACCAAAGGGGGTTTAGAGGTAGGTTCAACTTAAAATGGTGTTTTCTTGCTAGTTTCTGCTCTCTTCTTATTATTTATTTTTCTTTCTGTTCCTTTTGGGAGTGCAGAGGTTAGGAGGGGAAAAGGGTAGAATGAGAAGTGACGTCATGTCACCACAGAGCAAGCTGGACCCTCTGCCCCTTACACCAGCTCCTGCCTCCCCACAGACAGGCTTCCAGCTGCCTTGGAAGTATTTGCTGCAGCTCTGATGTGGTGACAGGTGACAGTAACAAGAGATATTTCTCCTCCAAATGATGGATGAGAACAAGAAAATTTAAGTAGAACTTTATTTTCTTTTAATTTAGTTATTTTTGGGAGAGAGAGAGAATAGGGAGAGACAGAGAGAGAAAGAGAGAGAGAATCCCAAGCAGGCTCCATGCTGCCAGCCCACAGCCTAACTTGGGGCTCTAACCTAAGAACTGTGAGATCATGCCCTGAGCCAAAACCAAAAGTCGAATATTTAACCAACTGAGCCACCCAGGCCCCCCTTCTATAGAACTTTATAAAGAAGTGTTTTTATAAGACCTGGTATACATTCAAACTATGTCTGGTAGCTAGTAAGCATGGTATTCATTAACTAGGCTAACATAACAAAGTACCAGAGACCGGGTGGCTTAAGTAGGATTTATTTCTTCACAGTTTTCCAGGCTAGAAGTTCGAGATCAACGTGGCTGTAGATTTGGTTTCTTCTGAGAGGCTTGGAGATGCCACCTTCTTCCATGTCCTCAGGTGGTCTTCTTTCTGTGTGCATCTGTCTCCTCATCTCTTTTTATACTGACACCACCAAATGTGACCTCATTTTAACTTGACTTCCTCTTTAAAGGCTCTGTCTCAAATACAGTCCCAGTCTGAGTTGCTGGAAGACCAGGACTTCAACACATGAATTTGGGGAGGGGGACAATTCAGCGAGTAACAGAAGGCAATAACAATGTCTTCAGTGAGTAAGTGGTTACGTGAATGAGTGAGTGAGTGTGCAGGGTTGACCTTTCCTCCGTGTGGTGACACAGCTTTGCCTCCCTTACTCTTTCACACGGTCTCCATCCACACCCAATGTTTCACAGGAAAACCTCCAAATGACCGCCTTTCTGCAGCCCTCCATTACACTCGCCCCCTTCTCGTGCCTTCCTGAGCATCCCCTTCCACCAAAGATGGCAACACCTTCATATCACTGCACACTCTGCTCTTTGGCATCTTCTTATCTTTCCCTCAATCAGCCAACATTTTCCCCAGAGGACAGCTCTTGCCACCTGCCTGTATTCATATCACAGGCTGCCCTCCTTGGAGCAGGAGGAGGGTGGAGAGAAGGTTGCTTTGATCTCCTGGACCTTCTTTAGAAAAGAGACTATCACCATTAGTTGAGTCCCAATATTTGGGATGGGTTGCCTTCTCCACAATCCTCCTATAATGCTGTCACCCTCCCTGTGGGTCCACTGTGGTCACCTGATCTGCTTCTCCACCTCCTCTCCAGCTGTAACACTGGAAGACTTCAGCCTCCACAGCAGGGACCCCTGTGATGTCATTATTTTGAGACTCTGGCCTCTACCACAGAAGCTCCTGTTCCACCAATCAGCTACCAAGCCCTGCCCCTCCCTAGGGCCTTCCTCTCATTCCCCTTGTCTTCACCTGTATCCGGGCCCTACCTCCTAGAGAAGGTATAAGTTAGTGAGGTTTCCATTTTTATAGGGACCTTTGTTTATCAGATGACGGGGGGTGGGGGGGTGTGGGGGCGTAGGGTGGGGGGCAGGGAGGGCCCTGTGAGAGGAGCTCCAGCCAGGAACCTAGAGAGGGTACACAGCTTCTCAGACAAATGTCTCATTTTTCTTCTCTTAGTGCCTGTTGTGCCAGCGAACATTTGAAAGCCTTATATGGTTCTGAAAATAAAAATAGTTTGTTCCCCAAACCACTAGACGGGGAACAGAAAAAGGCATAACCCAGAGGAGGCAGAACAGCGCATGCCAGAGCAGCAAGTCTGGAGTACAATGTGGACCTTTCCCCCTTGGTTGGAGGAATGGATTTGTTCTAAACCTGTGGACGTGTCCGCACTTTATAGGCTCTGAGAATCACAGGGACCACCCTAACTCTATGGTCTTGAACTTGGAGCCCCCATCTCTGGTTATAATTTCTTTTTTTTTTCCTTTTATGTTTTTTTATTTATTATTGAGACAGAGAGAAACAGAACATGAGCAGGGGAGGGGCAGAGAGTGAGGGAAACACAGAATCCAGGTGCTGAGCTTTTGGCACAGAGCCCGATGCAGGGCTCGAACCCATAAACTGTGAGATCCCTGAGCCAAAGTCAGATGCTTAACTGACTGAGCCACCCAGGCACCCCACTGGTTACAATTTCTTGTTACTTTATTAGTTTTCTTCACCGACTTACAGACTATATCTTACTGTCTCTCTTCCCAGAACAGAATTGAAGCTTCAAGAGGGCTAGAATTTCTTGCTAGTTTGTTCATTGCTATATCTGACACCTAAAATACGTTGTTATTTGAAATGTGTTTGCTTTATTATTTTTTTTAAGTTTATATATTTATTTTGAGAGTGGAGGGAGGAGCAGAGAGAGAAAAAGAGAGAGAATCCCAAGCAGTGTGGAGCCCAACGTGAGGCTCAATCTGCGAACCTGGAGATCATTGAGCCAAAATCAAGAGTCTGTTGCTTAACCGACGGAGTCCTCTAAGTGCCCATGTGTTTGCTATTTTAAAACTGGGATTGCCAGAGTTTCAGTGGTACCACCTTCCTCCTCCTGCCAGCATCCTTCTGAGGCCCCCTGGTCCAGCCTGTGTGCTGGGTCAGCCTTCCCACGCTGTTCTCACCAACAGCATTGGACCCTACAAGGTCAGTTCACACATATAATAACTACCACCATCTGCTTTTTGCCACTTGTGTTTTCCTGAGCAGAGAGCATTGCTAGAGACTGTTCCGGAACTCTCTCACACTCACCCCATGATGGAGGTGGGGGAGGAATGGCTAGACCCTCCTGGCTGCCTATTCTTTAATTTACTCTAGTTTTCCTGGAGCCCTTCCCAACGGACTTCTTTTCATCTTTTCTGCTTGCTTTAAACTCTCAACCCTATGCTAAAATGGCCTTTCCAGCTCAAAAAGTAACCGTTTCAACTTGAGGAAGAACTTTCAACACATGTGACCAAAGTCCTCTTACCGGATTGTCACGCCATCGCATTCCTCCATCTCAGAGTATTTTGATCACACTCTTCTCATTGTTCCTTCCTGTTTCAAGGAGGAAGCTACCCATCCTCACAACCAGTCACCACCTGGAGTCCCCTAAATGATTCCCGTGCTTGCTTGCGCCCCAGTGGTACCCTCGTGCGGGCTCTTTTCCTTCTCTCTGCCCATGTGTTGCGATTGCCTCCAGCCTAAAGACCGCATGTCTGTGAGCCTCTACTTCATGCAACCTGAAATGGTCTCTCCTATTCACTTCATTTTCTTAAGCACGGGCATCCTGCGTCTGCATTCAGTTCTCACTCCCCAGTTATCTCTGACCTCCCACAACTCTGGATTCTGTCCATCGATTTCCACTCTCTGGTACTTCCTGCCAGCTGTATTAAATTAATCACGATTAATGACATTAATGCTGTCAGCCCTTCTCTGTTCGGTTTCAAATACCCTTCCTTTTCCACTCATGGCAACGCCATGAACTTGGAAACAGCTCTCTGATTTACATTGTTATTACTGTGGCCTCATGATGGGTTTCTAACTGTACTCAATTAATGCTGTGACATCCTGTTTACCATTTGATTCTTCCATACAAAAATCTTCAATGACTCTCCCTATTTATGGGATAAAAAAAAAAGGCCCGGCCCTTTAGTTTAATTCAGTCAACTGTAGTCATTCCATTGCATGCCAAGAAACCTCTAGAAAAGAGGTTCAACTTCCAGCCGTTCTTTCTCTAACCCGCTTGCCTACCAAATTCTCTATTGTAGCAGAAAGTTTCCCCCTCTGCCCATTTTCCCCAAATGAAGCCACCATCCATGCCCCTGATGCCTGCCCCCTTTCCAAGTTCTGTCCTTCCACTAACTCTCCACTCATCCTTCTCCATCCTTTCATTCAAAAGCTATTAATTTAACACCTAATATTTACCAGGTACTGTCCCAGATGCAGGGGGGGATGCAGAGGGCAGCAAACTGGTCTCATGTTCCAGCTCTTCCGGACCTTACACTCCAGGCTAGAGAGCAAGACAATAAGCTGTTATCCAGAAAGAAAGACAAAAAGCAAAATATTTGCCTTTGTGGCACTGACCTACCTACCTATCTTTTGGCAATGAGAACAAGAGAAAAGTAAATCGAGGAAGGAGGAGAGGGGATCGGAGGAGGCCTTTCTCCCCGAGAACACAGCCTTGAGGCAGATACCCGGGGTGGTGTGAGAGGGAGCCTTCAGGAGTCTGGTCCAAGAGGGCTCGCCTGGGGAGGAAGAGCTGTGTGGATTCTCAGGTAGAACATGCCTGGTGTGCGGAGGGGGGCGGTGGGCAGCAAGGAGGCCAGTGTGGCCGGAGCCAATGAGCAGGATTATGAAGGCTTGTGAGTGAGCAAAGGGCAGGAGGTAAAGGCCAGACTCAGGACCTTTCGATACCATTGCTGGGATTTTGACTGTGCCTGCACGTGAGATGAAGAGACATCATGATGTGCTTGCATTGAAACCAATCCCCCTGGCCTTTGGGCTGAGAACATACCAACGGCCAGAGGTGGAGACAGTAGAATCCAGTTATTATTGCGGCAATTCCGATGGGAAGATGGAGGTGGTGTGGGCCAGGATGGTAGTAGCGAACGTGGTGAAGAGCGGTCAGATTCTACCACGATGTTGAAGGTTGAGCTGCCAGAATTGCTGACAGAGTTGGGGATGCGAGAGAAAGGGGGAGAAGTGCCCAGGGCACTGAAAAATAGGAGTGGTGTGGGTATCATGGGAAAGACTTGGAGGAGATTGGGAGCTGAGTCAAGCTGACGTGTTGAGACATGTCACATTAGTGAGGTCTGTTCTCTAAGAGGAGATAAAAGTAGGCTCTTGGAGAGACGAGGTCAGGGCTCAAAGAAGAGGTCTGACAGGTGCCTCCCAAAAAGACCTCTCCCATTTGTTCACTTCCGGATTCTCATCCACAGCTCTCAGTTAAGAATACATGAGTCGTCTTATGATACATATGATGTTCTTGCCTCATATTATTTAACTCTCCTATTGTTCAAGGATGGATGTGTCCTCCTTATCTTCCGAGAAAGGGTTTAACTTCCTTGTGGGCTGCGCTGATCCGGCCCCATGTCATCAAAACCCCATCGCACTGGGCCCAGTGTTAGCTCTTCAGTAGGCAGGCATGACTCTACCGAGCACAGCTTCCCCACCCCCAACGTCTGCAAACAGGAATGTTCTGACTGTTCTCTCCTCTGCAGGCCGCTACGTACACGGCATTTGTATCTATGGAAACGGAGACTTGAAGTGGTTGATTAATTCGCCCAGCCTCTTTGCTAACAAGTTTGAGCTGACTACGTACCCCCTCACTGTGGAATGCCTAGAACTGAGGCTTCGAGAAAGAACCCTAAATCAGAGCGAAACCGTGATACAGCCCAGCTGGTATTTCTGATCCACTGGAATGCATGAAGGAAAGGCTGTCGTGGTCGGGAAGAAGAGCCTTTCTCTGGGAGAGAACGCGGCCTCACCTGTGGTAACAGTCACAGCATCGAGGTCACAGCTGCAGGATGTGGCTCTGTTATATGTTAACACACCCACTGGACACTGTGAACTATGCAATCAGGAGGGCTGCACAGGGCGAGGCAGGCATGTTGGCCATGCTAGCGGGTCTCTTGATAATCATTCTGTGTCAAGCTCAGGATCTGATCAGTGATCAGCATTAGTGACGTCAGACCTTTGCACCAGATACTCATCAGAGAGAGATGCTCTCACCAAAAGGAGAACTCTAGGTAATACTGTTTAGGGAAATAAGAATTGTGTTTCTTTGGAGAAGGCATCTTTTGTGATGGATCTATAGCGATGCATTCATAGATACCACTCCTCTTTGCTCAGCGGCACACAGGCTTTCTGGGCACCTCAGTAATCTCCTTTAAAACTTGAGCTACTAGAATGGAGAACTAGATCTTGTTCCCGTGTTTCAACACAAGCACTGTCAGCTTACTGTGTCTGCAGGTCCGTATAGAATGTAAAGTCACTGACAAGAGGCAGGATATGCTTTTAGATATCAGTCACTGCCGGGTGCTTCAGCAAAGGGACCCCAGGGAAACAGGACCATTTTTGTGGATCAGAGTGTGCTTTGGTCCCTCTTCCATTGTTTTCCATGGCGAATGCTGAGAAGGTCCCACAGAATGAAGATATTTCTAGAACCGAGGTGCTATTGCATGGATCTTGTCCCAAGTCTCTCACCTCAGAATGAATCACTTTCCTCTTGGATCACCACCCTTCACCCCCCCCAAAGTGATCTTACCTGCAAAATGGAATCCAAATGCTTTGCCGTGATGTTTTAAGGACTCCAGAGTACTCTCTGAGTAGCTTTACAATGCATGGTGCTGATAAGAGTGCCTAGATGTTTAAGAGCTTTCACCTGTGAGTGAGGTTGCTTATCCCTTGGCCCCGTTCTCTTCCCCAATCCATTCACTCAGCACACAGTAAATATTTCTTGAGTGTCTATGATACACCAGACACATGCTTGAGACAAGGAGAAAAGTAAGACAGAAGCTCCTTGACTCTGAAATTCTTGGTAATAGCATCAGCGTTGGAAAGGCTGCTCTTGAGAATCTCTCAGATTGCTTGTATTTTAACGCATTCATATCCAGGGTTGTACTTTGTGATGTCAGACTGGCCAGGGAGAGATATGAGTAATTAGAAATGGAGGTCTAAATCAGGGACCATTCCAAAGAGAGAAGGGAAGGAACAGACAGAAGCTAAAGTGTGTTGTGTTGTAGGCATCCTGATAGCTGGCTCATTGCGTTAAAACCTTACAAACACTCTTGGGAGGCTTACATGATTACTCCCGTTTTGCAGATGAATTAAGTGAGGCTTAGAGAAGTTGTTAATAAACATTAGGAAGCAAGTTCTTTGAGGATTGGGATGTTTTTACTGGTCTCCTTAGTTCAATTTCCTGAGGTTGAATACTTAGAGCAGGTGGGATAAAGCCATATTTAGTGTACCAGAGAGGGTAGGGTTTAAGAACAGTCTCAGTGTTAATATGAGAAAATGTCCTGTCACAGCATAAACATGTGAAGTCTACTTTTGTAGTCCTAAATCCATCGAGTTCCATACTATTTATTTATTCTAACCCAAAAAAAGCGACTACAGGTAATGATGCTTTTAGTTAAAACACATTGGTTTTATTCTTTTTTTTTTTTCTGTAACTGTGTGTGTTGAATGTTCATTGTATCTAAGGGAATGCCTTTGAAGTCAAGCCTTATTTTTTTCCAGCTGCTGAAAAATACGGAATTGCACAAAGTGGTAAAGGGTTGAAACATAGGGAACATACCCAGAGCTAATGAGTCTAAAAATCATCTTTTCTTTCAACTTCTTTAAATGACCCCACCTGAGAAGAAGAAATGTTTTACACTGAATCGTTCTCCTTTAGAACGAGAAGCCTTTTGGAATAGAAGATGTTTACATGTCTGTTGCTGGTCATCTCTATGTCTTAAATACTTTAATATTGGAAGAGTGTAGTGGGTTTTCGCTAGCCTCCAGGGACAGCTGAAACTACTAAACCCATCCTTGTTTTTGATGATGCTCCATGTTGTTGTCTTGGAAATAAATTAATATATTGTTTTCCACCTTTGGGGCTGTTGTGTAATCTTATTTGATAGTTGGTTAATATCCACTAAAGATCAAGTTTCACAAGATAATTCTTCTAGCATTTTTTTTTAATACATGTAAAAGAGCGCCTTCCTGGCTCAGTTGCTGGAGCGTTCAACTCTTGATCTCAGGATTGTGAGTTCGAGTCCCCACTGGGTGTAGAGATTACTTAAAAATAAAATCTTAAAAAAATAGATATATTAAAAAATATTTAAGACTAAATAAACTTCTAATTTTTTTAATTTTTAATGTTTATTCATTTTCTTTTTTTTTAAATTTTTTTTAATGCTTTTTATTTATTTTTGAGAGACAGAGAGAGACAGCTGGAGCAGGGGAGGGTCAGAGAGAGAGGGAGGTACAGAATCTGAAACAGGCTCCAGGCTCTGAGCTAACTGTCAGCACAGAGCCCGACGCGGGGCTCGAACCCACGAACCGTGAGATCTGACCTGAGCCGAAGCCCGATGCTCAACTGACTGAGCCACCCAGGCGCCCCAATAAACTTCTAATTTTATTTAAGAAGTTTTTTTCAATGTTTATTTATTTTTGAGAGAGAGAGAGACAGAGCATGATCACAAGAGGGGCAGAGAGAGAGGGAGACAAAGAATCTGAAGCAGGCTCCAAACATTGAGCTGTCAGCACAGAGCCCAACGCAGGGCTCAAACCCACAAACCTCGAGGTCATGACCTGAGCTGAAGTCAGACACTTAACCGACTGAACCACCCAGGTGCCCCAATAAACTTCTAATTTTAGAATAGCATTAATTTTACATAAATTGCAGATTGCACTGAGAGCGCCCATATACATCCTAACTCAGTTTCCCCTGCTATCAACATATTACAGTAGTATGGTACGTTTTATTTAGATTTCCCAAATTTTTACCTAACGACCTTTTTTGGTTCTAAGACCCTATCTAGAATGCTACATTACATTTGGTCCTCAGACTTCTCTGGGCTCTGATTGTTTCTCAGATTTCTCTTATGTTTGATGACCTTGATGACTTTGAGGGGTACTAGTTACGTATTTTGAAATTGCGCCCCCCCCCCCGGTTTTGTCTGTTGTTTTGCTCATGATCACACTGGAGGAGGAAGACCACAAAGATAAGTGCCATTTCCATCACATCATATCAAGGAGACATCATATCAAGGGTACATGACTTATCAAGAGTTGAGGCTAATCTTGATCACCTGACTTAAGTCATGTATGTCATGTTTCTCCACTGTAAAGTTACTCTGTACACTAAGTACTCTTTGGAAGGAAATCACTATTTGCAGCCTGTATAGAAGGAATGGGAGTTCAACTCTACCTTCTTTTGAACTGAATACCTACAGAAGTTATCTAGAATTCTTCCATAAAAGAGATTTGTCTAGGGGTGCCTGGGTGGCTCTGCCAGCTAAGCATCCAACTCTTGATTTCGGCTTAAGTCATGATCTCACAGTTTCTGAGTTTAAGCCCTGCTTCTGGCTCTGTGCTGTCAGATTCTGTCTCCCTCTCTCTCTGCTTCTCCCCCACTTGCTCTCTCTCTCTCTCTCTCTCTCTCTCTCTCAAAAATAAATAAAAATAAACTTCTTAAAAAGAGATTTGTCAATTTCCCCAACTTATTTTCAACTTTACATTATAATCCAATACTCCATTTTTCCCCCTCCAGCTGTTTCAGCTTTGGCCATAGGTAGTTCTTTCAAGTCAGCTCCTGCATCTCTGTGACATGTTCCCATCTCTGATGGGCTTTTTCCTTGAACACTTTCTTATTTTCTGGCACTGCAGGAAGCTCAAGCATCTCTTTCTACGTCCTTAATTCGGTTTTGAGGACAAATGACGAGTACAATAGCCATGGCTTGAGAAGTCCATAGTGATCAGGGCACCTGGGTGGCTCAGTGGGTTAAGCATCCGACTTCAGCCTCAGGTCATGATCTCACAGTTTGTAACTTTGAGTCTCTATGCTGGCAGCTCAGAGCCTGGAACCTGCTTCGGATTCTGTGTCTCCCTCTCTCTCTGCCCCTCCACCACTTGTGCTCTGTCTCTTTCTGTCTTGAAAATGAATAATCATTGAAAAAAATTAAAAGAAAAAAAAGTACATAGTGATCAGAGGCTCGGACACTCATATGAGGGTCTGGCTCACCTCACCAAGTAAGCCATCCAGACTCACTAGGGTGCTGGCGAAGGACATGGAGAATCTGGAATGGAAAATGAAGGAGACACTGGGTATCAGCGATGGCCTCAAGACCAGCAGCAACAGTGGAGGTTGTAAGTCATTCTACTAATCTTCCTGTTATAGGTTTTCCCCAGGAAAAGACACTTGTGAGATCTTGGAGGAGCTGCTGCCTAAAGGTGTAGGCAGAGGTTGAGCCACATTGTTCAGGTGTGGATCTGTGCACTGCACAAATGAGATCTCCTCAGGGCTGAAGCTGTCAGCCCTCTCTGAGGGTCCCTCTCAGCCTAGAAGACCAACCCCATTCCCCGGTCATACCCCCCATGGGGTCAGCCTGTGCCCGGTGCCAGGATGAGGCCTCAGTGTAATTGTATCTCAGCCCATCTCCACTTAATCCTGATCCCTTCTCTTCCCCCATGAGTGCTGACTGTGAAGAACTCCCTTGCACACAAATTTCCATTTCAGAGCCTGATGATGGGATAACCTCGCCTATAACATGTTCCCCACACAGAAAATGATACAGAAATTTATCTGTATTTTCTTTGTTGTCTTTCAGAGTTATTTTTTCCTCTGTTTAATTCTTTGGGATTTCAACCATCTATAATTTAATTTGTGGCACCTAATATATATATATATATATATATTTATTTACATATACATATATACACATACATATACATATATATACACACATACAACTAATATCTATAATTTATTTCAGGTAGGCACCTAAAGTTTTACTCTGCTAAGTAAGGAGAGCCAATTATCCCCAAACCCTCTTTTCCCCCATTGCTTTGAAATGCCAATCTGATCATGTACTGAACTCTCATCTATTTGGAGGTCTTTTTCTGGAATCTACTCATTTCTATCAAGTTTTGGGGCTATCCATGTGCCAAACTGTATTTCAAGAATCACAGTAGATCTCTGCTCTGCGCAGGACAAAGAATCCCTTACGAAGTTTTCCTGGCAATCTTTGCTCATTTACTTTCAGGCAGATGCTAGAAACTTTTATCAAATCCCTTTAAAACATCCTGTTAGCAGGAGAAACCTAACAGGGGACCATGGGAAGGGGAAGGCGGGGAGGAGTTAGGGAGAGGGAGTGAGGCAAATCACGAGAGACCTTTAAATGCTGAGAACAAACAGGGCTGAAGAGGGAGGGGAGGAGGAGAAGGGGGGTGATGGTCATGGAGGGGGGCACTTGTGGGGAAGAGCACTGGGTGTTTACAGAAACCAACTTGACAATAAATTATAAATAAAAAAAGTAAACACTATTGGAAATATCTAAAAAAAAAAAAACCCACATCCTGTTAGAATTTTGATGGAATTTGCACAGGGTTCATACTGATTAATTTGGGGGTAATTATACCTTGACATTGATCTTTAATAGGTCTCTTTATTCAGGTCCTCTTTTATGTAGTTCACTAATACACTCTTTTTAAGGTTTATTTATTTTTGAGAGAGAGAGAGAGAGAGAGAGAGAGAGAGAGAGAGCACAAGAGGGGAAGGGACACAGAGAGAGAGGGAGACAGAAGATTCAAAGCCGGGTTCGTGCTGACAGCAGTGAGGCAGATGTGGGGCTCCAACCTACAAACTATGAGATCATGACCTGAGCTGAAGATGGACGCTCAACCAACTAAGCCACCCAGGTGCCCCTATTTCACTAACAGTTTTACTTACATGTGTCTTATACATGTTATGTTATATCTATTTCCCCATATTTTAAGTACCGCGCGCTAACCGATTCCGCCACTGGAGCTCCTATTTCCCTGTATATTAAAGAGTTCTTTATGCTTATCAGGAACGGGATTTTTAAAGTGCATTTTTGTGTTATTGATAGTATGAAAGAAAACAATAACTTCAATCATGTATGTGGATTTTTTAAACTTTTTCATTATTCCTAATAGTTTTTCAATGTATTGTACCTCACATTTTGTAGTAATTATCTATAAATAACAGTTTTGATTTTCTTTCTTAGTATTGTCATCCTGTTTCTCCTTCTTCCTCCTCCTCCTCTTCTTCTTCTTCTTCTTCTTCTTCTTCTTCTTCTTCTTCTTCTTCTTCTTCTTCTCCTTCTCCTTCTCCTCCTCCTCCTCCTCCTCCTTCTCCTCCTTCTTTGTCTTATTACATTGGCAAAAATTTGTGATGGAATTTTAAATGGTAGCAGTGATGGCAGTATCCTTGAGTTGTTCCCAATATTAAAGAGCATGTTAACTGCTGTGCATGATGTTGGAGGTCTGATGTAGGTTTTTCTGGTAGATACTCTTTATTGAGTTAAGAATCAAAATACTATAAAATAAATAGACATTGAAATATGTGATGATTTTAATGAAATATATATATATATATATATATATACACACACACACATATCCAAGTTGCCGTGTGTGTGTGTGTGTGTGTGTGTGTATACAATTGCTCTCTTTTTTTTATTGCTTAATGCAATTATGAGAGACTTTGGTTTTTAAAAGGTTTTTATTTGCACATATTATTTCAAGAAAATGAGAGGAAAACATCACTACTCCTAATCTTTTTAAATGGTAAGAAATTATTAGTACAGCGGTCTATACCAAGTAAGAAACCGAAGCAGGGATCCTTCTGAACAGACTAGTAGACAAACAATTGGAGTTTGGAAAAACTAAGGACTGAGCTGGAAGGTTCCTTATTGTAACTACTCCCTCTTCTGGTCAGGATGGCTTAGGGATTGGAAGCCAATGGGAAAAATCACCAGAGGTCAACCTCTCAGAGCCAAGTTCTGACTCGGGAAAGAGGACTGTCAGCAATGTGTCTGAGAGGAGGAGGGCGAGAGGTGAGGCTGTCCATGTTCATTCTTCCATGAGGGACACCTACAAACTTAAAAGTGGTGGGCACCCACGGTAGCTACTTGGAAGACTAGAGTCCTGCTGTGAGCCCCAGGAAGCCGGACCTACCTCTTGGGAAGGATATCAGGAATTCTATCAGATAAGCAGGCTCCATGATCCAAAAATAAAGGATTCTTAAGAGAAGAAGACAAAATTCAGAAAGTGATGGCCAGCCTCAAGTGTTAAACTGCAGAAGTGAGTGGCAGGCATAACGTGATCAGGAGCCGAGACTATTAACAGAAACAGCTGAGAAAGTTAGTGCAAGATTAAAGTGAATTGTTTATGAACTTCAGGCCATTTATTTTGGTTACAGTGAATTATTAGTGACCTTCAGGCCAGGTACACAAAGCAAAAAGGTAGGGTTTTAGAGAGGCCTTTCTTAAAAATTTCTATTTTGAAATAATTTTAAACTTAGAAAAAAGTTACAAAAATGACAGAGAGTTCTCGTATATCCTTCAGGCCACTACTTCTAATGTTAACATCTTACATAACCGAAGTTTAATCATCAAAACCAGTTTGTTTGGTTTTCAGTTCGGCGCCGGCTGTGTATTGAGAGTCGGGGCGAGCTGACTCTTACCTTCGCTCAGGACACACGAGACGGTACTGAGTCCCAAGAACATGGAGCGCCATCGTATTGGACCAAATGAAAGAAAGGGACTGGCCTCAAGTGATATTTCCTGATGAAAATTGTACTACAGAAAAGGAAATTCTGTACATTCTCTACTCTAGACTATGGGTGTAAAATAAAAGACAAAGACAAAAGAGGGGCTCCACAGTTAAATCACCAAGAAGACGTGGTGGGGGAGAAAACAGGTGTGCAGCGGTTAAAACGTCTCTCGTGTCTTATGGATCACTGGTTGGAAAACTACCATTTAGATTCATTTTCTCAGGATTTCACTAACTAGATTTCCTGGGTCGTGAAGAGCTAGGAGGAAAAGCACTGATTACTGCCATGTCTACACATCTAAACTCTGGTGTTTAACACCTTTGGTGATCCCTTTCCACATACCTGGGGGTGGGCCAGGCGTGGAGACGCCACAATTAGCATTCATGTGGTGGCCTTTCCAGAGGACTCTGCAGGAAGTATTTAAATTAGACTTTCCGCTTGCATGGCGGTGTATCGGAGATGACCAGTGGGAGAAGAATGGCTTAAAGGGTAACCACAGTAACAGCATTAGATTGTTTGGGGACACGGTTACAGAAAGCAACAGTGTGGCTTAACTCCAGGGTAGACGGGTAGACGAAGATATGATAATGTAAGAAATTTACTAAAACACCAGTGTGGTAGCCATTACCATACATCAACGTTTTCCTATCTGGATATGGAAATCAAAAAACTTTTCTAAGCAATGGTGGGACTCTGGGCAAACGTCCTTTGAAAAACATTCATAAATGTAAAATAAGGGTAAAGGGACAGGTAAAGAATCATAGGATTCTTAAGCAGAAGGTTGCCCTTACTCATGTATGTATTTAACAAAGCAATTGTCCCAGGTTCATAGTCTGGTAATACACCTGTGTATTTAAGCTGATAGACCTTTTATATTCAAGTTGAAGAGAGAGAAAAATCATAAGAATATATCAACAAGAAGGACAATGTTAGGTAAGGATTAAGTTCTGTGAAGAGAGTAAAACAAAGTGAGGCGACAGAGATCAGCAGACACAGAGGGAGACGGGATCCTTTAGATTAGACTGAGCATCCTAAAAGAAAACACAGGCAAGTGAACTCTTATACATGGGTCTTAGCAATATATATATATTTTTTGGATCATCTCCTCAGGCAATGGGATAGAAAGCAAAAATAAACAGTTGGGACTACATCAAACTAAAAACTTTTGCACAGTAAGGAAATCTTTGATAAAACAAAATAGGCAACCTACTGAATGGGAGAAGATATTTGCAAGTGACATATTAATAAGGAGTCGATATTCAAAATACATAAAGAACACATGCAACTCAACACGAAAAACAAGCAAACAAACAATTCCCCCCCTACTCTGATTTAAAAATGGGCAGAGGACCCGAATCAACATTTTTCCAAAGAAGATGTCCAGATGGCTAACAGACACACGAAAAGATGATTAGCGTCACTCATCATCGGGGAAATGCAACTCAAAACCACAGTGATATATCACCTCACACCAGTCAGAATGACTAGCATCAAAAAGAATAGAAATAACAAGTATTGGCGAGGATGTTGAGAAAAAGGAACTCTTGTGCCTGTTGATGGGAATGTAACTTGGTGCAGGCTCTATGGGAAACAGTATGGAGTTTCCTCAAAGCGCTAAAAATAGAAATGATGCTGTTAGTGTGGAGCCTGCTTGAAATTCTCCCTCTCTCTCTCTCTCTCAAATAAATAAACATTTAAAAAAGAAGTACAAACTTCCAGTTATAAAATAAGTAAGTCGCAGGGATATAAAGTATAACATAGGGAATATGGGCAAAATGTTGTAACAACTTTGTATGCTGACAGGTGGTAAGTAGACTTATCATGGTGAGCATGGGGATTTATACGTTCAAAGATTAAACTGTCAGGCAAAGCCTCTCCTCAGGGGGGACATTTTGAGATTAGACTCTTGCTATCTGCAATTGATCACAAAGACCATAGCTGGACGCTAGGACTTGCTTTTACCAATGTATTTCTGGGCTTTGCTAACATCTCAGCTAGTCATGAGCTCCTTGGAGAAAAGATGGGTTCGACAGCTTGGGCAGGGAAAGTACAAGATGAGTCTGCAAACCAATGTGGCACCAGGAAGTAGGGCAGTGCTCCAAGAATGATGAGAGCATGTCAAAAGCACCAGAGCCACCTTGAAGGGGCTTTACTGGCTATGGGATGCTCTGAGCATCAGAATAAAAATTTAAAGAGGCACCTGTGTGACTCAGTGGGTTAAGTATCCGACCTCAGCTCAGGTCATGATCTCATGGTTTCTGAGTTTGAACCCTGCATGGGGCTCTGTGCTGACAGCTCAGAGCCTGGAGCCTGCTTGGGATTCTATGTTTCCCGCTCTCTCTGCCCCTCCCCTACTCTCTCTCTCTCTCTCTCTCTCTCTCTCTCTCTCTCGGTCTTAAAAATACACATTAGGGATGCCTGGGTGGCTCAGACAGTTAAATGTCCGACTTCAGCTCAGGTCCTGATCTTACAGTCTGTGAGTTCGAGCCCCGTGTCAGGCTCTGTGCTGACAGCTCAGAGCCTAGGGCCTATCTTTGGATTCTGTGTCTCCTTCTCTCTCTCTGTCCCTCCCCTGCTCATGCTGTCTCTCTCTCTCTCAAAAATAAATAAAACATAAAAATTAAAATGGATAAATCATAAATAAACATTAAAAATTTTTAAGTTAGAAAGTAATAGACTATAATCCAATAAATATAATGAGTTCATGAACCCATACATACATATATACATACATAAATGGAGGAGAAGGGAAAGTTCTCACAGTAAAAGGCCAGCTAATAAATACAGAAGGAATTAGGAAATTCTGTATTAGGATTTAGGAAATCATTAATGGTTGCTAAAACTTGTGGGTAAAAGTTTGATAAAGAACAGAATATTCACACAGTTTCAAAATGTCTTCCCACAGATTACTTATTCATTATAATCATACAATGGTAACATTACAGTGACAAGGAAATGGAGATAGATAGTCACCTAATCAAGTGATCAGAGTGACATCACCAACACTGGGACAGATTGACTCACATATGCCTCCTGAAAGAAAGCACTGAGATGGAGGAAACTTCACTGTATGTATTCCTACCCAAACTGCGTGTGCTGAATTTGGAGCTGTGAGAAAACATCAAACACACCAAAATTGATCAACATCGTACAAAATAACTGGCCCACACTTTTCGAGGATATAAAAATAAAAAAAACGCTCAATTTCCAGGCTAAAGGAGATGAATTTGAAACGAAAATCAATTGCAGTATATGATCCTGGATTCGATTCTACACTGGAGGTATAGGGACGCCTGGGTGGCTCAGTCGGTTAAGCAGCCGGCTTCAGCCCAGGTCACGATCTCAGTTTGTCAGTTCGAGCACCATGTCAGGCTCTATGCTGACAACTCCGAGCCTGGAGCCTGCTTCGGATTCTGTGTGCCTCTCTGAGACCCTCACCTATCACACTCTGCATGTCTCTCTCTCCCAACAATAAATAAACATTTAAAAAAACACTTTAACTGGAGGTATAAAGAAAAGCTATGAAGGACATTCCTGGGACCATAGAGAAAGATAGCGTATAGATTCTGGATTAGATAATGCTATTATGTCAATGTTAAATTTCCTGATAATATAAAAAACTTTTCTTTGTACTTTGTACCACAGTGTTCAGTGCATAAGGTAGCATGAAGTCTTCCACATACTCTCAAGTGTTTCGAAAAATGTACGCATACATATGCACAGAATGGCAAAGCAGTGGGATGGATGAAACAATGAGTGGATCTGGGGTGGTGGGAAAAGGGAGTTCCTTGTACTATTATGTTAGTGGTTCTGTAACTATGAAAACATTTCAATAGAATGGGGCGCCTGGGTGGCTCCGTCGGTTGGGCCTCCGACTTCAGCTCATTGATGGATATGTGAATTGCCTGCACCTCTTGGCTATTAAGAATAATAATGCTGAAAACACAACAATATGGAAATATATTTTTAAGGTCCTACTTTTAATTCTTTTGACTGTGTACCCACAAGTGGGATTGCTGGATTATACAATAATTCTATTTTTAATTTTTTTGAGGAAACTTCATATTCTTTTCCATAGTGACTACATCATCTTACACTCATTCCCAACTCCAATCCTCACTTTTATAATCAGTCACAAGGTTGCATATTTATAGCTATGACTTTCTTCTTCCACTACCCATTTTATATCTCTCATGCTTGCAGAGAGAATTTCAGGTGCTCAGGGTTCTTTACCTGGTGGAGTGATCCAAATCTTCAGTCCTGAAGGTTAGGAGTCCTTTATCATCTTGTCTTTTTTTTTTTTTTCTTGGTTGCTGTAGTTTTCCATTAACCTTTATTATTGGGCATGGAAATTTTAAGAGGTGATCCCCAGAGAATTCCCTGAGTTCCCAGAAGTGTCCCCTTTGCCCACGCTGGGTAGTGTAAAGCAGTTACCTTTGAGAATGGTACTCACTCCCCCCAGTAGAGGGATGCTTCTTTTTTTTCTTTTAGAGTGAAACTTTTTCTCCCTATTGGTTCAGTGGCATAAGGAGTTCAAAATTAAGTGGAAATCTCATCTTAGAATTCAATGGAACCATTGTTGTGGCCCTTAGAGGGAGCATTCTGCCTTAGAAACCAAAACTTCAAAATTACAGAATTCAAAGTTGTCAGGATGAGATGTAAAAATACTGTGGGGTTCAGTCCTTGATTCCTAGACCCATGTATTCTGGCTAAGGAGAAGACCACCATGTAGGAGTCTCTGATTCAAAGTATATATGGCTTCCTCTATGACAGAACTCTGTTCATGGAGAAATCTTTCAGGATTTTGAGTCTCAAGGGGAATGGAGTTTTCAGAAAGACATTACAAATTTAAATTATACTTGTATTTTAGGGCCAGTTAATTCCATGGACATGAACAAATTGCCGAACTTCCTTTGCTATAAATTGAGTTCCTTGATCTTTGTACAAAATGACAAGATGATAGATAAGACATCCTATGAGTTCATGGATTGTGGTGTGAGCAGAAGCATCGTGGGCAGTGAAGGCAAATCCATATTCCAAGGTCAGAAAATGTGTGTTTATTCCAGTGAAGGCACATCTCTACTCCCAGTGATGAAACAGTACCATTTCAGGGCTGAGTGCTGATGTCTGCTGTTAGTAAATTGGGCATTCAGCAGTAGCATTGTACAGGTCACCCTCGGTAATGGAAAGTCCATATTTTTGAGCCCATACTTAGCTCCCACACTCACCACCAGAGCCACTTTTTTCATGGGCCCAAAGAGAAAGGATTGGGTGATGGGGGAAAGTGGCTGGCTAATAGACACAGAACACAACATTTGCTTCACCTGATCATTGAAAGTTTCCTCTGCAGTGTCTGATGTTTGGTGAGCCTTCACATAAGACACAAGTATCTTCATAATCTTTTCCCATTCTGAGAGACCCATCCACATACCTCTTTCCCAGACTTTCCTGTCGCCAATCTTCAATCCTATTTCTCCCAAGTCCCTAACATCCAGCCCAACGATGCTACTGCCTGTGTAGTGAGTATAGATCTATACTTCTGGCTGCCTCTCCTTTTAGACAAAGTGAACTACCAAATGTACTCAGAATTCTGCCTGTTGGAGGATTTCCCATTAGCACTATCCTTCAGGGTCGCCCTTGACTGCTACTATCACACTGTAGCTGTCCACTCTAATTGGTGTAACCCTCCCCTGTATTTCTATTACTAGCCCCAACTCTCCTCAGCTCCATGTCCAGCCTTTTTTCTGGTGTAATTTATTTTTAATGTTTTAATAGAAAAGTGTCCCAGCAGGGGAACTTGGGTGGCTCAGTCTGTTAAGTGTCCAACTTTGGCTCAGGTCATGATCTCGCGTTATGTGAGTTGAAACCCCACTCGGGCTCTGTGTTGACAGCTCAGCCTGCTTTGAATTCTGTGTCTCTCTTCCTCTCTCTTCCCCTTCTTCATTCATGCTCTATCTCTCTCTCTTAAAAATAAATAAACATTTAACAAAAGAGAAAAATTTCCAAACACACTTTGAATATAGAGCATGACAAACCCCAAAATCTTATCAATCAGCTTTAAGAGTCATCCATACAATGCTATCTATACATGATTCGATTACTGCTCTCCACAATTTTCTTTAACTTCCATATTTGGAAGCAAATCCCAAGCCATTATGTCTTTTCATCCCTAAAAACTTCAGTGTGCTTCTTAAAAGAAAACAAGAGACCATTTTCTTACTCAACATAACATCATTAACACATATAACAAAATTAGTAATAATTCTTTAATGTAATTGAATACCCAATTCAAAGTCACATTTCCTGTCTAAAAAAGTTTATTCTATTGGTTGGTTTGTTGAAATCAGGATCTAAACAAGTTTCACTCTCTGAATTGAATTTATGATGTCTCGAAGCTCTTTTAAGTTTCTTCTCTTTCTGTCATGAAGAGCATCCCATATTCTAGATTTGACTGATTACTTCCTTGTTTCATTTTTTTATTTGTCTATCCCATCCATATCTAACAGACTGAAAATTAGATCTCAAATCTTGATTAAATTAAGATTTGATCTCCTGGGAGGGCATGGGGATCTTCTTGCCTGGATTCAGGATATATATAGTGTCTGGTTGTTTCCATTTGAGGGATGTAAACATTCACAAGTGACTTCAGGAAGATTCATTTCCTTTAACTGCACCATAAACACATCCCCAAGAGAATCTCCCTCCCACCCGCTATGTGCTCTTCCTTCTTTATTCATCTTCCAGACACAACGTTCTGAGACATCTTGCCTCCTTCCCTTTTTGCTGATTCCCACATTCCAGTTCGTTTCTAAACAAGGAGCATTTCCTGTATCAGACTTTTTTCTATGCATACCACCCTTCTTAAGCCAGAGAAGGTTCCAGAATAGCTGAGTAGGCTTGAAATAAATAGAACTAAGGACACAGATTCATTCCTTCGACTCTCCCACAGAGTCAGAATACTCATCAGCTTTTGTTATTCTTCTGTGATTGGATTTATCCCATTATATACTTAATGTCTATTTCTCTTCTTATCCAGGGTGGAAATCCTTCTAGAAGAAACTAAGTTTTATTCAATGTCCTGAATTCTGTATACCTGATTACATTAAATGTTCACTGTTGAATGACTATTTCTCTAATAGATAATACTAACATGTGAATAAGTAGTATAAGTATTTGAATAAGTAGTGTATTTCTAGCTCTTCTTTATTATTTATTAAATTATATTTAATTTACTTATACATTTACATTATATAATAAAATGTTTAAAATATTAAATTCAGGTCTGTGCTAGTAATCTTAATCTGATGTAAGATGTAGGAAAAAAATTACAAGGAAATATGTTACAGGCTAGAACAAGGATGCTAGGGAAGATGTGAGGCCACATTTGTAATAAGTGTGACTGTCGTGTAGGTCCCAGACTATTGATAATGATGCTGTTGGCTAGCAACGTCTGAGGTACTCACCCAGCTGTGTTACTCACAGGGCCAACGTCATGGGTGGCCCTTGTGATTCATATGATTGCAGGACACACTTCAGCGAGTACACCCATTGGGTAACTTAGAGGAACAAGACTATTTTTTAAGTTTTTATATTCACTCCGGTTAGTAACACACAGCGCTATATTAGTTTCAGGTGTACAACGTGGTGATTGTACAACATCAGCCTGTGCTCAGCACGACAAGTGCCCTTCTTACTCCCATCATCTATTTAACCCATCCTCCCACCCCTCTCCCCTCTGGTAACCATCAGTTTGTCCTCTATAGTTAAGAGTCTTTCTTGATGTTTCTCTATTTTTTTTCTCTTTGCTTCTTTGTTTTGTTTCTTAAATTCCATGCATGAGTGAAATCATAGAGCATTTGTCTTTCTCTGACTGACTTATTAGACTCTCTAGCTCTATCCATGTCACTGCAAATGGTGAAGAATAAGATTTATTACTCATAGGTTTTCTGGAGGGTTCATGGTACATCTGAGGGGCACACAGCAAGGTCATGGAAAGAGAAAGGGAGACGTACACACACACACACACACACACACACACACACACACACACACATACACACAAGACCTGGGTGTTGCCTTTACTAGGGTTTTATGGGTTTAGTCTTCATTAGCTAATTTAAAGTATAGGAGCAGGGATTACGGTACAGGAAGGGGGAAGCAGGGTCACTCAAGGGGTCAGTTATCTAGGTTATCCAGGACTTTCTGAAAGAAGAAGCTCCATAAAGGGGGCAGCCTCATTCCTCGTGTGGTTGTTTTGCCATTCGCTGTGTCATGCAACCGGCAGTGTATGCCAATATTCAATACGGATGCCTTTTAAAATGGATGTCTCAGCAATCAAAAGCTTAATGTCAGGCACTTACTTCACAATCAAAAAGCTTATGTCAGGCTCTTACACTAACTATAAGTTCCTGATTGTACTCAGAAAGAAACAAAAGTTACTCTGGATCAGCTAGATATAATGGTGAGTGGGTACACGAAAAGACACACAACATCACTGCTCTTCAGGGCAATGCAAATCGAAACCACAATGGGATATCACCTCACACATGTCAGAATGGCTATTATGAAAAAGAGAGTTGTGCTGGGGAGGATGTGGAGAAAAGGAAACCCATTTACACTGGTGATGGGAATGTAAATTTGTTCAACCACCGTGGAAAACAATATGGAGGTTCTTCAAAAAATTAAAAATAGATTTACCATATGATCCAGGAATTCCACTTCTGGGTATATACTCAGAAGGAATGAAAACAGCATATCAAAGAGATATCTGCACTTCTGTGTTTACGGTAGCATTATTCATAGTAGCTAAGATATGGAAACAACCTAAGTGTTCATTGATGGATGAATAGTTAATGAAGATGTGACATATGTATCCTAAGAATCTACAAAAAAAGGTTTTTGGATCCATAGGCAACATCAGTAGTTTGTTGGATATAAGAGCATTATATGTAAGTGAATGGTGTTCAAATATACAAGCAAAGAATATTCAGAGCAGTGATAAAACCATAAGGCATTAAGGATAAATCTAACAAAATATGTGCAAGATGTTAATAGATAAATTTATACATTTTATTTAAAACTTTATTTTTAAAAAATTTATTTATTTATTTTGAGACGGAGAGAGATTAGGGGAGGGGCAGGGAGAGGGGGAGAGGGAGAATTCCAAGCCAAACCATCAACACAGAGCCTGACGCAGGGCTCGAACCCACAAGCTGTGAGATCACGACTTGAGCCGAAACCAAGAGTCTGACACTCAACCAACGGAGCCACCCAGGTGTGCCACATTTTATTAAAAACTTCAAAATGGAGTGATAAATAATTTTCATGGGTTGAATGACTCAGTATTTTAAGGATGACAATTCTCCCCAACTAATTTCTAAATTTTATGCAGTTCCAATAAAAATCACAGGAGGATTCTTAACAGAACTTTAGAAGCTTTCCCTAGTACTAATTTGCAAGTAGAAGAACCCGAGACTGGGTGTCTGTATTTTAGTTCTATTTTAGTTGTCTTTTCTTTACTGTTTTTCTTAAGCATTAGTGCTTCTGTTTATTGAATCTAGAGATTTTTCTCTGTGTTTCTGTTTTCTTCCATTTTTTTGATATTCGTTAATGTATCTGGTTCTTCATTTTTAAGCTTCTTTGTTCACCTGTCTCCTGTCTCCTTATTCTCCTTCTTCCATGTGCACGTCGGCTATCTTCATCATAACCTGTGATGACGGGGAAGGAGCAGGACGTGCGTTCAGCTAGAGGACACTGTCCCCTTTAACTTCCACCTTTGTTCTTACTCCTCCTAAGCATCACTAGTTATTCACACACAGCACAACTTCTTTTTCCCAGATATTTACCCCAAAAGCCAACAAACTTTTTCTGTAAAGTTCCTAATTTAGGCTTTGCAGGCTATATATGGTTTCTGCCATGTATTCTTTGCTTTTTAAAAACACGTTTTAAATATAAAAATGTAAAATGTAAAAACAACAACAACAACACCACAGCGAGCTCATAGGCAAAATACAAAATAGCCACAGGTGGATTTGGTCTGCAGCCCATGGTTCACTGAGTCTTGTTCTGATTTACTCTTGTTCCTCTGGCCTGAGACAAATGCCTCTTTCCGGTTGCTTATCGTGAGTGGAAGATGGAAGACAGAAACTTACTTATCTGTTTCCTCATAATTCGTTTTCCAGCCAATTACGCTGACATCTGCCCAGGGCCCTACCTTCTTCCTCTCGAGCCCTCCTTCTGTTTCTGTGCTTGGCTATCCCATGTCCCTTCCTGCTCTGACCAGAACACATGGCCTCTAGAAGCTTTGGAAGTGATTTACTGCTCTCTGTCTTCCAAAGGACCCTCTGATGTTACTCTTATTGTTTTCCAGTGCTGCCAATAACTGATTAAGTCTAAAAGTATAGATCTTTTCTAAGAAAGAGAGAGATCTTTTCTGCATGGGTAGGATTTAGAGCAGGAGGGGAGTATCTGCAATGCCTGTCCAATCTCTACTGTTTTCTAGGAAAATTTTCTTCACAATTGCCCTCAGCTTCAAGGTAGTGTCATCCACAGCTATTTAGACTTAACTATGAGTTTAACTAACTTTTCTGCTCTTTTTTTATATATACTATTTCTCTCTTATTTTTAAAGTTAATTAATTTATTTACTTTTAGTAATCTCTACACCCAACCTGGGGCTTGAGCTCATGACCCTGAGATCAAGAGTTGCACGTTCCTCTGACTGAGCCAGCCAGGGGCCCCTATTTTGTCTTAGGTTAATATTTTATTGAGTTGGAGTATATCCTTGGATAATTTTTAAATAAATGTTCTGAAAGTGGTATAAACTCTCTGAGTTACTGTGCTGATTTCACTCTTGAATGATAGATTGGTTGGATATATAATTCTGAATTTAAAATAATTTCCCTTGGAGCTTTGCTTTGATCACCTTCAGCATCAAGTGTCAATAAAGAGGAATCTGTTACCAATGAGATATTTGTCTTTATAGGTAACCTATCTTTCCTCCTTCTCTATATGGAGTCTTTTAGGATTTGGTGGCATCTGGCTGGCTCAACTGGTTGAGCATCTGACTTGGGTTCAGGTCATGATCTCATGGTTCGTGGGTTCAAGCCCGGCATGGGGCTCCATGCTGACAGCTCACAGCCTGGAGCCTGCCTGCTTCAGATTCTGTGTCTCCCTCTCTCTCTGTCCCTTGCTGGCTTGGCTCGTGCACGTTTTCTCTCTCTCTCTCTCTCTCTCTCTCTCAAAAATAAACATTTTTAAAAAAATGAATATTTTAGGCTTTTGTCTTTGACCAGGAAGATATAAAATTTCATTAGGAAATGACCTCATTGTGTTCATGATGTGAAATGAGAGTCTGAATTCATTCTTTTACATGTAGATATTAAGTTATTCTAGTATCATTTGTAAAAAAAAAAAAAGAAAAAAAGATTATTTATTCCCATCAAATTTTCATTGCAACCTTATTGGAAATCAACTGACCATAATTATAAGGGTTGATTCAGAAATTAAGACTGGTGATTCTTTTCTACTGATCTGTCTGCTCTGTGACAGTGCCACGTAGTCTTGATTACTATCCCTTTGTAGTAAATTTTGAAATAGGAAGTATAAGTCCTCTAATTTTGTTCTTTTTCAAGATTGCTTTGGCTATTTTTGGAGTCATTGGCTTCTTTAGCTTAATCTATTCCTTTCTTTCTCTCTTTGAACTAAACATAACTAAAGCCCTTTCTGTTTTCTTCCAAATTTTACAAGCCTTAGCTCATTCAGGATCATAATTTGTTTTCCCAATGCTCACTTGGGCTCACACAATTAATTTTCATTTGTATGTCCTTCTATAGCTATCATTTTATTATTTTTTTAATTTTTTACACTTATTTATTTATTTTGAAAAAGACAGAGATAGCATGAGCCGGGGGAGAGGCAGAGAGAGAGGGAGACAGAGAATCTCAAGCAGGCTCTGCACTGTCAGCATGGAGCCAATGTGGGGCTCAAACTCATGAAACTGTGAGATCATGACCTAAGCCAAAATCAGGAGTTGGATGCTTCACCCAGTGAGCCACCCAGGCACCCCTATATCTATCATTTGAGACCCAGGATCATCAAATTGTCTTTATGTAAGTTTAATAAGCTACTTCTCACTTGTCTTCACTGGGGTGCTTCGTGACTGTGTTGTCTGACTCTTGTTCTTTAGAATTTCCCTTTTCCTTTTGAATCATCTTTCCTTTGAGAGCTTCTGGTGATAAAATTAGATATTTTTTTTTCTGAAATTTTCTATCCTGAAGTCATGCCCCAGGGTTCTTTCTTTCATTGTCATGGGCAGCTGTCTGCTAAAAGGCCCCTGACTCTGCATGTTCCTGGTCATGCTTGTGAGCACTCTCTCTCCTTAAACCTGTGGCCTAGAAAACAGATACAGTATAGTCAGCTATGAGCCCCAGATTAATGATCTATGCCCTTCCATTCTGGTAATGTTGGTCACAAATGGCGACCACAAATGGAGGAGCCAATAAGAGACAAACTAATTGCATCTTCCCTAAACCTGGGGGCTGTGACGTCTAGTGAACTTTCAGAAAGACCACTAATTAATTCATTCACAGGTATTGGTAACATGTGGGGACTAAATGTAGAAATGCTGCGAATAGGCTTCCTTCTGGTCAAACATTAGTAAGCTAGCACAACACACCAGATACTATGATACAAATGCCCTCTTCTTCAAGGCCTTGGACTCCTTTGCACAGCACCCATGAAAACGCATTTTTTTTTTTTTAAATCAGAGCAGAGGCTGACCAAATGGTTATCTTGGAACTGGTCAATGGCTGGGAATCTCTGAGTTACCTGGAACCCCAGTGACTACTGATTTCATCCCAACCTTATGTGACTTCCTAAAAAGATGGATGTTAGTACATCTTACTTGGCTAAGTTAGCTGCCTCAGAAATAAAAAGCAAGTTTGCAAAGTTGGCCAAATTAACAAACTGAAACATAAGAAATTCACTTGCTTTCTTGTAATATTTCTAAGAAATATAATGGGGGAAGGTCTTACTAACAGGAAGTACTCATAAATGATCTGAATGAGAAATATTCATTATAAAGACTAGGTGGGAAGGGTGCCTGGGTGGTTCAGTCATTAAGCATCTGACTCTTGATTTTAGCCCAGGTCATGAACTGAACCCAGGGGGTTGTGGGATTGATCCCCACACCGGGCTCCTTGCTAACAGTGCAGATCCTGCTTGGGATTCTGTCTCTCCTCACTCTCTGCTCCTCCCCTCTCCAAAATAAATGAATAAACTTTTTTAAAAAAGCAAAGTAGCATATGTGACTAAAAAAGATCTAATATTCTCTGTTTATATGAAGAGGGCAGTTATGAATCAATGAGAGGACTGCCTCCATAGAAAATTGCACAAATGGCATCAACAGGCAATTTACAAAGGAAGAGGAGGATGGTAGGGGAGTTGAGTCCAGACCACTCCGCAGATGCTGCCATGGAAATAACCAGGAGAGAGGAAGGAGATGGTAAAGTGGCAGATTTAGTATTTATATGTGACACTCGCTAGTTAAAGGGCAACTTGACAGGACCCAATCTTCATAACTCCTTTTTTGTCCTAGAAAGACTGTGTGTTTCCAGTTTGGGGGGGTGGTATTGTTGAGATCATCTCTTTTTCTCTACAAAATCAGTGTGTATGACATATATTATAAGAATTCATTGAGATGCAGGGTTTTTTGTACTTTAGCAATTCTCAGAGTATGTATGGTCCTAGAGAACCTGGTCCCATCAGTACCACCTGGGAACTTGCTGGAAATGCAAATTGTCAGGTTCTAGACTTGTCTACTTCTAGACTTGAGAATCAGAAACCCCAGGGGGATGACGAAATCCATGTGTGTTTATTTAGCTGGCCAGGTGATATTCTGATGCATGTTCACCTTTGAGAATTACTGTCATTGCTAAAAATTTCCTTTAGTGCCTCATGAGAAATTCAACTAAGTAGCTTATGTGTTTGAATCTGTATTGTATATATTAAGTCATATTTATTAAAATGCTAATAACATATTACATTCAAAAAATGAAATCTCGGGGTGCCTGAGTGGCTTAGTTGGTTAAGCATCTGACCTTTGATTTTCCCTCAGGTCATGATCTCACAGTTTATGAGTTCAAGCCCTGTATCAGGCTCCATGCTGACAGTGCCAAGCCTGTTTGGGATTCTCTCCCTCTGTCTCTGCCCCACCCTCACTTGCACTCATGCACAAACACACACTCTCTCTCTCAAAAGAAATAAACTTTAAAAAATAATAATAATAAATGAAATCTCTAATATATTAAATTTCAGAATCTCATTAACTAAAAGACGAACAGAGGTGGATCAAGAAGAGAGTGGTTCTAGGTTAGTTGGTTTGTCTGCTTTTTTGTTCGTTTTTTTAAAGTTCATTTATTTATTTTGAGACAGCACATGTGCTAGTGGGCAGAGGGGCAGATTGAGAAGGAGAGAGAATCCCAAGCAGGTTCTGTGCTATCAGTGCTGTCAGCCTGACTCGGGGCTCAATCCCACGAACCATGAAATCATGACCTGATCCTAAACCAAGAGTTGGATGCTTAATTGATTGAGCCACACAGGCACCCCAGTTTGTGTGTGTGTGGGGGGGGTGTGTTTTAGGAAAAGAGCCCGTAGAAGGACAAATAGCAAAGCAAGAAAACATGCAAATTCATAAAAGGTTCCACAAAACATGGTTTGTTCAGGGAAACTCCCTAAGTTCCAGTGACTTATTTCAGCCCCTCTGTCTTTCTCCTCATTAGCTCTCCAGGTGTCCCTGGACCCATGGCCCAAAGAATCTCAGATGTGGATCTTACAGGTGTGAAGTAGTTTTTCCAGGAAAATATTCATAAATGTTGCTATGGGAACACCTTCTCTCTCATAGTTTTTTCCCCTTCATTGGAGCTACATTTTCACAATAAAAGAAGTGGGTGGAAAGACATTTAGAATGATGGACTCTAGCTAGAATAATTGTGTCTGGGTCACAGAGTGAGCGGTCAAGAATGAATAGCTCTGAAAACACGCCAGTTATCTATAACCACTATCTATTTCATCTTAGAGATTTAGAGTTTTAGGACTCTAAGGATCTTTGGAAATTCTCTAATCTTCCTCATTTTATAGATTTGGAAACTGAGAGACTGACTCACCGGTGAGAGGCAGAACCAGGAACATAACATGGCCATCCTAACTTGGAGTGTAGGACTTTGTCACTACAACCTGCTTCCCCTTAAATCTAGTTTTTTGTAGTAATAACTACGGAGAACCTAGAAATCCCTTGAAGTACTAGGAGATCACACTAAGTGCTAACATTTGACCAGCCTTCTCCACTCATGTATGTATTCGTGTGATCCAGGACCATTTATAAAATTCTTTGGTATGTCTACTCTTCTGCGCTCATGCCTCACTCTTAATGGCTGTACAGATAGGAAAATAACCTCCTATTTGTGAACCACAATAGAGGTTCTCTCTGGTTTTGTTCTCAATCAGCTTCAAGGGAACAGTCTGTGGAAAGCCCTTCCTCCCTACCCCCTTCCCCTTCCTCTCTGTGCCAGAACCCAATAACTCATTTTTCTCAGTCCGTGGTTTTCACAGCTTAGTCTACAGAAACCCCCCACTGTGTGACAAAGTCACACTGGTCCTTGCAAAATGAGAAGAAAAAGTGTAGCAAGTTTTGTTTTTTGGGGCTGGATTTCTTAGATTTAGTGTACTGTCCTTTCTTTGAAATGAGGTTCTTTCTCTTTTGTTTTTATATTAAGATACCATATTTAAAAATGAAATGATGGGAGCTGATGCTGGAAATCACTTAAATAATAAAACAAAGAGTAGGCCATTATATATCGATTTCACTTAAAAGTTTCTGTTTTGATCCATGAAATCAAAATGTCTGGGAGAACAACATCTCCAGGCCATTGCTCCTTTAGAAGTACTTCTTAAAATATAAAATGAAATGAAATAAGAGTGTTTCTTATAATCTGTAACAAAAAGCCAGTTTTTCTCTCTCCAATCAGTTGTGGAGCAATGTTTTTGTAAAAGATAATGAATAAATTATTAGAAATGATCCTTGGATGTTGCAGCAATATTAGATTGCCATAAAAGTTTCCATACATGTTCGGTTTCTGGATTAATCTTGCTGTAGATTGGTGAAGAGTTGGACGACCAGCACAGGTCTGCAGAACACCTTTTCAGTACACTCAGTGTTTTATTTACAACATAACACTCTTTACAATGCCAGGCCCTGCAAAGATGTGATGGGTGAAGGGTTCTGTGGTCCAATCCATCCCGGAGATGTTCAGAGCCTTTCACCTGCTAACATGTGGGGTAATATTGCAGTATTTCTTGAACTTATTTGGCTACAGAACTACCATTCCCTTCTTTGGTAGTTCATCTTTTTTTTTAAGGTTTTATTTTTAAGCAATCTCTACAACTAATGTGGGGCTCGACTCACAACCCTGAGATCTAGAGCCGCATCTCCACCAACTGAGCCAGCCAGATGCCCCAAATATCTTTTTAATGTCTTTCTCTTAACTCTAGGGTTCCATAGATCACAGTTTGGGAAATAGTGCCCTGAAATATAGCATACGCCTGTCACTTGGAGGAGACAATTAATATCATCTTCCTCCTGCTAACTTTCCATTTGGAGTTCGGAAATGAGCCATACCGGAAATGTGTGGATGTGTTGGCGTGCCCACACCTCTTCCCATGACTGTGCCTCATTAAGAAACAAAATTAATCCAGTGTTTTCCTTTCTCTGTGCCAACTGATATCATTTGTGAACCTTGCTTCACTTTTATTACCTACACCTGCTGTTCCAGTGAAACTCCTGAGTCTCAATACCTTTCCCCTTTCTCTTGGCTCAACCAGCCCCTTCCTGTAGCCGTTTTCCCTCATCCTTTTCTGTTGTGCCCTTGAATTCCCCACTTGGTTGTCAGGTAAAGCCATCTTTATCTTTTGAATTTTTCCTTTACACTCTTGTCAGAGTCTTGTTTTAAAACCACAAATCCAAGTATGCCATAGCTCTGTTTCCAATTCTTCTCTACCTTCTCAGTAGAGTCCTTTGACAAGGGACCAGGGTATCCAAGCCCTGCCCCCCAACCCTGAACCACCTTGCCCTGCCATTGTGTGGTCAGAACCTGGGAGCCCTTCAGGTGAGTTTCCCTGAAGGGTAGGATGGCAACTAAAGGAGTAAGCGAGATGAAAAAAGGCTAGAGGAGCACAGGACATTTTGTGACCAGGCTTCCAAGGGGCTGGCAGCATGACCTATAGGATCCCCTAGGTTTCTGTCAAGGTGGACAGTTGTGGTGAGGAAGAGAGGAGTGTATGGCTTCTAAAGTTGTACCTTGGACAGAGAAGCTATTCAACAAGAAGGGACTAGAAGAAGTAAAGTAGGTTCTTTGGGAAGGATGTAATGACTGCAGATCTACTGGGAGAAGGGAAATCCTTCACTTCCAAAACTTCCAACTATACACATAGCATAACTATAGTGCTGTCATAAAGCATGGTCATAGTGGCCACAAAGCCACTGAGGACTTTAAGGAAATCCCCAATGTTCCTCTCAATGAACATTGAGTTATCCAAGCCCTTGCTTCCTGAACTATACAAAGATGGTTAGGTGAAACTAAGGTGCCATCTGAGACAATAGAAAATGAAATAAAATTGACGACTTCACATCGTGATTTATTTCTAAACCTTGATCCTACTAGACCTTCCACAGTACTCTGTATATGTCTGGAGCATGCATTATATTTTATCTTGTACTTTAGCAGTTTGGAAAGTCTCTTCAGTTGATGAGCCTCTCCAGGTATGCATCTTGCAAATCTGAAGTGTAATGTATTATGTGTTTATTGAATAAATTAGTGCTATAAATGTCTGCAACTCCTCAGTTTGAAACTTCCATTCTCCCACAGAATTCTATTTCAGATTCACCCCTGCTGCTCATGCAAACAAATGCAGTTGATAGATTTTGCTTGCAATGACCTGTTCATTGAAAAATGAAGAAAAAGAATATCTTACATAACAAGTACTGATTTTAGAAAGTCCAAAGAATCTAAAATGCTTTCTTTTTCAGGAATGTAAGATGTTTTTGTATTGGTTGTTTATTTTACTGGGTGTTTCTTGATGTCTTGTTCATTGCTGATCACTGTTATTAAGATATGAGTGTCTATGGACCCGGTGACTTAAAGTGGATCTATAAATCTTCCTGCATATTTGCTAAGAAGTTTGAATTAGAGTCATATCCATAGGGATGCCTACAAGTAAGGATTCAAGACAGAGCCCCATATCAAGATGAAGTCCCAGCAGAACTAGATTGGTATTTGCTCCCAAATTATGAGCTACTCTTTAAAAATTTTATTTATTTAAATTCAAGTTAGGAGGCACCTGGGTGGCTTGGTTGAGCATCTGACTTCAGCTTAGGTCATGATCTTACCATTCATGAGATGGAGCCCCAAGTCAGGCTCTGTGCTGACAGCTCAGAGCCTAGAGACTGCTTTGAATTCTGTGTCTCCCCCTCTCTCTCTGCTACTCTCCTGTTCATGCTCTATCTCTCCTCTCTCAAAAATAAACATTAAAAATTTTTTAGAAAATAAATTCAGGTTAGTTAACATACAGTGTAGCATTGGCTTCAGGAGTAGAACCCAGTGATTCCTCACTTACACATATAACACCTGGTGCTCATCCCAACACGTGCCCTACTTAATGCCCATCCCCCATTTAGCCCATTCCCCCCCCCCGACTCCTGTTCAGCAAACCTGTTTGTTCTCTGTATTTAAGAGTCTCTCATGGTTTGCTCCCTCTGTTTATATCTTATTTTTCCTTCCTTTTCCCTAGGTTCATCCATTTTGTTTCTGAAAGAATATACAACAAAGAACAATAAAACCCTGGATTGCAAGTAACCTGTCTTGTGACTATTACTTCTTAGCAGAAGAATTTGTCACCAGGAAGAAAGAAGACAGTGGAACAGGCTCCCGACGTGGTAATCCTCTGGGTTCTCCCATGGCCAGATGGCACGTTGGGGAGTGTGCTAGTGAGCTGAGAACACTGATGGCCAAGAGCCCTATTACTTGGAGCTCAGGCCTGTTTGTTCAAGGTGCTCTCATAAGAGAATGTAACGCCAAGACACTGATTTGCCTTCTAAACCTGCTGCATTCATATAAGAAGTATTTGTAATGGTTGAAAGGTAGAAGCAAACCAGAATGTCCACTGATAGATGAAAGGATAAACAAACAGTAGTGTTTGTTGGAATGAAATATTGCACAGCCATAAAAAAAGGATGAGATCTTGCCATTTGCAACAACGTGGATGAACCTTGAGGGCGTTATGCTAAGCCAGACACAAAAGGTCATGTATTATATGATTCCAGTTATATGAAATAGCCAGAATGGGCAAATCCATAGAGACAGAAAGTAGAAGGGTGGTTGCCAGGAGCGGAGGAGCAGCAAATGTGGACATATTGTTGACTGGGTACAGAGTTAAAAGTTTTGCAGGTTGAAAAGAGTTCTGGAGACCAATGGTGATAATGGTAGTGCATCAATGTGAATGTATTTAATATCATTTAGTTGTACAGTTAAAAATGGGTATGACAGTAAATTTTATGTGTATTTTACCAAAAAGAAAGAAAGAAAGAAAGAAAGAAAGAAAGAAAGAAAAAGAAAAGAAAAGAAAAGAAAAAAGAAAAGAAAAAAATTAACCCTGCTGCAGAAAGGGTTCAGTTCCAGCACCAGGGAGGTCAGTTCCCACTTCCTGACCTGGGCCAGATCTTCACTAGAGTGGGTGGGAGCTTTGTCACCCTGTAACCCCAGTCTCTTCCTTTCTTGGAGCTGAAAGCCCAAAACTTACCCTCCAATAATAGCAGTAAATTCATGAAGTCATCCATCTCCTCTCTCATGTCTAAATCCCTCCATGTGAAGTGCATGAGGCATAAGCATTGTTTGATTGAACGTGATGTTTATTAACATACCCAAAAGAACAATCTGTTACAAATCTGGTAATTTTAACACACCTCTTGGCACACAAGGTAAGTAGTCAAGTAAGCAGTAAGATACACTTAATGCGAAGCTCAAAAGAAAGGTCTGCACTGCAAACATATAGGTGGGCTCCTTGTACAGGAAGTGAGAAACCCACCTGAGAAAATGTAGAACATGTGACCTAGGAGGTTGTTGACTAGCAGAATGAAAATAGAGACCACCACCCAAGTCTTTCTAAGCTGCCCACATGGGATCACTAAATTAAGAACTTGATTAAATTCAGATGCTTTGGGTTGCAATGAAGGAAACTGAACCAACAAGGGAATTGTCTTGGAAACTTAGTGATTCCTGTAAACAGTAGTGTGCAAAAATGAAAAAATGAGTGAATACACAGCACCTGACTCTCTTCTGTGAGCACTTCTATCTACTTCTCTCTGTAAATTCACCTTATCCCATGGTTGGAGACTTTGCTACAGTGGCTCCTGGGTCCCATCTCTCCTAGCTTCACCAGCAGAGAAGGACTGAGTGTCCTCAGAAATTCAAGGGAAGAGTTGATGGATTCAACTGGGTCGTGATATCACTCTGGCCAGTCAGCTGAGGCAGATACTGTGGCTTAGGCTGCATTGGAGCCCAGCGATAGAACACTCTTCAGTTGTGATCAAGAGAAAGGGTCCCCTAAGGACAGGAAAGACATGACCAGGATCCTAAGATTTGAGTCAGAAAACGATTTCCTAGAAAAGATAGGCTGAGTGACAAAACCAAATGCTGATTATACAACATGCAGATACTGGAGGCAGAAGCCTGTTTATAGAAGGTGCAGTGGATAAAGGAAGTCGTGAGGCCAGCCACATCCCCTCTCCCTCGTGTTTTTAAGGCAGGTCACATCTTAGTAACCACAGGACTCCCACTGGGCCATGACTTTTGCTGCTGAAGCCTGAAAGGAGTTCACTCAGGGAAAGCTGGAGCATGTCATTGGGTCTCAAGGCACCCCCACAATGATCAGTGTACACCACCAGATGCCCACCCTGCTGTGCTCTCATTTCCTCCCTCTTCCATCACAAGAAGGCTGATCTTTCCAGTCCCCATCTCCATGAGGACTACTTGATCCGAGGCAGAGATCCATAGGTCCACAGAATCCTAACCTTATCTCATCAGATGCTGGGGATTCCATCCCACTGGCCCATTGGTTTTCTTGTTCTTCAAAGAGCAAAACATAGCAGCACCGGGAATTAAGACTTTTCCCAAGCAGTTGTCACGAAGTATGGAGCATTAGTTTCCATCTTTGGTTTTCTCATCTCTCTACTTGCAGTACAGAAATATTGCCTACCCTTGTTCATCAGGTGCTCATCTGCATGGACACAGTAAGCACAAGCAGAACTTCAAAGTTTATGTTGATTACCTATGACCAATGGGGGTTCTCACAATGAGTTAAGTTACTTACTGTTAACCCTCAGCAGAAGGACTTGAACAGTCTGACCACACCAACCAGTGACCGATGATCACTGTTACCAAGAATGTTAGCAGCGCCATCTAACTACGCCCACCTCTGATATTTATCAACAATGCTGATGCTTTAATCATCTTTTTGTTCCTCTTTGTCTCTTTTAGAATTAGAGCTCCTGCCCCTTTTGGAAGTTGGAATTTGTTCTAATTGGCAGTAATCATTGCTTTTCACACTCCGTTTGCCACTGTCTGGTTACAATCACAAGAGGAGTCCTTTCTGCTCACACTACACTGTCCCCATCATTGTTAACCTGAAAATTCTGAAGAATCTGTTAATCTGCAACAGCGACATCAGGCTGTTCTGCCCAAAACCCAGCATTTGCTCCCTCCCAAGTTACCCTCGTCCCACTTGGTATTGGAGAATGTAAAGACATCCTTGCACTTGAGCTGGATGGTTATGCTTTTACTGGATTAATAGTGATCAGAAGGAGGAAAGCAGAGGCATTGGAGGCTAGTCCAGCAACAGGGCAGGAGACTTTTCAACATATACATTTATGCTGATGCTTCCATTTTCTCTTTCACTCATGTCTTATCTTCTTCTAAATCTAGACCTCCTTAATCAAATGTCATCTATTTCTGCATGCTATATATTACCACTACACTGAGCTTCAATGACAAAGCTGCCCCAGATTTTAAAGCATAATCACTCACCGGCTAACTTCTGACTACCAATGGCCATCAAGCCAGATTATGAGATTCCACACCCTCCAACTACACCTTCCACATTTACCCATCTATCAGTTCAGGTCAGGCTCATCTCTTGTTAAATCTATTTTAAAATGGCATTTAAAAAAATGTTTATTTTTGAGAGAGAGAGAGAGAGAGAGAGAGAGAGAGAGAGAGAGAGAGAGAGGGAGGGAGGGAGAATGAATCCTAAGCAGGATGCTAGATGCTGTCAGTGCAGAGCCCAAGGCGGGACTCAAACTCATGAACTGTGAGATCGTGATCTGAGCCGAATTCAAGAGTCAGTTGCTTAACTGACTGAGCCACCCATTTTCAAATGTCTTATAGTGCAGCTTATTCTACCAAGATAGTTATGTGACCTCTTCTGGCACTTCTTTAATATAACACACTTCCAGAAATGGATGTGCTGGTAAAGTTTATTTACATTACATTTTTATCATGTCAGTCACATTTAAGTCCTGGAGATTTGTATTTACATATAACATAGAGTACATTCCTGGGAGAATTCTTTTTGTTTTAGCAAAAACAACCCCCCCCCTCCAAAACTAGAAAAAAACAAAACAGGATGCAATTGATGTGACAGTTGGGTAGCTTAATGAACATCATGCTTCCTTGGGGGTCTCATCTGGGATTTTAGAATGAACTGTATCCAAAGGCTGCCAGTGGCAACTCATGAGAGAGTTGTAGAGTTCCTCGCTTTTCACCATAAACTCCCTGTTCAATTCTTCAATATTTAAAAGAGGATTTGGATCTGCAGAAGCCAATGCATATGAAAAAAAAGTGTTACAGGACACATATCAGAAATGGCTTAAAATGAGAGTTTCACAAAAACATCAGCAGGAAAACATCACAGACATTTCATGTAAGAGTTTTTAAATTGTGTGTTTTCTTTCAAGAAGATTTGAAAATAGAAATGAGGGCTGGAAAAGTAGCATGACCAGACTCAATGATGGTGGAAGAGATGGGGAAAATGGTTGGATAAAGAGACGTTTTGGAAATGAATGGACAGTATTTGGAAATGGGTTCAAATTGGGGCAAGAAAGATAGGGAGGGTCAAGGCTGAGCCCTCAGTTTCTGGCATGAACACCTTGGTAGACACAATGCCAGGGAGCTGGGACTAAATCCACAGAACAGGGCTTTGAAATGATAAACATGTTGATTTATTTGCTTAATTAACATACTGATGTAATTAACTCAGAAACAGAGCAGGGCACAGCCTCCCTTCTCTGTAACCTGAACCCTGTGATGAGGTGGTGTTCATTTATCATGAAAGCATCAGACCGAGATAGTCATTCCAAGTTGGCAGGTTGCCAAGGTTTTTCATGCCATTGGTTTTTTTTTCTCCTTGCACTGAATGTAACTGAACAAGCCATTTCTGTGTTCCTCTGTAATTTTTGCAAACCTTAGCTCATTCAAGACCATAATTTTTACTTCCTAGTACTCACAAGGGGCCACACTATTCATTTGTATTTGTATGCCTGTTCCAGACTAAATATTCGTCCTCCTAAAAATTAATTGTGACACTTACTTCCAATGCAATGGTATTTGGAGATGGACCTTTGGGAGGTACTTAGGGTTGGAAGAGGTCATGAGCTTCGGGCCCTAGTCTGATGGGATTAGTGCTCTTATAGTGCCCATGCGAGGACATAATGAGAAGGTGGCTGTCTGCAAGCCAAGAAGAGAGCCCTTGCCAGGTACTGAAGCAGCTGACACCTTGAACTTGGACTTCTCAGTGTCAAGAATTATGAGACATAAATTTGTTACTCAAGCCACCCAGTCTGTGGCATTTTGTTACACCAGCCTGAGCTAACATCCTTCTGTACTTATTTTAGAACCAAGATCATCAAGTGTCATAATAGGCCTAATGCATCATATAAGTTTCATGAGCTCCATCCCACTTTTCTTCACTGGAGTCATTGGTGACTGTATTGTCCAAATTCTTTAGAACTTACCCCCGCCCCTCTTTTTATCTTTCTGTTGAGAGCATCTGGTCATAAAGTTAGAGATTTCTTCTTCTTCTTTTTTTTTTTTTCCTGAGCTTTCTGAAATTCTTTCTTAAGGTCATGCCCCAGGGTTCTTTCCTTCACTGTTATGGGTAGTTGTTTGTGAAAAGGCTCCTGACTCTAGTTTCCTGGTCACAAGAAAGGTGTCAGGACCACATGCTTCTGAGTACTGTCTGTCCTCTGTCCTGTGGCCCAGAAAACAGACACAATATGGGGCACCTGGGTGGTTCAGTCTGTTGAACATCCAACTTCGGCTTAGGTCATGAACTCACAGTTCACGGGTTTGAGTTCCACATCAGGCTCTGGGCTGACAGCTCAGAGCCTGGAACCTGCTTCGGATTGTGTGTCTCCCTCTCGCTCTCTTCCCCTCCCCTGCTCATACTCTGTCTTTCTATCTCTCAAAAAAAAAAAAAATTGGTTAATTTTATTTAATTAAAAAAAAAAAGAAAACAGACACAACATGGTCAGCTATGAACCCCAAATTAATGATCTGGGCCCTTCCAGTGACATTGACCCTAGTGGTAAAAGAAGCCCATAAAAGTCAAACTTCCCTAGCCTGGTGGACCTCTAGACCAAGCTAATACAGTAGCCTCCATCCACATGTGGTTACTGAGCACTGGAAATGAGGTTAATCCTCATCAGAGAGGTGATGTAAATATGCACTGAGTTTTGAAAACTTGGTATTAAGATTTTTAAAACCCCACTCATTTTTATATTAATTACATGTTTAAATGTAACCTAATATATCCAAAATATTTCAAGTACTGAAGTAAATTTCATCTGTCTCTTTTTAGATTTTTTTTTTTAACTTTGGCTACTAAAAATTTTAAAACTGTCTAGGTGGGTGGATTTGTGTTTCAAATCACATTTGCCCTGGACAGAGCCCTCCTGTCTCTATAAAGAACCTATACCAACCACTGAAGTTATTATCTGTCAGATGCTGTTAAAACACAAACACTTTAGAGATACTGTCACACTTTCTAGGAGGTTCGTTTTAACATCCCATTCCACAGATGGGGACACTGATGTCCTCAAGATGAATTTGCCTGGAATTATAGAGCTCGTCGGTGAGATTTGAACCCATGCGGTCTGCATCCAGAAAGCACACTAACTGTAGGTCTTTCTCTGTTATTTTTATACTGTCTGCAGGACTGATGAAGGCAGGGAGAATGAACTCAGGCTTGAACCAGAATGAAATCCCGCTGAGAGCTGGAATACTTACCTTTTATTCACATTTCCACCAAATGTATTTGGATAAAACTAGAACTCCCCCATAGCGTTTAAAGATTTCTTTTAAACATCAGTTTCATTTCATCTGAACACTGAGCACCTGTTAACTTGCTGACTTTGAATTAGTCACTGGGACTGCAAAGACAGGTGTTCCCACCTTTGATGCACTCCGAAGGCAGTGGGTGGGCTGGTCTGCTGGGAGTCCCCTGGGGGTTGGGGAAGCCACCAGATGGCCGTGTGATAATGCAGGCATGTGGTAAGAAACTGGTAAAAGCATGATCTCTGGGTATCTCTTCTATTTCTCTTTCCCATAACTTAAGTAAAACAAGCCACACATTTTCTCCCCTTCCTTGACTAATAACAGGGTCCTGCTCTGGGCATTTTGTGCTGCTGCACTTTGTTCTTTTAAAATAAATCAAGAACTGCAAGGAGCACTGCCTGGCCCTTGTAGTGGGGCCTGTGAGGTTCCCCAGGGACCAATGACCCTGAAGGAAGCTGGGAAGCCAAGGCCACAGTGATTACCTCCTAGGTCTCCCCTTAAACATCAAAATTAAAGCATAATTGATGCCAAAGTTTAAATTTATGGATGAAACTGATCTTAAAAACAACTCATTGGCTTCTTATTGTTTGGAAATGTCCCCATTTCCTAGTCCAGCAGAAAGGCCCAAACAGGTGGCTTAGCTCACACTTCCCGCAGAAACAATTTCCGAAAATCAGATGAACTGAAGAAAACAGCTTACGCAACCAACGTAGGAATTTTCCAGTAGAACCTCTCGGTTAAGAGCCAGTCGAGTAATGAGTAACCTGGGAATGGGTTCGTTTTGTTTTCAACCATGGCAACACAGGGTTTACATTACCTTCCAGTGGGTTTTCATCTTGCATTTTGGCCAGAGCCGTGCTTTCCTACAAGGAAAACAGTATGTTAAGAAAAAAAAAAATTTAAAGATTTATTGTCAACACACGCTTTTAAAGAAAACACTAGCTGTCAAAAAAATAATACCTAAAACACTGAGCTCCCTTTAGATCAAATCTGTTTTGAAGTTTGATTTGAAGAATCTTTAAATAATAATGACTACAGTTATGAAATAGGTAAACTAAGGCAACAGATGAAAAGTCACAAAGGAGGAGCATGCCTAACCAAGGCCTCTGGCCTCCCAGAAGCTTCTGGAACTAACTGGCCTCCTAGGGCCTGGGCTAGGAACTAGACACCAGGGACCCTGGCATCCAGACTCCACGGTCATGGTCCCTGCACTAAATGCCCGACTATCTATCTTGACCTCTGCCCCTTCTTCCAGGTGATGATCCACAAAGTCTTCACGAGCACATTCTCCCTATAGCCTTCTAACCACACCCCAGCCCCCCAGCTCTGCTAAGGATGAGGGCAGTGCGTGCTGAAGCAGATAACAGAGACTATAGAAGTGCAAACCAGTCAATGAGAGAAGTAGATTCCAGAAGCACTCCCCAGATAAATCTTGTTTGGTTAAACCGACCCTATTGGCTCCCCAGGGACAGTGTAAGTTTTTATGACTCCTCTCCGCAGGCACCTGTTGGGAAGGGTTTCTGTTAAGGATGCACAGCTGTTGCGAGGAACCAAGCCATCCAGGAAGAGCCCAGGGAGCTCCTCGCACCAAATGAACTTAAGGAAGCCTCCCTTGCTAAGAAGAACAAGATTGTACGGGAAGCCAAAGGTCCGCTCTCTCTTCTTTCCAATCTGTTGGAAAACATGCTTCCCTTTCACTCTGAAATAGGCCCCGGTTTGGAAAATTAATTACAGGGTTACCATACATTTGATCTCACCATTGGTATATTTTTCCTACTTAGAAACAGCTAAGACACCCAGAATTTGTTCTTAAATGAGGCCTTTCTCATAACACAATGTCCAGGTAACCTCATGTTTTCTCCTTTGTGACATGTGCTCGGGTAACTGTGGACCCCATGTGACCAGGGTGCGGGGAGCTGATGCTCTCTGGGGAAGGAGCATTCTCTCTGATGTGAGGGTCACCTGGGAAGTACCTGTTGTCCTTCAAAAGGGCACATCTAGTAACTTTTGCTAGTGGTTTTGACTCTGCTAGTGGGAGCTTGTGACCGTTGTGCTGATGGAACCCTGAGAGCTCAGAATCTTTTTTAAGTTTTATTTATTTTTGAGAGAAAGAGACACAGAACATTGGCGAGAAAGGGTCAGAGAGAGAGGGAGACATAGAATCAGAAGCAGGCTCCAGGCTCTGAGCTGTCAGCACAGAGCCTGACGTGGGGCTCGAACCCATGAACTGTGAGATCATGACCTGAGCTGAAGTTGGCTGCTTAACCGACTGAGCCACCCAGGTGCCCCGCTCAGAATCATTTTGAAGATATCCACTCCCTCTGACCTAAAGACCCAATGTCAAAATGCACAGGGTTCTCGGGGGGGTAATCTCTTATCCTGGAGAAACAAGCGTTAAGAACCCCGGCATGCCCCCATGGAGGAAACGGACAACGTACCTAGGACATCTGGCCCAGGTCATGCTTTCTTAGGCAAGAATAAAACGAGGGCGCATGAACGACAGAGCCTCACGACAGAGCCTCACCGTTGGGAATTTTGCTGACCAGCTTCATATCTGGGAATTCCTGCCAGGAAAGCAGGCAGTTGGCGCAAGTGTGCTAATCACGGCCACCAAAGTGAATAGATTGCTAAGTCCTGAAACTGCATGTTAAGGAAGGAAGGAAGGAAGGAAGAGAAAGAAAGGAGAGAAAAGAAAAAAAGAAAAGAAAAGAAAAAAGAGAGAAAGAAAGAAGCTGCATGTTACAGTAATAATTTGACTGAAGAGTGAGATGAAAATACCAGCAGGTGGAGAAGAAAGCAGAGGGGTAGGGGACAAAGAGAGAAAGCTGGTGAATTTCTTTGTAATATTTTATTAATTTATGGGGCACCTGGTTGGCTCAGTCGGTTAAGCGTCTGACTCGATTTCAGCTCGGGTCATGATCTCAGGGTTACTGGATTTGAGCCCCGAGTCGAGCTCTGTGCTAAACAGCGTGGCACCTGCCTGGGATTCTCTCTCTCTCTTTCCTTCTCTCTCTCTCTCTCTCTCTCTCTCTGCCCCTCTTCTGCTCGCTGGCTGCTCTCTCTCTCTCTCAAAATAAATAAATAGAAATTTAAAAAATTTTTTAAAGTTTTTTTTTTAATGTTTTATTTATTTTTGATACAGAGAGAGACAGAGCATAGAGGGGGAGGGTCAGAGAGAGAAGGAGACACAGAACCGGAAGCAGGCTCCAGGCTCTGAGCTAGCTGTCAGCACAGAGCCTGACGCGGGGCTCAAACCCATGAACGTGGGATCTGACCTGAGCCGAAGTCGGAGGCTTAACCAACTGAGCCACCCAGGAGCCCCTAAAAATTTTTAAATTTACTTATGTTTCTATGTTCTTTTGGTGTTGTTGTTTCTTAATGTCTTTTATTTTTCTGTCTGGTGTTTTTGTTTCCTAATGAGTAGGCAGAAATCAAGAAATACTTTCAGTTTTGAAGTTGATAATGCAGTCAAACCTATACTTCTCAATTTAAAGATATGGTAACCACCGGAAGACACATAGACTATCACCCAAACTAGTGAAAGGGCGAAGGGGTGAAAGAAAAAAGTGTACTAAAACCTCAGGTAATATAGCAAAATATGTTAAGTGATGCAACATCAACCATCTGCTAACAGGGTAAAACTCGATTTGGGTTTAAAAGTAAAAATAAAAGCAAGAAATCTATAATAAGATATTTTATATAAAAGAAGGCACACCTAAAACAGACTTAAAAAACTGAAAATGAAAATTTGGGGGAAAAATACAAAGCACATATAAGTTTTAAAAACTGAGGGTTGAAATATTAAATCTAACTCTGGATTTAAGGCACAGGCCATCCCATGAGGAACACATCATAAAACAAACTGGAGAGAACACTAATGCTTTGACTACTCAGTGATAATTTCCATAATATGTAAGTGTCTGCACAGTCCGATAAAAGGGGGTATAACCAACAGGAAAAAAGGTGACAAAGGACATCAATGAGGTCACAACACAGACGTCATCAAGCAACAGCTTAAAATTTGCCCTCAATGATAGGCAGACGCCTTCCACACCTGTCACATTGGTAAATAGCACAGAGAAATGCAGAGAGGCGAGCACAGTCACAACAGCAATGAAAAGTGTAAACGCAGGCAGGCTTTTTGGTGAGTAATTTGCGATCTGAAATTTTAAATGCTACATCCTTTAATCCAGACCTTCTACTTCCAGAAATTTATTCTTAGGCAAAGAACACTCCGACAAATGCTTGGAGACTGGTAAGTTTGTTGAAGCACTAAGAACATTTAAGATGTTAGCCCATAAGGGATGAGCTAATGTCACAGAATGTCCAAATGGGCAACTTTTAAAGAAAGTACAATGGGGTTAAGGCGTGGCTGGGGTAGGAGTCCACCCAGGTGCCCCTGGAACAGTTCTTAAAAGTGTGTTAATGTTTTGTGCTATTGCAAAACAAAGCCAAAACTACCTCTAGTCCTATTTTAAGTGTTTAAAGAGTAAAATCAAGGGGTGCCTGGGTGGCTCAGTTGGTTAAGCCTCTGACTTTGGCTCAGGTCATGGTCTCACGATTTGTGAGTTCAAGCCCCACGTTAGGCTCTGTGCTGACAGCTCAGAGCCTGGAGCCTGCTTCGGAATCTGTGTCCCCCTCTCTCTCTGCCCCTCCCCAACTCTCTCTCTCTCTCTCTCCCCTCCCCCTGCCCCCAAAATAAATAAACACACAAAAAAGAGTAAAATCAAATGTGTGGTAGTCTAAAATTTAGCAGTAGGAATCTAGGCATGGACATCATCAGTCTATTATTTTGGTTTTGGAAGACAGTGATGACTTAAATTGTTGGCAAATCATCAGCTTTTCCTCTCTGGTATTAATATGGGGAGCAAAAGCCATGGCTGTGGGAATTTGAATGAGCTCATCTGGACGTGTGAAGGTAGGGAAAAGAGACATCTATGTTGGGTTCACGGACGACACAGGATTCATTTCAGGGAGGGGTACCTTGGGTGTGACCGGACTTTCAGCTGGGCGTCCGCAGGTCCCACGCACAGAAAGGCTGTGTCCGTTTCCATCTGCTGCGCAGCCAAAGTCGTAGCCAGACAGGAAGTAACTGCCGTGCTGCTGCTGAAACCAGCTGCTCGATTGGTAACCCTGGCTGGGCTGGAACGCTGGCTTCCCCCTGAGGAGCGGAGGGGGACAATAAGAGTGACATCACCGAGGGGCGCCTGGGTGGCTCAGTCGGTTGAGCATCTGACTTCGGCTCAGGTCATGATCTCATGGTCCATGGGTTCAAGCCCTGCATCAGGCTCTGTGCTGACAGCTCAGAGCCTGGAGCCTGCTTCGGATTCTATATCTCCCTCTCTCTCTGACCCTCCCTTGCTCACGCTGTCTCTATCCCTCTCTCTCAAAACTAAATAAAACATTAAAAAAAATTTTTTTTAGAAGAGTGACATCAGCAAGCAAGACAGAATCATTCAAAACCCCAGGACTCTTTCTTCTCTCCCAGAAGGCTCAAGTAAAGATGATTTCTGCATAAACTGTTTTAGGACACCTACATCCAAGGCGATGGTTTGGAAATTGCCAAAAATCCAGTAAGAAATAAAGCATGGACGGTCTTCCTCTTCATTCTGAGTAGGAAAGACCAGCTCACCTTTGCCAGTACCAGTAATAATTATTTGCTGGCGCTATGCCAAAGCCCTCAAAACTCGTCTGCCCAGACATTTGTCCAGAAACTTTACAAAAAGGGACCAGGTATCCACAGTTTTTATTCCTGGGGCAATAATTCCAGGTCTGGGGGCTAAAACCTCTCACCCCAACAGACCTCCCTCACAACTGCCCAAGGAGCAATTACACTTAAAGGCAGTTCCTGCTAGGCAGTGAATTGCTTGACTTTGGTTCCAATGGGGTTATGGTGTGGGTGGGGTAGGAGTCCATAGGGGTCACCTGGGGGAACTTGTGCAAGCTAACAGCTGGCGCTAAGCTTGCCAGAGCCCTCTTCCAACTCTAGGCCTTGGGCGGGGCAGCTGAAAGTCAGTGGGGGCACAGAGGAATGTGTGGAGCCACTGTGAGGCCTTCTGAAGTCTCCAGTCCACCCTCTACAATAACTGAGCCACTTGTAATAACTAAAACCTTAAAAAAAACCCCACAAGTTAATGTCTCCCTCACTTCAGTTATCTAAGTATTGGAACCAGTAATTAGTGGCCTTTTTTTTTTTTTTTTGTATAGCCCCTGCAGGCTCAAATCATTATCTCAACCAGCTGGTGGAAAGAAGTTCTAGAACACACACACACACACCCACACCCCCCACCCCCACCCCAACCAACCACCCTCTTAATGCGGGTCCAGGAAAACATTTTAAAGAAATAATGATGTGGCTCAGTGTTATTTTTAAAAAACAAATGAAAGCATGCCTTCCCAAATGTCATCATGCAGGCGAATTACCTCAGCAGGTTGTTTACAATGTAGGTTCTGATTCAATGGATTTGGTAAGAGCCCCACTCAGAGTCTACCCTTTTAAGTAGCCAGCCCATACAGTGTCAAAATGTAAGAAGGTAACTTTTGGGTCCAGCTAGGGGCACTTAGGGTCTGGCCATTTCTCTGCAGCTTGTGAATCAGTGCTCGATGTAGTCTGTATTTACCGATGATGTAAAAAATAATAATTGTGAATTCAAATCATTCAGTTAGTGACGCATTATTCACTGAACAGGGACTTGTCTAAAGCAGGGTGATAGAGCGGTGCCGACACTGTGGTGTCCCCATGCTGCCTGGGGGAGGTTACTGATTAGCAGCTGTGGGGCACATTGCCGGGTGCCAGCTGCTACTCAGTTTCCTTTTTTCCTTAACAGCACCCTAGGTTGAAGGGGCAGGGAGGAGGTGCCAGTCGGTTAAATGTCCAACTTCAGCTCAGGTCATGATCCTGTGGTCTGTGGGTTTGAGCTCCGTGTCGGGCTCTGTGCTGACCGCTCGGAGCCTGGAGCCTGCTTCACATTCTGTGTCTCCCTCTCTCTCTGCCCCTCCCCCACTCACACTTTGTCCCTCCAAAATGAATAAATGTTAAATAAAAATATAGGGGAAAAAATAACAGCACCCTGATTTTATTTGGGGGACAGAGAGAGAGAGACCTCACCAAAAGACATTCCTAGTTCCCCAAGTGCAGGTAGATGTGGCCAAGAGGCCAAAGTCTCGCTAATAAGATGTAAATAGAACGATTATAAGAGGATTGAGGACAGCTGTGAGGGCCAAGGGTGTTTGCTTGGCTGGAAGGAGGCCTGTGGTAGGTACTCCACCCTCTCTCTGGGCCTCGTGCTGGGATCAGAGAGACAATGGTTGGAGCCCCAATTCTACACCTATTCTGGCCTATGAGATGACATCAAAGAGGGGGCCATAAGCGGGTCTGGGTGCCTGATGACTGGGGACTCCTTGTACCAGCACTAGATTGACTCCCTCCAGATTTCTTTTACTCATGGAACAAATGTCTTGTTTAAGGCACGGCTGATTTAGGTTACTGTATTTAGTTAAACACAATTCCTGGCTCTAGCAGCTTCGCCGTCAAATAAAACCTCTCAGCTGGGGATTCTTTTTGTAAAACTTGTATCAGGTTTTTGTTCCTTCTCTTAGTTTAGAGCTGGATTTTGTAAAAGGAAAATCAGAATGTTGGCTATAAATGGGTGAGAGCTAAAGCCGCAGCAGGAAAGCAGAAGTGAAACGTTGATAGTAAGGTGGTTACAGAGGCTGAGGAAGGGAGAAGTCAAAGTCACATGTCAAAATCCCCCAGCAGCGTGGCAGGAGCTGGGGACAGAGGACCAGGAGCCAAGCTCCAGAGAAGAGGGAACTTCGGGGGGTTGATGACAGCGACAAGGAAGGGTTCGCAAATACTGTTTTGCTCTCTGATAGCCCCAAAGGCCAGTTTCTCGTATTTCGCCTGCATTATTCCCACGAAGCAAATTGATACCAGGGCAGACAATTGGCCAGTATCCAGGGGGAAGCAGCCCACACTCTCAGCTTCTATGTGCAAAGGAGACCAAAGTCCTCTGGGAATATGCACATGTACCTCTGTAGTCCTAAAAGTTAAGACTTGCTACCTGCCACAGAGAGAAGGGGGGTGGCGGTGATAATGAGCAGAAATATGAGGCTCTCATATTTTTTTAAATGTTTTTTTACTTATATTTGAGAGACAGAGACAGCACGATCAGGGGAGGGTCAGAGAGAGAAGGATGTACAGAATCAGAAGCAGGCTCCAGGCTGAGCTGGCAGCACAGAGCCTGATGCGGGGCTCAAACCCACGAACCGTGGGATCATGACCTGAGCTGAAGCCAGACACTCAACCGACTGAGCCACCCAGGTGCCCCAAGGCTCTCATATTTTTAACATGGCTGATTTCTCTCTGCTGAATCCTGCTATTTATTTTATTATTTAAGAAAAATTTCTTTACTGTTTATTTTTGAGAGACAGAGACAGAGCACAAGCAGGGAAGGGGCAGAGAGAGAGGGAGACACAGAATGTGAAGCAGGCTCCAGGCTTAGAGCTGTCAGTACAGAGCCTGATGTGGGGCTCAAACCCACAAACTGCGGGATCATGACCTGAGCTGAAGTTGGACACTCAACTGACTGAGCCACCCAGGAGCCTGCTTTTTAGTGCAGTATGTCCACCTTACCACTCTCCTCACCAAAAAAAAAAAAAAAAAACCTGGCTGTTTTTCCTTTAGCAAACCAAACAAAACCAGGCACTCAATAAATATTTGTTGAATGAATGAATAAATCAATACATGGCTCAAGCATAAAAAGCTTTTTGATCAATAATTTAAAAGCAAAACAAAACAAAAAAACCCACCCTGTTGTGCTCTAGTGTCAATGAACCCTTAACGGTTGGTTGTTTCTTGGCAACTGCAGTTTTCACAAGAATGAGATTAAATGGTTTTTTGCAATCCTGCGTTTGGAAAGAGAACAGGAGGTTTGCAGGAAGCATGCTTAGTTTGAATCTAGTCTAACAAGTATGTAATTTTGTATTGTTTTTCTCATGACAGTGAAAAACTGCTTTTTCCTTCTTTGTTAAAGAGAAAGTTTGAGCCCAAGGACATGTAAAAAGTAGCAGCACTATAGGTCTACTGCTCCTTAGCTGTGTGGTTTTGGAAGAGTTACTTTTCTAGACCTATTTCACATTTATAACCTCAGACTGGATTAGTGCATTTTAACTTGAGAGGCACTAATTCTTTTGAAAACGGATTGAAATTTTTCCCATGCTCTCCTTCAAAAATGTACAGATACAGGAGCGCCTGGGTGGCTCAGTCGGTTGACCGACTGACCTTGGCTCAGGTCATGATCTCATGGTTTGTGGGTTCGAGCCCTGCGTCGGGCTCTGTGCTGACAGCTCAGAGCCTAGAGCCTGGAGCCTGCTTTGGATTCTGTGTCTCCCTCTCTCTCTCTGACCCTCCTCTGCTCACGCTGTCTTTCTCTGGATCTCAAAAATAAATAAAAAACATTAAAAAAATGTACAGATACAATTGAGGATATCATTTCAAGGGCTGTTAAGCCCTCAAAACTTATCCGTAAACTCCCCTAGATTGGGATCACCTGGATAAATGCTAGGGTCTTCTGAGCTCTAGAATTGGTTCCAGTAATTTCTAACAGTTTTCAAGATAAAATATGAGACTTCAAAGAAATGTCCTGTTCACTCTGGGATGTCTCATGCCCAGCTGACATCCACTGCATGAATTCACACACCTCTAACTTTGGTGAGTCTCTGGTGGATACAGCCAAAAAGCAGTAAATAGGAAGATAGTAAAATAACTTGACTTTCTTTTTTTTAACGTAAAGAAGACAACCAGCATGTAGTGAAGGAATTAGTATAAAACAGCGAATGGCTACAGGTGTTCCCGAGACTGAGTGTTGGTTTGACTACAGCATTTTCAGGGTCTGAGGAGGGCGTACATGGGGGGTTGCCAAAGTGTGAAGACAAAGCCTTCCTTACGCTGCAATGACACCCAAATTAAAGAGTAATAATTTCTACATGACCCAAGCCAGCAGCAATCAAAACGAACAGAGTTAGACACGTAGTTGATAGTTCCGAATACCGGACAACACGTTCTTGAAAAAAGAAAAAAAAACCGGTCAACGTGCCACAGGATCAGCACTAAAACAGTGATTTGACGAATTGACACCGAGGGCGCCATCCCAGTTCCTGTTTGATAAATCCACCTGCTGTGCCGCGTGTGAGACTAATTATGACGCTCCAGGATTTACTCCGATTTGTGCAAAGCTGTCGTGTCTAACAGACCTCTGAATCTCCACACATGAAAATTTCAAAAGCTAATTAAGGCGTTCTTTGATTTCATGCACGTTTCACTTGGCCCCTGAATTGGGGAGATGGTCAAAGTCAAATGGGAGATTTTCTTTTGGAACATTCACCTCCGATGACTGCGCCCTTCGTCCTCAAGCAGCCCGTCTTTTCACCCTTCAAGTGAGGCGTCCTCCTCCCTCCCCAGGATGTGCGGCGACGTTGGCCAATGTGACCCCAGTCAGACAAGCCAATCAAGCTGGAAGAAAAGGTACGCGGCCTTTAGAAACCGCTAATCATGAATGCCGACCCCCTCTCTGCTCTGTTACGAAAGAACGTGAGAGACAAAGGCTTGTTTATGCTTCCAGTTTAAAAAGGAAACCCAATTCCTTCCTGTTCCCCGTCTGACAGCTCACAGCACAGAGGACGCCGTACCAAAGGGGCGACACTGCCGGGAGCCCCGCCCAAGCTGGGGAGGCCCAGCCCAGCCCAGCCCAGCCCAGCCCCTCTTCGTGACGTCACGGAAACGAGGCGCTTCCGCAGAGGATGTCCCGCCCCATTCCCTTTTAGACCCGCCTACCTCACAGCCATCTAGAATATGCCTGCTTGCCCCCAACATTTTTCTCCTCGCCGTGAGACTTTTCTCATGTAACATCCTTTCTTTTTCTCCTTTTGAAAGTTCCGCGTGATCTTCGAGCGCTGAAACCGCTCCCACGGAGGCAGGCGCCCTAAAGGCAGCCCTGCGTTCATGACGTAATTTGAGCGCCGACGCAGGAAGGACCCCATTTCCTCTGGCATCCGCTTTTGTCACTCCTTCAGCTGAGCGGCGCAGGTTGAAGGGGCACGTGCGCTGCTGAATGGAGCTGGTGGCAGGTTGTTACGAACAGGTCCTTTTTGGATTCGCTGTCCGCCCAGAGCCGGCTGCAAGTGGCGACCACGAGGTAAGCGTGCGCCTCGGGAGGGACCGTGGGGGGGGGCGCGGGACGGTCTGGTCGGGTTCCCACGCGGCCGTGGAGAGCATATCACCACAGGTAAACACACTGATCTCCTAGGGATTAATTGAGGAGTTAAACTCAGACGTATAATGTAGCTTTTTAAAACTTAGTTAGGCATTTCGTAAAGCGAGATCGTGTTTGTTGGCTTTAGGAGACATTCCGGCCACGGTGCAGGAAGGAAGCTGGCACATGAGTCCGTTGACAGCCAGCGTATGCGTTCGGGATTTAATCAAAGAACAGTTCTTTCTTTTACTGAGTTTTTGTCCTGGAATTTTACAGAATATTAGATCAGGGTCAGGATAAACCCCTCATTTTCTTTTTGGACACTGACCATGGGGCCATTAATTGGTAGTGGAGGTGCAAAGAAGCCGAAGGAATGGATCCAGCGCCTAGAGAGCTTGCCGACGTAAGAAGGGGAAAGGAGACAAATGCATGGAGAAAATTACAACAAAATAGAAGTATTTTTACTGGATGAGTGAGCAGAAAGGTTAAGTACATTGCCATTAGTCAAGCAGATGGTTAGGGCATATCCAGGGCTGGAAATTAGATCTCTTTCTTACCTTTTAACCCAGTAGTACTTTTCCCGAAGCAAATCTAAGTATCTCTTAGAAACCTGTTCCTTTCCGCACTTCTTTATGAAGAAGTCAAGGTGTCAGTCTTGAATTAACCAAAAAACCGGAAGTATATAACTTGAATAATTACTCTTTTTGTTGTTTCTACATGGTTGTTAATAACCATGGTTTTGGCTGGAAGGTGACATCTCTCAAATCTTAAAGATGATGCTATTGATTGTGTTCTCTTTGTAATAAAGTCTCTACTTCATTCCAGACACGTAGTAATCTTCACAGCAGCCTCTGAGTCAGATATAGGCATCCCTGTTTTAACAGATGAGGAGCCTGAAGTTGAGATAGGTTAAGTGACCTGCTCAGAGCCACACAACTAATATTGGGAGACCTGGGACTCAAGTCCCCAGGGGTCTCTGAAACATGAAACTCTTACACTGTATACTGCTGCTTCTAAACCTGGACAGACAATAGTTCAGATAATCAACATTCCTTCCGTAAAGTGCACAAAGGTTGTCTTTGAATGATGGTCATAGCAGCCCCTCAGGAATAAGGTGCCTTTATTACCCTTGGTCCTGATTGGCATCTTGGTCCTGACTGACAGAAGGACTGTCTGATGCTGTAGTTATTTAGAGGTTAATTTTCAGTAACATGCCTTAAGTATGTTCAAAGAAGTCAGATGGATTTTTTTCTTTCATGATTTGATTTTTTAATACTCCTTTTTTTTTTTTAATGTTTATTTTTAGAAGGAGAGAGTGTGTGTGCGCGCAGGCACAATTAGAGCAAGGCAGAAAGACAGGGAGACACAGAATCTGAAGCAGGCTCCAGGCTCTGAGCTGTCAGCACAGAGCCCGATGTGGGGCTTTAACCCACGACCTGTGAGATATGACCTGAGCCAAAGTCAGATGCTTAACCAACTGAGCCACCCAGGTGGCCCTGATTTGCTAATACTTCCTGATACATCTCCTTCAATTTCGGGTGTATGTATTCAGCTGTCAGTCATTCCTTGCACTCAACCAGTTTCACTTAATTCTGTGCAAAAGTTGTACATCCATAAGCGTAGAATTCTTGAGACCTCATCATTGGTCATTCTCTCGGGCTTATTTTGGTACTAATGGAAACTTAGTTTTTATTTTGTTTATTTTTCTCTATAAGGCTTGTCATTTATATTCATCTCTGTGTGATATCATATTTGCTTACGGTTTATCTTTCCCACAGGGATGGCAGTTCCATTAGAATAAAGACTTCTTTTTTTCACTGTTACATATTAACTGTCTAAAATTGTGCCAAGCACATAGTAGTCATTTAGTGCTTGAACAAATAAATTCAGATCAAATCTGAACACTTGAATGAACAAATAGTGTGCAAGTCTCACATATAAGTAAATATATTAAGGAGTTAGGGATTGGAATAGGCCCTTAAAGTAGTGATACCAAGCAGCCTTCCTGTCTCCTTGCTGCCTGCCTTATTTAATCTCAGGTTCTTTGTGTTTTTTTTTTCTTAATCTGCTATCAGTGCATAGTTTTTTTCTCAACTTGTAAGTATCCACTGGTAGTTTCCATGTATTGTGGACCACTTACATGTTTCTGGAGAACTGTGATGTGATTGTGACATTGTGTGTTTTACTCTTCAGCAAAAATGGACTTCTGTGGCTGACTTCACTCACCATGCCCACACTGCCTCCTTGTCAGCAGTGGCTGTAAATAGTCGTTTTGTAGTCACTGGGAGCAAAGATGAAACAATCCACATATATGACATGAAAAAGAAGGTAGACCATGGGGCTCTGGTGCATCACAACGGTAAGAAAGTCACGTTCTTTAAGATAATGTTGAGGCGTCATTACTTGACTATTTGACTTCAGTTAACAGTTCATTAAGTGTCTATTATGTAGCAGATTCTGTGCTAGGAAATACAGAAATGAAAAAACTGTGTTTTTGTTTTTGAATTCTTCACAGTCCATCTTGGGAGACAGAAGGGAGGCACTTAACTCAGTCCAGGGGGAATGGGAGGAAGCAGAAAGTTCCCTAAAATGACATCTGACCGAGAAATGCCAGTTGTTAGCCAGGTGAAGTGTTCAAGGTGGGCGCAGGGGCATTCTGGGGCGAGCAGCAAGTGCACGGTAGCAGCCTCATGTTGATGGTCAACTTGACTGAGGGAACACCACGTACCCGGCAGTTTGCCAACAGGGTACAGTTGCATCTTCAGTTCCTGGAAGTCAAGACCGAGATTTAAAGACATTTGGGGACTTGCCCATAGTCACAGAACAATGGAACTAGAACTCAGACCTAGGTCTGGAGCCCCTGTCTTTAACCACTGGGTGCATGGGGACCTGTAAGCAAGTCGGTATTACGAGGTTAAAACGGAGGTTGGAGTGTTTGGGGAATTAGGCCAGGTCCTTGGTGGTCCTTGAGGAGAAGTTAGGGATTGAATGGGAGGGAGGGGCAGTGTGGGCTTGAGGAAAGTTCTGGCACCTGGCATATGAGAGAGATGCTGACCGAGACAGGACTAGTGCGAGTCTGCCCGATTGAAGTTGGAGGCTGTGGATCCGGTATCATCTGTTTGCACTAAGCTCCAGGCATTTTTGTGGGGAGCAGAAAGGTAGTCGGCACGCGCAATAGAAGGATTGATTTACACAGGGTTTTGGTGGAAGAATAGGTTGTCAGTGTAGAGAAAATGGGGGGTTAATGAGGGCCTGCAGATCTTTGAAGTAAAAAAGTGGGTGGAGAGTGACTGACGGGGCAAGAAAGAGCTGGTGCAAGGGGAGGTGGCAGGCAGGGAGGGGTTCCTCGGGGGTTGTCATGTGGAGCGGCTCCAGGTGGTAACTTGTCCCGGCTGTAGGTGGGAGGGACTGGCCTAGAGAGGAGGCTGAGGTCACTGCAGTTGAGGTCAGGGCCTGGTGGTTCTCAGGTCATGCTTCACCGATGGTGAAGTTGTCCAGGATAGTGGTAGGATTTAGGAATAGGAGACTAAATAGGTGTGTTTTTTTCCATTATTGAACATTTTTATTGTGTTTTCCCAAGGGACAGACAGTGAGATTTCACACATGTTCCAGGAGAAGGGAAATGGAAAGGGAAGAACTCAAAATAGTAGAATATGTTAGTTGTGTAGTTTGGGGAAACGCTGCTAAGGTTGTTGATTTCCTGCAATTAAAGGGAGGTGAGACAGCCACGCATTGGTGTCTGGCAGTAAATTTGGAGTGTTCGTTGTCCTTCTCAGATGGTCCTTAGGTACTTTGACAAGTTTTTGCTTTTCAGCAGAGGCTAGACTTTGCGTGAGCTCAACATACATTCCTTTTCCATTCTGTCTCCTAATCCCAGTTCATACAAGAAAGTCGTCTCTCCCTTGGGCGTGGAGGAAATAAGTTAACCAGATCTGGCCTGCCTCAAGGCCTTGGTGCAGGTTTCGCACAAGAAGGCGGGGACTGACTGAGGAGTTTGGAAGGGATGAAGTACGGTTCCTAACTTCCTTCCTGCTTGTGTGACTGCTGTTCATCTAAGCGCTGGTGATAGAGGAGGTCTTTACCAAGGTGGGATAGGAAGGAGGAAAATGGGCTAAAGACTCCCGCTTTGCTAGGTTGTCTGTACGTATCTCATCAAAGATCCTTTGCTTGTTCCGTGTAAAGGACAATGTAAAGGACTGACCAGGAGGTGGCAGGTGAACAGCCGTGACCCAAGGGCTCGTACTCTTATTCTGAAAAGGACAGAATTGTAAATAGTTGGGCTTTGTGGCCATATGCTCTCTGTTTTGATTGCTCAGCTCTGTTGCTGCAGTGCAAAAAACAGCCATAGACGTTTGGGAACTGAGCAGGCAAGTCTGTTCCAGTAAAAGTGCATTTATCCAAACAGGCCACCAGCCGGATTTGACTTAGAGACAGGAGTGTGTTGACCACTGGGCTGTAGGGAAGGTAAGCTGAGTGACACAAGTTTTACAGCATAGAGAGTTCTCCTGAAGGTCAGTGTATCGTTATGCATTGTCCATATATGTGGACTGTTTCGGGGGGTCAGAAGAATGCTGGGCTCCTCTACACTTTGCCTCCTTCCAGCGAGGTTAATATTTGAGGGTATTGAACATGTGCGTATCTCAATACCAAGAGCTCTAGGAGAGATTCATGGGAGATTAAGGTTTTAATTTGGGCAGAGGGAGTGGAGTGTTTGTGAAGAAGTTGAAAAGCTGTAGGAAAATTTTGTGAACCATTTATATAATTTATAATAGTGGAACAATTTATAAAATTGTTTTAATAAATTCTTTGTTTCTTAAGATTAAAAAAAATTAGTTCATTAAATGTATTTTATTTTTAAGTTATCTCTAAACCCAACCTGGGGCTCGAACTTACAGCCCTGAGATCAAGTCATATGCTCTACTGACTGAGCCAACCAGGTTCTCCTCTAATACGTTTTTATGACAGTGAATGAGAACTGTGTAGAAATCAAGTAGAAGACAGCTCTGTAGTGATAAGAATTGGATTGTGGATGACTGGGTAGCTAATTGACTATTTAGGAAATAATAGTCATTCCTCTCTTCTTTTTCAGTAAAGGAGGGGGGTGCCTGGGTGGCATCCAACTCTTGATTTCAGCTCAGGTCACTATCCCAGGGTTATGGGATCCAGCCACATTGAGCGTGGAGCCTGCTGAGATTCTCTCTCTGCCCCTCTCCCCCACTTGTGTTCTCACTCTCTGGAAAGGAAGGAAGGAAGGGAGAGAGAGAGGGAAAGAAGGGAAGAAGGCATGTGGCTGTAAGTCTTGGTTTGTTCCCCAGATTAGCTGGTTTACTGGTTGGTTTTGTTTAACTTCTTTTGCTTAAACACCCTACCCAGCCATCCCCAAATTTGTGATTGTGGACACATAGAGCAAGTAAGTGAACTGATTAACTGAAGTCCGAAGTTCTGCTGAAAGTATTTGCATAGCCTTGAAATTGTGTGTTCTGATATGAAAAGAATGAATTTCTTCATCTAAGACTTGAAGGTATACTTCAGTAATACGAGGACATTAGATTTTTACTCAACCACAGCCGAGCCTTCAAACCAGAAATGGAGTGTGCATTCAAAATACTGAGTTTGTCTCTTTTGGTTTTTCCACAGGCACAATAACTTGCCTGAAATTCCATGGCAACAGGCACTTAATCAGTGGGGCTGAAGATGGGCTCATTTGTGTCTGGGATGCAAAGAAATGGGAGTGCCTGAAGTCCATTAAGGCTCACAAGTGAGTCCAGCCCCTTCCCACCGGCGGTCTCCAGGTGCCAGTCAGGTTGGGGGCTAACTGTTGGTTTCCTTTCAGAGGGCATGTGACCTTCCTTTCTGTTCACCCATCCGGCAAGTTGGCCCTGTCTGTGGGTACAGACAGGACGTTAAGGTAAGTCGTTAATGCCGAGAGCATCTTGTCTCACGTGTGGTCTTTGTTCTCCGGGTACCTTCAGGGTACTTTTTACTACAGTAATTAGATACATTTCTGTCTTGTCTCATGGCTGTCAGCTACTTAAAGATACTGCAGTCCAAGGAAAGCTGAAAGCTACTGAACCTTCTCACAATGGTAGAGAAAATGACAGGCTCTGTGTTCAGACATACACGTTACATCCCAGTCATTCTGAGTTGTGAGGCGAAGAGGAGGAGGGTCCTAGAAAGAAATGTTTTAAGAGGCAAAACATTTTGAAAATAATATGAAACATTTTAAATAGGTGAAAGGGGTATGGGAATGGATGTGTTAGTCTTGCTCGATGGTAAATATTTCCAGTGCTGTTACAAGAAACATGACCATTCCAAATCGCTGCATCTGCAGTAAATTGTCGTTTGAGTGTGTGTTCACCATGCTTGCCTTCACACCTAGTAAAAAAGTTACCATGCCATCAGTGAGCTTCCTGTTTTGCAGAACATGGAATCTTGTGGAAGGAAGATCAGCATTTATAAAAAATATAAAACAAAGTGAGTACTTTCACTTGGAATGTTTTTTATATAACTTGATGGGATATGAATACACACACACACATTCTTGTGTGCATGCATGTTATTTCCCCTGCATGGTGGCAGTGACCTCCAGGAGCAGTGCTTTGGGTTACTTTTCCCATTTTAGATTGGGATTCTTGTTGTGGCTGTGTCACCTACCAGCTCACTGACCTTTAATCCTTTGAACCCAGTTTATTTTCTAAAACTTGCAAAATATGTATCAAAAATTCTTTATGAAGGTTAAATACAACAGTGGGTGTGAAATGTATGGTATAGCTATTTGCTATTTTTATTATTACTCTGATCATTTCTTTTGTTTATGAAATGAGAAAACTTTTCTTTTTAACTTGCAGATGCTCACATAGTGGAATGGTCCCCAAGAGGAGAGAAATACGTGGTTGTTATACTGAATAAAATAGATGTCTACCAGCTGGACACTGCATCTGTGAGCGGCACCGTCACAAATGAGAAGAGAGTATCTTCGGTTACGTTTCTTTCAGTAAGTGAGGAGCCGTCCGGGGTGGAATCTTAGTGTGTTTGGTGATGGTTAGAATTATTGATGACATTCTGGATATTTTTCTTTCTTCTAGGAGTCTGTCCTTGCAGTGGCTGGAGATGAGGAAGTTGTAAGGTTTTTTGACTGTGATTCACTAACACGTCTCTGTGAATTTAAAGCTCATGATAACAGGTGTGTTTTGTTGTTGTTTTGTTTTGCCAATCTCTAGGTGTGTGTGTGTGTATGTAAGTGTGGGGCCTTCAGTAAATGTCCCGTATGCGGTAGTTTCATGAGTGGGGTACATTCCTACAGAGATAGACATTCCTACATATATATGATTTCTGGAATCTGAGAGGCTGGTAGAAATGTTGCCTTGGCCTTAGTGCAAAAGTGGGGACGTTGTCATCAGGACTGGTGATTTGCACAAGATGTTTTTCCGATGACAGTAGACCTGGGGCCTAAGATCAGCCATATTTGAAGAGGAACCAAAAAAAAAAAAACCAAACAGAAAAACAACAGCCTTGAGCTTTGCCAGGATCTCTGTTGTCCTTTTACTTTATCCCTCTTTTCCACTTCTCCATTTGCATATTACTAGTTTTTCCTGCAGGAGAAACATGTGAGACTAATGTCTTCTGTTTTGTGCCAGTCTTCTTGCCTCTTACTGCTCCCTGTATTTCTAGGGGTAGACACTGACGTTCAGAGCAAACAACTCAGTGACTTGGCCAAGGTCACCCCACCATTGGGTGATGGGGCTGGGATCCAAACCCAGTTCTGTCTGCCTCTGCTTTTTCTACAATTTTGGAAAAGGTGATAATGCACGGTTATGCTTTAATGTGCTTCATTTACTTGTCCTTTTATGTCTTAAGTAAGTCCTAGTTTTTATTTTCCAAATAACATTTTTTAAGGAGTCTCCTGTGAATACTTTAAATACTGCAGTCAGGGTATAGGCCCTGGTTTCCCCCTGCATTGGGAAGTGTTCCTTCAAGGCCATTTCAAATGTACTACTAACACTAGTACACTTAAGATTACACTTGGGTATTTGGCTGTTCTTTCAGCTAGCAAGTACTCACTGAGCAGCCCTTAAGGACTGCGCGAAGTGTTTACCGGGGAACAGAACACAAGGGCTTGCATTCAGTGGCTCTAGTAGTAGAGCTTCAGACAGGTGATCAACAAGGAAGCAGGGAATTAGAACAGGAAGGAGTAGAAAGGTGTCCTTTAAGATTAACCGAGGTAACTTGCACAGTTTGTTCCAGAAGGGAGGGGGTTGGACTTGAGGGATAAAAGGAAGCTGTTTCTAAAAAGATGAGAGACTGCATGCATAGTGGAGGGAGGAGAGAGCTGGATGTGTTTTAGCAACAGATGGAAGATCTGTGTGACCGGATCAGGGTGAGCCAAATGGCACATGGCCTTGTGGACTGGTGAAGGAAGAGTTTAGATTTTATCTAAGGGCCTTTGTAGATTTTTGTTTCTTTCTTACTATGAAAAAATGTAAAGGTCACTAGACCAGTTTAAGGAAGCAGCCCCCATAGACCCACCACCCAGCTTCAGCAGTTGTCAGTTATGGCTATGGCCAGACTTTATATATACCCCCAGCCCCTTCCTCCTGTGTTATTTAAAAAAAAAATTTTTTTTCTTTAATGTCTATCTATTTTAGAAAGAGAGACAGAGTAGAAGTTGGAGAGGGGCAGAGAGAGAGGGAGACACAGAATCCAAAGCAGTCTCCAGGCTCAGCTATCAGCACAGAGCCCGATGTGGGGCTTGAATCCATGAGCCATAGGTCATGGCCTGAGCCGAAGTCGGATGCTTAACCGACTGAGCCTCTGAGGTGCCTTTCTGTGATATTTTAAAAAAGATCCTTGTTTAGGATTTTAAGACTGGGAGTAACATGATATGATTAATAATTTAGAACAAAAATTGTTAGCCGAAATGGAAGCAGAGAGACCAGTGAGACTCCTTGGTAATCCAGAGGAGCAGTGGTAGTGGCTTAGACTAGGGTGGTGGCGCTGGAGCGGGGAGAGGTGGGTGCGTAGGGGGAAGCCGTGGATCGTCTCTGCTGTCTTACTTGTCTGTTCACACTGAACTTGGAGTCTCCTGAGGTGAAGGACTTCGTATTTTTATTTCATTTATGATAACCAAATTACCTATGGTTATCATGGTCATCTTTTCAACTTCTTAAGATACGGTTAACAATCCATTTTATCTTAGAATTTAGACCCTGAAAATGGCGCACTGACTTATGGGGATATGAAGCATTGTTCTATTTTAGCACTGTTCCTTGAGCGGTTTGGAAGCCTTTGAAACATTGAAAAACCAAGAGACTGTGTGCATAGAAGCTTTACAACGGTATCGTACTTTCTGGAAGAAAGGTTTCTTTATGGTGTTAATATTTCGTTCTAGGATAAAGGACATGTTCAGTTTTGAAATTCCAGAGCATCACGTTATTGTTACAGCGTCAAGTGATGGCTTCATCAAAATGTGGAAGCTTAAGGAGGATAAGGTCGGTGTCTTAGCACAGTGCGAGGATACGCTTTAATGCAAGGCTTACTGTCAGTACTGTCAGGAGTTAAGTGGGGTGATACTTTTCAAAGGTCATAAGGCAGCGATCTTTCAAAAAAATGAAAATCTCTTCCATGCATGACTGATACTCATAGTTATGTTTTTCTTATGTTCTTTATTTATTTTTGAGAGACAGAGAGAGACAGCATGAGCAGGGGAGAATCAGAGAAAGGGAGACAGAATCTGAAGCAGGCTCCAGGCTCTGAGCTGTCAGCACAGAGCCCGACGCGGGGCTCGAACCCACGAACCGTGAAATCATGACCTGAGCGGAAGTCAGATGCTCAACCGACTGAGCCACCCAGACGCCCCAGATACTCCTACTTTTAAAGTTAGGGTTCCAGGAGGTACCGCGGGGGTTGGTTTCGTGCGTCTGAGCTGACAGGATACCACAACTTTTGCTTTTCCAGTCAGAGAAGCACCACTTTCTTCTCTTTTGTGTGTATGTTTATTGTTCTCTATAAGGTTTTGCCAGATAAAAATACTGCGACTGCTGGGGTGCCTCATAGGATTCTTGATCTTAGGGTTGTGAGTTCAAGCCCCGTGTTGGGTGTGGAGCCTATTTAAAAAAAGCCATTACCAAAAATTTGAAAGTTACTGATCAATTATCTAACAACAGTTTTGAACCAGATAAGTAGGAAATTAAATCCCTTCAGTGGCCTCAAGCCTTACAGATTCTCTTGTTTTTACTTGTTTTACTTGGTTCTGTTATAAACACATTCCACAAATGTGGTTTGCAAGTGTCTGCTTTGTGCAGGGTTCTTTTTTAAAACCTAATAATGAACAAGATATAGTCCTTTTCCTTAGTGAATTTACAATTCCTGAATATTCACAAACATGTTCTGTGAATGACATAGTCAATCCAAATATGAATCAAGATAATGGATCTCTTCCAAACAGTATCTTTGATTCTCAAGAACATATAGTAAGTTTTAAATTAAGTTCACTTGAGGGGCGCCTGGCTGACTCAGTTGGTAGAGCATGTGACTCTTGGTCTGGGGGTTGTAAGTTTGAGCCCTACATTGGGTGTAGAGATTACTTAAAAAATAAAATAAAATCTTTGAAAAAAAGTTAAGTTCACTTGATTACGGAAAAAGAAAAGTATTTAAAATTCCCTTATGTTATGAGTTCTTCTTTCTTCTGTTTTAGAGAGTTCCTCCATCTTTACTCTGTGAAGTAAAAACCAATGCCAGGCTGACGTGCCTTGGCGTGTGGCTAGACAGAGCCACAGACACCAAAGAAAGCCTTCCTCCCGCTGCAGAGCCTTCTCTTGGTAAGTGAGAGTGATCATTTTTTAAACATCTGCTAGCTCTTGAATTGTTGAGGTGGAGGAGATTCAGATTGCTTCACTTCATTGTCAGCATGTGTTTATTTCAAGAGGGGAAAAGCATTCTTTAAATGCACTGTTTCTTGTGTTTTAGTAAGTAAAGAAGAATCCCAAATCAACAAAAAGGAAGCTGGCAATTTAGTGCAGGAAGAAGAAAGGCAATCCAAACCTAATATGAAGAAATGTGATTTAACTGATGACAGTAATAAGCCAACAAAAGGCAATAGTCTGGTGTCAACCAAGAAGAGGAAAACGGTAGAAATGTTGGAAAAAAAGAAGAGAAAAAAGAAGAAAATAGGAGTGATACAGTGAATCCCACATTTCTTCTATGAGGAAAACTTTTTAGGTGGAATCATTCTTTTCAGATGTGCCTCCCTCCCCTCTACAAGTGAAAGCTAGACCTTTCTTCTTTTGGAGAAAATGTACAGCTTAAAAAAGACACATTTAGGTGTTTTTATTTTATTTTTTTAAACAATGGTAAAACAATATTTGGTAGGCAGTGTATATATCATGGTGATATATGGTATGTTAATGTGTAATACATAATTTTTACCATTGTATAAAGCAAATAAAGATCTTTCTCAAAATATTTTAGTTTAAAATAACAGTTTTGAACACATTCTTTATCAGAGATGGATAAAAGTCATTTTTCAGATTTTCTCTAAATGGGAGAAGAATAATAAAACTGCCTTCCTTTGGCTTCTTCAGATGGTTCTAGTACTTTTAGTGTAGATTTTGATCCTTTTTGTAACCAAGGTATAAAAAGATTTTCATATTTTCATACCAGCAAGTATATATTAAGACCAACTGAAGACATGGACACACAAAATATATATGCATAAAGTATGCTTAAATTTAGGATTATGTGCCTAAGAAAGTTATTAGATTGCCAAACCTCGTTAAACTACTCTGTTTCCACGCTGTGGATGACAAGGTAATGGATGGTTTGGAAAATGACATCCGCACCCCCCCCCCCTCAGCCATCTGTTTCAGGCCAACCAAAATATTCACTTAGTTAATCTACTAAAGATAATCTTAAATTCAGCCTGTTAATTATAATCTTGTCATTTCTTTCTCTCCCCGTCCCCCCAGAAGATTCCTGGGTATTTTTTAAAAAACACATTAATAGAGGATTCATAGATAGGAATTAGCTGGCCAGACGTCAGATACCTGAGGCCGACAGGGGAATCCGTCCTGGTCAGGCAAATTGAGACAGCCTGCTCTTGGAATCGCCAGATCATCTGGAAGTCCTCTAGGAAGTGAGCCGAAGTCCGTGTCTGCCATTTCAGGCTCACTCTTTGTTAACTTCAGGCCTACAAACAAAGATGAATATAGATTTGGGTTTTTTGTTATGTTCTTGTTTAAATATTTAATATCATTTAGAACAGTTTGAGGTTTATAACAAAATGGAGACAGTACAGAGATGTCCCATGTACCCTGTCTCTGCACACAGCCACCCCGTTACCCACATCCCTCATGAGAATGGTACACTTTAGCACGGATGAGCCTACCACTGACATGTTAAAATCACCCTCAGTTCATGGCTTACCTTAGGGATCACTCTTGGTGGTGCACAGGGGATGGGTTTGGAAGAGTGACGTATTATAACCCGCAGGGTATTTCCCCTGTCCTGCAGCATCTCTCCCCCACCAACCTTCCACGATTGCTGATCTTTTTATTGCCTCCATAGTTTCACCGTTCTAGAATGGCACGGGCTTAGAATCCTACAGAACCTTTTCAGACTGGCTTCTTCCACTGAGGAATATGCATTTAAGTCTCCTCTGTGTCTTTTCATAGCTTGATAGCTCATTTCTTTTTAACGCTCGGTCGTATTCCATTGTATGTGCCACACATTACTATTCATTCACCTGCTGGAGGACATCTTGGTTACCTCCCAAGTTTTTGGCAATTATGAAGTTGCTATGAACGCCTGTGTGCAAGTTTTGGGGTAGATGTGTGTTCAACTCCTTTGGGTAAATATTAAGTAGTGTGATTGATGGGCTGCATGGTGAGGGTGTGTGAGAAACTGCCACACTGTCTTCCAAAGTAGCTGTACCATTTTTTAGTCTAGAACATTTGTCAGTGTCCTGGATCTTGGCCAGTCTTGTATGTGGTGGTATCTCATTATTCTAATTTGCATTTCCCTGAGGACATAAATGGAGCACCTTTTCCCAAAGTGTCAAGGTATTTGGCCTGCTTTTTTAATTAAATGGTTTTCTTACTATTGAGTTTTAAGATTTTTTTGTATTTTGGATAGCAGTCCTTTATCAGATGTGTCTTTGGCCAATATTTTTTTCCCTGTCAATGGCTTGTCTTCTCATTCTCTTGATAATATCTTTTGCAGAAGTTTTTAGTTTTAATGAAGTCTAGCTAGTCAGTTCTTTCTTCCAGGGGTCATTATTTTTGATGTATCTAAAAAGGCTTCACCATACCCAAATGTCATCTAAGTTTTCTCTTAAGTTTTTTTTTTTCTCTTAAGTTTTTTAATAGGAGTTTTATAGTTTTGCATTTTAAATTTAGGTCTGTGATCCATCCTGAGTTAATTTTTGTGAAAGGTGTTAACGGTCTGTGTCTAGATTTTATTTATTTATTTTTTTTTTTTTTGCATGTAGATGTTCAGTTGTTTGTTGAAGAGGCTTTTTGTTTTGTTGTATTGCCTCTGCTCCTTTGTCAAAGATCAGTTGATTGTACAGTTGACCCTTGGACAATGTGAGTTTGAACTTTATGGGTCCATTTACAGATTTTTTTCAGTAAATACAGTGTAGTATTGTAAATGCATTTTCTCTTACAATTTTCTTAACATTTTCTTTTCTCTAGCTTAATTGTAAGAATGCATATGTAATTCACATATAACATACAAAGTCTGTGTTAATCAGCTGTGTTATCAGAAAGGCTCTGGTCGGCAGTTGACTTTTAACTTTGAGAGGAGCCAAAAGTTAATATGCAGATTTTTTTGGCTTCATGGAAGGTCAGGGCCCGTAACTGCTGAAGAGACATCTGTATCTGCGGTAGTCTATTTCTGGGCTCTCTTTTCTGTTCTGTTGATCTACCTGTCTTCCCGCCCCCCGCCCCCCAATATCACAGTGCCTTGATTACAGTAGCATAGGAAGTCCTGAAGTTGGATAGCATCCGTTTTCCAATTTTGTCCTTCAATATTTAGTATTTAGACCATTTATATTTAAAGTAACTAATGAAAGTAAATATTGATATGATTGCCACTTAATTGTTTTCTAGTTGTTTCTTTAGTTCTGTGTTTCTTATCTTTCTTATGGTTTGATGGTTTTCTTTAGTGTTATGTTTGGGTGCCTTTCTCATTTGTGTGTGTGTGTGTGTGTGTATCTATTACGGATTTTTGGTTTGTGGTTACTATGGAGTTTCTAAATATTGATCTATATATACAGTTGTCTATTTTAAGCCATTAGTCACAAGTTCTAACATTCTAAAACACTGTATTTTTATGCCTTTTGCCCCCATTTAGGTTTTTGATGCCATAGTTTACATCTTTTATTTTGTGTATTCCTTTACTGTGGTTATAAGTTGATTTTACTGTTTTTTTTCTTTTAACCTTTTTTTTTAACTGGCTGATACTGTTTTTACTGTATATTTCCCCATACCAGTAAGATCTTTTTCATTCATATATTTTCTTTTTTAAAGGTGGTTTATTTTTGAGAGAGAGATGGAGTGTGAGCAGGGGAGGGGCAGAGAGAGAGGGAGACACAGAATCTGAAGCAGCTCCAGGCTCCCAGCTATCAGCACAGAGCCCGACGCGGGCCTCGAACTCAGGAACTGCGAGGTCATGCTCTGAGCCGTATTCGGACACTTAACCAACCAAGTCACCAGGTGCTCCTCATTCATGTTTTTTTTCTATTTCTAGTTATGGCCTTTTCTTTTCCACTTAAAACCCTTTCACATTTCTTGTAAAGCTGGTTTAGTGATGATGAACTCCCTTTAGCTTTTGGTTGTCTGGGAAACCCTTTATCTGTCTGTCAGTTCTAAGTGATAATCTTGCAGATAGAATATTCTTGTTCGTAGGTTTTTTTCTCCTTTCAGCACTTTGAATATGTAGTGCCACTCTCTCATGGCCTGCAAAGTCTCTGCTGAGAAATTACCTGATAGTCTTACGGGTTTTCTTTGTATGTGACTCTGTTGTTTCCTCTTGCTTTTAAGATTTTTGCTTTAGCTTTTGCCATTTTAATTATAGTATACCCTGGTATGGATCTCTTTGGTTCATCTTGTTTGGGACTCTCTGGGAGTCTTGTACTTTACCTGGTCAGTTCCGCGGGTCTTAGGGAAGTTTTCAGCCATTATCTTTTCACATAAGTTTCTGCCCCTTTCTCTTTAATGGAACCCCTATAACATGAATGTTAGTACAAGTGATATTGTCCCAGAGGTCCCTTAAACTTACTCTCATTTAAAAAAAAAATTATTTTTTTTTGCTGTTCTGACTGGCTGATTTCCAGTATTGTCTTCCAGATTGCTAATCTGTTTTTCTGTATCTTATAATGTGCTATTGATTTCATATAGTGTATTTTTCAGTTCTGTAATTGTAACCTTCAGTTCTGCGGCTTCTCTTCGGTTCTTCTTTATATTTCCTAACTCTTTGTTAAAGTTTTCACTGTGTTCCTCCATTCTTTCCCAAGTTCAGTGAGCATTTTTATGACCATTACTTCGAACTCTTTACTAGGTAAATTATCTCTGTTTCATGAGGGTTTTCCTCCTCTGGAGTTTTATCTTTTATTGAACGTTTTCTTCTGTCTCATTCTGTTCGACTTTGTGTTTGTTTCTGTGAATTGAGCAGAACAGCTACTTGTCCTGGTCTTGAAGAAGTGGATTTGTGTAGCGATGTCCCCTGTGTGGCTGCATGTCCCTGGTGGTTTGGGCTGGCCCGCTGGAGCAGGTGCAGGCCAGGGGTTCCCGGGGCGCTGTGTATCCCTGCCACCCTGGCAGGAAGGCTGGGGCTGGAGTGCACACAGACTGACTGGTACACAGTCAGGTACACAGCAGGGGTCCCGGAGTGTTCTGTGCTGGGGCTGGGGCTGGAGCCGTCCAAGTTCAAGGATCCTGGACCGCCCTGGCAGGTGGCGGAGCTGGCACCAGTGCTGGATGGGAGTGTCCCGCGCATGGCGCATGAGGTATCTGGGCATTCCTGGTGAGGTGCTGAGCTGCTGTGGGCCTAGCAGGCCGGCTGGAACACCTGGACCCTGCTCCCTCCGGTGCTATCCAGGTGGAGGGGAATGTAAACAATGGCTCTGGCTGGCACCTCCAGCCCCGGAGAATTCCAGCAGTTCTCTGCCCTTTGGTAGACACTCCAGGGGGTTAATAAATGGACTTCCTTCCCTTACAGTTTAGTTGCCTCTAAACTGCTGGGTTTTCACTGTGCCCGGGGTGGGGGGAGGATATGAGCAAATCTGTATGTGGGTTCCTCAGAGCTACTCCTCCCTACCGCAGCTACTGGCAGCTTGTCCCTTTGGTCCCATTGTTACCGTGTCTCTTTGCTTCTGCTTTTCTGTACCTGGTCCCTCTATTATTTGTTGTGCAGAAGCTATTCAAGCAGCCATTAGGTCTTCAGAAGTAATTCTCCATTTGTAGGTGTAGATTCGGCGTGTCCATTGGAGACGGTCGGTGCAGGGTCTTCCCACCCCACCACCTGGAACCACCACTCTCCTCCCTCACCTATTTTAAGTTGACTTAATAAACCATGTGATTCAGTCACGTTCGGGCAGTCTACGAGCCTGTCTGCTCAGTCACCTCTGCGTTACCTGATAGCATCCTCGGAGGCCTGTGGGCAGCAGCAGCGAGGAGCCGGTAAGGAGAGCGTGATGGAGCAGAGCTCTCGTGCCCTTACAGCCCTTGCGGCTGATCCAGCTCCTCAGGGGTTAATTCCCTTGAGTTAAGATGTTACTGCACCAACGTCCTTCAAGCTTCTTGAGTTGAGATGTTATTGTACAAATGTCCTTCACGCTCTGGCACGCTTATGATAACAATAAGAAGAAGGTGTAAAGTTCCCAGGAATATGGCACAACAGTAACCATGAAAACAAGATGTTTTGTCTAGAAAAAACCTCTTAGCCGTAGCTGTTTGTATAAAATCACTTGCATGTGAGAAATAAAGCGGCAATATGGGCACCGCTCCTGTTGTCCCTCCCATCCCATCCTTTGACTCTCTCTTCTTTTCCTCATTCCCTTGCCCTCGCGTCCCTGCGTCTGTGCACCCACACGCACACTACAGAGGCCATTGCATTTGACAACAGTTTGTACAAAAAAACCACATTTATTTGGGGGGTCATGTTCACTTCGTCTCTTTTTTCCATCTAGAAATAGTCTGCACGTAGTCTTGGCCACCCGCGTGTTGCATTATCTACTTTGAGACTTGTGTATGAGCGGATTCTCCTCACTGATCCACTCTTTCCCAATTCAGAACGCGCCATGTCACCTATCCCCGCCCCTCCTCCGTTCAACTAGTCGTGTGCTGAGTGTTCACCTGTGTCAGGCACTACCCTAGATTCTGGGTGCTGAAAGGAAAGGTGTGATCCCAACCTACAGGACGAAAGTTGGTAAATAATTCCATGTTCTGTGAACCAGGCTAACTCTGTCTTGGACAGATCTGCCCTGAGGACTCCTGTACCCTGAAGCCTTTTTGAGCATCCCTCCCTTCTTTCCTTGTGTTTAACCACTCCCTGAAGTATACACTGGGTGCATAACATCCTCCATCTGCCCTCGCAATATGACTGACACCTACCTATTCTTTTTTTTTAAGTTTATTTTTTATTATCATTATTATCTTTAATGTTCATTTATTTTTTTGAGAGAGACAGAGTGTAAGTTGGGGAGGGGCAGAGGGAGAAAGGGAGACACAGGATCTGAAGCAGGCTCCATGCTCTGAGCTACCTGTCAGCACAGAGCCTGACGCGGGGCTCAAACTCACGAACTGTGAGATCATGACCTGAACTGAAGTCGGCCGCTTAATCAACTGAGTTACCCAGGTGCCCCTAAGTTTACTTATTTTAAGAGAGAGAGTGTGCAAGCAGGGAAGGTCAGAGAGAGAGAGAATCCCAAGCAGGTTCTGCAGGGTCAGCGCAGAGACCAGTGTGGGGCTTGAGTCCACAAACTGTGAGGTCATGACCTGAGCCTAAATCAAGAGTTGGATGCTTAACCAACTGAGCCACCCAGGCACCTGGTTTTTTAAACTTTAAATCCAAGTTAGTTAACATACAGTAGAATAATGGTTTCAGGGGTGGAAGTTAGTGATTCATCACTTACAGTAACACGCAGTGTGCACAGCAAGTGCCCTTCTTATGCCCATCGCCCATTTAGCCCATCCTTCCAACATCCTCCAGCATCCCTGTTCTCTGTATTTAAGAGTCCTTATGGTTTGCCTCCCTCTCTGTTTTTATTTCTTCCTTCCCTTCTGTGTAAGTGAAATAAGTCAGAAAAAGGCAAAGATATGATTTCACTCATATGTGGAATTTAAGAAACATACCTATTCTTTAACATCCTCCTTGCAGGATTTTTTTTCTTTTTTTTACCTCAGTGTCCAGGGTTCATTGTTTCACCACTTCGAAGAATGAAGAGGTGGTCACAAAATAAAATGAGCAGCAGGCCAAAGTTTATTAGAGTATAAAAGATTAAAAAGTAAGAATATGGGGTGCCTGGGCGGCTCAGGTCATGATCTCACTGTGAGTTTGAGGTCCACGTCAGGCTCTGGGCTGATAGCTCTGAGCCGGGAGCCTGCTTCAGATTCTGTGTCTCCCTTTCCCTCTGCCTGTCAAAAATAAATAAAAGTTAAAAAAATTTAAGAAGTGAGAATAGTATGAAATGTCTCTTTACAGAGTGGGGGCACTCAAAGGTGAATGCCCACAACAGTAGGCAAGGGTCTTTGTTTTGTAATTCTGGTCAGCCCTCCATTCCCTTCCCCGTGGTTCCTTCTTAGGTCCTACCCTTACGGATTTGATAACTCTAGGTGTTGGATTGACCATTCCTGTTTGGCTCAATTCCATTGTACAAGGGGTGGTCTGTGGCCATATCATTCCTTGCGGGTCATACGTTTTGTGGTCTACCACTGATAGGTCTTTTGTCAAATTCCTGAGGGGAGTCTGAGGGGCAGGAGGTGACATCTGTTACATTCTTAAGAGGAACCTTACGCCCAAGGGAGTTTGCTGTGGTCAGATGCTCCCAGCATTGTTCCAAAATATGTTTTTCCCCACCCAGGGACCTCCGTCCTCACCTTTCCCTCTCTGCCTACTGAATCCTATCTTTTCCTATCATACTCCTGCCCCCGGCACTATGAAAGCAGGTCTTAGGGGAAGTGGGATCCAAGAGACCTACTTGTGGCAGCCAAAGAAACATTCTGTCCATAAGTCCCCTATTTAGGGCCGTTTCTTGTCAGGCTAGATTTGTTGGCCTTTTTCTTTGGTCTAACAGCTCCTTTGGTCTTTGAAGGTCTTTTTGAACACACCTCCCTTTCACAGAACACCTGTAATGGCCTGGGATTGTCAGGGGCAGCGTGACTGAGGACTTTAATAAAAAATGAGATTTGAGTTTTTAGACAAGGCTAAAACGGCATTTCTGGCAGAGGAAATGGGGTGTTGTCTCAGCTAAGAGAGACTTAGCTGTGACACAAAAAGCTACTCTGGCTATTCGAAATGTCAACAGAGGCCACGGGGCTGGAGTTCTAACAAAGACACAGGTGCGTCTGACAGAAGAGAACCAGAGCTCAGAAAGGGAGAGGGTGCAGTCGGGGCCATCTCTCCGTCTTGTCTCCGACTCTGCATGTTGTCTTCATGCTTCTCTCTGCAGACCAGCCTCTCTTACTCCACATCTGTTCTTTCATTCAGCACATGCTTATTGAGCATCCGTTGTGTGCCGGCCACTCTCAAGTGCTGCATAAACATCCTTCTCAAGGAACTTATGTGTTAGGGGCGGGGGGACGATTGTACCATCAGTAAGGTATATAGCGTGCTATGTATGGAGGTGAGTGCCATGGAGAAAAGTAAGCCGTGGAGGGAACAGCGGACGCATTGCAGTTTTAAACCAGGTGAGCCAGGAAGGCCTCACTGAGCAGATGACCTTTGAATAAAGACAAAGGAGATGAGGAAGTGAGCTGGGAGATGATCCGGGGAGGAGTTCTGGGCAGATGATCTGGAACGTGCAGGTGCTCAGAAGTGGGAACAAGGAGTCTGGGGCAGCGTGAGCAAAGGGAGCGATGACAGAGCTGCCAAGGGCCAGGAATTAGGTGTTTAGGATTTTGCAAGCCGTTGCATGAGAAAGGGGGCCATTGGAGGGATTTGAGCATATGGATGACACAGTTGACTTGTAACAGGAGTGTTCTAGTTCTGTATTGAGAACAGATTAAAGGAGTTAGGGCAGCCCTGCCATTTATTAAGGCCATTAGATAACCCCTTTCTCCTCTTGTGTTTAAAACCAAGAGATATTAACAGTCTCTAGTCCAAGGGTTAATGTGAGGATTAAATGAGTTCATCTATGTAATGTCTGGCTTATAATTAGCATATTGCTTTTTTTTTTCTGATACTATGGCTCTAATAAATGAGGTCCCAGAAACATGTGGCAGACAGGGTGGGTTGAGAACACAGGCAATATTTTTTCATAATCTCAGCAATTTCTTGGAGAAAGGTTTTATTAAATGGGTGATGTTGCTCTTCAAAGCTACAACATACATCCTGAAGACCTAGAAACTGGTATTGTGAATCCTCAATAAACGTTAGTTGAAACACTGCAACCAGCAATTTTTTTTTTTTTGACCTTTCTGTTTTGGGATTTTTATGTGTAAAGTACTACATACGAGGGTCCAAAAATGATGAAATAATGCTGAAACTGAGGCACTGCTCCTTCTTACCGGTCTTTACTTCTCTGGTTATGTGTGTTTCTACATTTGTATGTCTACCAGACACGGTATGAAAGAAACAAATGGGGCGCCTGGGCGGCTCAGTCAGCCGAGCGTCCAACTTCAGCTCAGGTCATGATCTCACGGTTCACGGGTTCAAGCCCCGCACTGGGCTCTGTGCTGACCACTAGCTCAGAGCCTGGAGCCTGCTTCAGATTCTGTCTCTTTCTCTCTCTGCCCCTCCCCTGTTCCTTCTCTGACTCTGTCTCTCAAAAATAAATAAATGTAAAAAAAATTTTTTTAATAAAAAAGAAACAAACAGAAACAACCTACTGAGAGGCACCTGGGTGGCTCAGCTGGTTGAGTATCTGACTTCAACTTGGGTCATGATCTCACAATTTGGGAGTTCAAGCCACACCCGAACAGCTGTGCTGACAGATCAGCGATTGGAGCTTGCTTTGGATTCTGTGTCTCCCTATCTCTCTGCCTCTACCCAGCTCAGACTCTGTCTGTCTCTGTCTGTCTGTCTGTCTCTCTCTCTCTCTCTCTCTCTCTCTCTCTTCTGTCTCTTAAATATAAACATTAAAAAAAAACAAACCCCAAACCAACCTATAGAGAAGTTCCAGTGACCACAGATTAAAAACTTTTCCTTCACACAATCTTGGTCACACTCCATTGACACATTTGTGGTTCTGGGTTCCAGTAATTAATCCAATGGGTTGCTAGCTGAAAACTGAGCTATCTCCTAAAATATGTTAATGCCAACTAGAAACATTACTGAACACAAATCATTGATTTGGTTTACTCTGTAACTAACTAAAACAGAGCAGGGACCCAATTTATTTTACAATAAATTTTGGGACTATACACACAAATGCTGTGTGATATGGTTGAGAAATGACACAGAGGGAATATAACATAAAGTTAAGGGTGTAGGTTTTGAAAGACCTTACTTCGAATAACGGCTCTATCGAGTACTATGATCATAGGCAATTAACTTAATCCTCTGGGGTCAATTTCTTTAAGACTAAAGGACAGGGTTAAGATCATGGTGGTTATAAATAAGGTTTAAGTATACACCTGACTAGGGAGGAATGCATCTCTAAGTCCATTCAGAGATGGTTACGATCAGTCCCTTTGTTGGTTGTTTAGCAGTCTTCTAGTAATTCGGTGAGGGTCTGGCAGAATTACTCGTGGTTCTTCTCAGTCATTATCTGCTTTGGCTGGTTAGAATCAGCGATGGTAACCACAGGCTTCAGTTTCGGTATCTGAAAGGTTAAGAGATGTTGCAAGTGAAAAGTTTTTGTTTTGGAGCATGTGGGAGCTGCCATTTCCTTATTTCACTGAAGACTGTATTTATAAGATTTATCTATGTTGATTCTTATAGTGGATGAAGAAGGGTAGAGAGACGTCAAGAATAACACCCAAATTCTGGTGTACAGGGATTGAGTGGTGGCGCAGGAAACTCAGGGAAGAGAGGCAGATCTGGAGTGGGAGTGGAGATGATCTGTGGACACTAGGGCATAGTAGGAAGTTATATTTAACTTATCCTCTCTCCTCCTTTAAGTTACTTCTCGGGTAGCCCTAAAGCCACTTTGTCTGGCTCTGCAGGAAGAAAGTAGTTCTGAACCATGGTAGGCAAAAAACCTTTCGGCTAGAGTGACAATCCTCCCGGATGGCATGCCTCTGGTTTACACCAAGTAAACTTGGCCCAGCTCGCGAAGCCATTTACAAAGACCCGACTCAAATTCTGGGTTTCGGGAAGGCTTTTGTCAAGTTGGGCTTCAAAGGCTGGTCAGCACGGCGAGAGCGACGATTAGAGCACGGTGGTAGGACTTTGGCAGCGCACCGCAATTCCCCACCCCCGGGACGCCCAGCGCACGCCTCGACTCTTCCTCTCCAGCCCCGCCCCACGCGTCTCCCCTTCCTGGGACGCATGCGCGCGCCGCGACTCCTCCCCTCAAGCCCCGCCCCGTACTTCGCCCCACCCCGCGGTCCGCCTTGCCCTCGGGACGCAGAGCGCGCCTCGACGTTTCCGGCGGGGCCCGGACGCTTAAGCCGCCCTGCTTGTGCGCCCCGGTCAACCGGTGCAGCCCAAGGGGAGAGAGGTTCGGTGCTTGGGAATTGTTGTTTTATACCTTTTTGACTTTTGGGGATTATATAAGAGGCTTTGCTGCCCCCCCTCTTTGTACCCCAGATCCAAGCAGGGGCTTTAGGCTGCGTCATAGTTGCCTTGGTAGTCGCGCGTCTTTTGCTTGCTTTAGACAGGTCGTCAATCTTGCAGAACCCCTGAGCTCTGACGGCCATGGCTTCCCACTGTTGGGGTAGTGGCGATTCGTTTCCTGGGGGTTTTATCGCTCTAGCTCCTTGCAAATCTCGCTGAACTCAGTGCTACTTGCAGGTAATGACTGGCACAATTCCAAGTAGCCGCTGCCCGACAGTTAAAAATTTAAACAAAAGAGGTTGTATTGCTTTCGCGTTAAACTTCACTGGATACCAGATCCATTTCTTTGCCAAGAGCGAAGTGTCCCACGTTAGTTATGTCTTGGGGTTTCCTATATATTAGCCCTCCCGCCCCCACCGTCTCCAGTCTTAACGAGCGAGGATTTGGATGCAAAAGTAAATTAGCTGTCTAAAAGTTGTGCACATTGTTGAGTTTTAAAATAATTCAATTCTTTGGGCAGGAGCGGAAAGGACTACGTAGCTAAAATAGTTGAATTGTGGGCATGGGAGGTACTTAGTTTCCGATTCAGTAATAACTTGGTTAACCGATGAAAAGGTAAACTTCTTACTTGGACAGAGCTGGGCAGTGAATTTTGCTGTTTCCTGTAGTCCTTTGCTATTGGGATGGAGTTAATTACCCAAATAGTTGGTTTCAATCAGCATTTACTAGTGGCTAAGCACTGTTACTTACTGTTTTGGTTTAATGCCAGCAGCAGCCTTAGGAAATTAGTTCAGTTCTTATCCTCATGGTACCGTGAAGGGAACGGAAGCGTAGAGACCTTGGTAGCTTGTCCATTACCTCTTAGCTGCTAAGGAGCGGAGCTGGAAGTAGGGTCCACTTCTTTCTAGAAGGGACATGCTGTCTACCACCGCTGATGCAGCCCCTCCTTCGCAGGTGCAGTCCTGGTGTACTCTTGTGTCTGGCTGGAGTGAAAGAGAACAATGCCGGACAACTCTGGCCCTCTGTAAGTACACAGTGCGTGGGAGTGGAATGGCCAAGAAGCTCTCAAAACCAGAGCTCTTTCCCATCTGAAAAGGGCCCAGAGAGTAGACTGCCCGGGCAGCCTGGGGTGTGGGAGCATGGACATATAGACCAGAGTGCGAGTCCCTGACTCCAAGCAAGCCCCCTAACCTCTAGGATTTATTTTCATTTGTACAGTGTGATAGGACTGTTCTGGAATGATGATGCTTTAGTCCCATCCTGTGATTGTGGTTTTTATTTTTTAGACACGGTTGGCACTGGTTTCTTACGTTTTTATTTTCAGAGTTCCTTTACACTGGATTGGCTTTGGCTATGCAGCCCTGGTTGCTTCTGGTGGGATCATTGGCTACGCAAAAGCAGGTTTGTAGCTACTTAACCTCTTAAGATCATCACATAGTTGCTGGAAAAGAGTGAGTGCCTGTGGTCCCCAGAGTGCAGTCTTGTTTGAGCCAAGTTTGCTTTAAGCCCTCTAGATTGAGTGCAGGCCTGTTTTCAGACCCGTAGCTGCCCCTGCACTTGCTTTTCCATTATCTGGCTGACCTAAGTCAAGTTTCTTGTCTACTCCCTTGTTCTTGGCTTGTTTATCTAAAGATGCTGGGCAGAACTGGTAGTAGATTGTTATTATCGCTGCCTACCACACATCAGCCTTGACCCCAGAGCGGTGGTGTCTCTGTGCTCTTTGGAGTAGGAAGAAACCTCTTTTCTCTATGCGCTCATTTTTTGAAGTCTCTCATCAGGCATAGGTCTCTCAGTAAACGTGCTGTTTCTGCCTCTTTTCTAGCCTGCATTCCCCACCCCAACACACACACCGGAATTCTTACTCTCCAGTTTTTGTTTTGTTTTGTTTTTAATTCACTGCCCCTATTTCCCTCTCCTTTGGGGATTTGCCTGGGGTTCAGCCTGTGGACAGTTCCAACACTTGACTGGTTCATCAGGCCTGGTCGAGAGCCCTTCTTTTTCTCTCCAGATGGAAGTGTCTGTGTATTAAAAAAGAGGGATAATGTGATGTTACCCTGATTTCTCTGTGAAATAGCAAACGCCACAACACGTTTTCCTGCTTGGTTAGGAGCGGTGTTGAAATTCCACTGTGTTGAGAGAAATGCTGTTTTCTTCTGGAGGGAAAGGAAATCTGGTGACTTCTGTTGATGAGCGTCTGACGTTATGATGCAGGACTGTGTTTGCTTCCCTACAGGGAGTGTCCCGTCACTGGCCGCTGGGCTTCTTTTCGGAAGTTTAGCCGGCTTCGGTTCTTACCAGCTGTCTCAGGATCCGAGGAACATTTGGGTTTTCCTAGGTACGTCCGCTTCACTGTCTCCTTGGTACAGCTGTGTATCCAGAACCCTCTGCCCAAAGGCTTACACCAAAGGTTTGGTGGAATGTGTCAGGTTCTTCACCTGAAGACAGTTTTAACTACTTCTGCCCAAGTGTTAGGGAGGTTGTAAAATTGGGGGTGGGGAGAGTTGTGCTGGCTTCTGTTTATTTTCTTTTTTTAAAAATTTTATTTATTTATTATTGAGACAGAAACAGCATGAGTGGGGGAGGGGCAGAGAGAGAGGGAGACACAGAATCCGAAGCAGGCTCCAGGCTGAGCTGTCAGCAGAGAACCCGATATGGGGCTCGACTCTACAAACTGAGATGATGACCCGAGCCGAAGCCTGACGCTTAACCGACTGAGCCGCCCAGGGGCCCCTCTTCTATTTATTTTCTGTGTACAGAATACGGAAAGGTTTTCATGCCTCGTGAATTTAGATCTAGCCAGTGGGATTAGTATTAAACTTGTACAAGGCAAGTGCACGTCTCTTAATCCTTATGTCTGCTCACTGAAGACTCCGTGCTTGAGCATTGCTAGAGGATCACATGCTTGGGTTAGGGTTGCATCAGTAGTGCATTTGTTTGCATCTGAACATCCGATATTAGCCCGTTAGCACCTGAGCGAAATGTGTGGCATCGGCCTTGCCTTCAAGGAGCCTTTCTGGGGACTGACTCTGTGGGGTGACGGCAGGGCTGCTGTAGTGCCCCGGGAGGCAGCACACACCTGGGAGCAGTGCCGGGAAGGGAAGATTCCTTCTTATCACCGTGCCTTGGGGTGCATCTTTATTGAGCCCCACCCACGTATCAGACATTCTGCTAGGAGAATGGGCACCTCACCGTCTCCACAGATTCGTGGAGTGGGAAGACGTGGAGTTCTGGCCCTTACAAGAGTGCTGGGGAGGACAAGCGTGTCAACGCAGTCGTTTGCATAAGTCGGCGTGGGCTGAGAAGGGAGGTCAGCGGGGACTGATTTGGGGTGGCCGGGGGAAGGAGGGGGCGCCCAGCTCCCTCACTCCAGCTCCTGAGTGACTTTCAGATTTCCTGTATTCTCATGTCTGGTTCTGCTCGTGCACCGAGCCCCTGACCTCACTGCCTGCAGCCATCACCTGGGTCCGGTGCGCCACCAGCATCTTGGACGTCTGTTCTGTTTCTCTCCGAAGGCCAGTCCCTCCACCCAGGCTTTGGCTCGCTTCTGCCCATCTTCTTGGAGCGTTACGCCGCCAGACACGTCGTCTCTCACTCGTGTTCTGCCCTGCAGATGGATCCCCCCCACTCGTGTTCAGAGGTGTCCTCTCTCACCCACTGAGAACAGAAGGACCTCTCGTGACCCCGCTTCCTTCTCCAGTTGCCTGCCTACCTTCTTCCCCTTCAGAAACTTCTCTACAACAATCCGTTACACTCCCTGTTTTTATTTCTTCACCTCACGTTCCCAGCCCACTGCAGTCTCCCTTTTTGTGCCCTTTGTCCACGGAAATAGCTTTCCCTGAGCCTGTCAGTGACCTGGATTGTTCAAAATCCAGTGTGGTTTTTTTTTTAATGTTTATTTATTTACTAGAAAGAACATGCACCTGAGCTGGGGAGGGGGAAGGAGAGAACATGAAACCTAAGCAAGCTCCATGCTCAGTGTGGAGCCATGACTTGAACTGAAATCAAGAGTCAGATATTTAACCAGCTGAGCCACCCAGGCATCCCAAGTGTACATTTTTTAATCCTCATTCTAGTTGGCCTTTTAGCTTTCTCAGCAAAGTAGACCAGTCCATTTTCCACTCTCCTCTGTTTTCCTTCCTATTTTCTTGTTCTCTATTGTCGACCCATCTTCCTTTTTGGCTGTTAAATATTGAAGTTTTTTTATTTTTATTTTTAATGTTTGTTTATATTTGAGAGACAGAGTATGAGCGGGAGAGGGGCAGAGAGAGAAGGAGACACAGAATCTGAAGCAGGCTCCAGGCTCTGAGCTGTCAGCACAGAGCCCAATGCGGGGCTTGAACTCACAAACTGTGAGATCATGACCTGAGCCAAAGTCAGACACTTAACCGCCTGAGCCACCCAGGCGCCCCTAAATATTGAAGTTCTTAAGACCTGGCTCTTTTTATCTTCTTTATACCCTCTTGCTCGACAATGTCATTGGGGTCCAGGCCTTAAATTACCATTGAAACAAGAAATTGGTTCACAAAGGCATCTCTCCTCCAAGCTTTACTCCCAAAGTAAAGGTCGTGTGCTTGAAATCTTTTAGTTATCTCCAGGCATCTGCCCAAACCTGACCTTGTGTCCTCACATATGTTTGGTTCCAGTGTTTTCCATCCATTTGGATCTTGTCCTCCCTTCCATCTTTCTGTCTCCAGCCGTCAGTCCTGGTGACACTGTCTCCAGCACATATCCTGAGGTGTCTCCTCTGTCTCCGTGGCCACCATCCTCAGCCCAGTTCTCCCTTATCTTGCCTGCATTCTCGAGGAAGTTCTTAATTGGTGTCCCCCGTGCTCTGGTTCCTCTGCAGATTGTTCTCCAGGGAGCAGCCGGAATTCTGTGTGTGCAGTCCTGTTCTGCTCCTGTATCCCTCCACCTGATGTGCTTTAATGGCTTCTCAGTGCTCATGGGCTGAAGAACATGGTCCCTCGTACGGCTGTCAGGGCTCTGTCCTCTGGCCCCTCTTCCTTGCTGGCCACAGTTGAGCCTTCAGCTTCCTCTCACCACACGGCCCCATGGGTGTTATTTCCCCCTCTTGGAATGTGCTTTCTTCCCCCTTTAGCTCTTTCGCTTCTTTGCAGGTCTTGGCTTTTTTGGTCTTCACTTCCTCAGCAAATCCTTTCCTGATTTTCCTGAAGAAGCGGATCCCCTAGAGACCTTTTATGATGATAGTTTTGTCCTCCAGCACCTAGAGCAGCGCATGGAGTACATATAATAGGTATTTGAACATGCCGACTAGGAGAGCATACAGTTAAGATACATAGGTCAGCAAGGAATGGGAGAGAAGACCTACGGCAAATTTGAAGAAAACTATGGCTGAAGGATGGTCGGTAGTGAGGCCCGGAAGGCAGGTTTGGCCCAGACTGTGAGGGCCTTATATTCCAGTTTTTGTACTTAGTCCCGTAGGGCGTGGGTGGCCACGAAGCTCTCCCAGCACGGAGGGCATGGTGTGAGAAGGGGTTGGCCGTTGAAAGGTGGGTGAGACATTGGTTCTCCCGTGTAGACTATGTAATGACATTTGATTCTTTTTATCTTTCCCCTCAGCTACATCTGGAACCTTAGCTGGCATTATGGGAATGAGATTCTACCACTCTGGAAAATTTATGCCTGCGGGCTTAATCGCCGGTGCCAGGTATTTTCTGTCCCTTGCTGTTCTTCACCAGGACACAGTTTAGTGCCTCAGATACGTCGTAGATTCCAAAATTTACTTGTGTTGGTGGGCCTGATGCTGGACATCAACCGAAACAATTTAATTTACACACAGATAGGAAAGGCTGCGCAAACAGTAGTTGATTTGATGTCAGAATGAAGCAAGTTCATGAGTTTGCTGTCACGTTTGCAGTCTGGTCCGTCCTGGCTCCTGCCCACAGCGGAAGGAGCCTCACGCAAAGCCACGACTGCAGCTCTTTCTGTGGCTCCCAGCATGAGTTTCAGGTTTCTTAGGTGTGTGCGTGTTAAAGGGAATTTTGATTGAATCCTGCTGTCTAACTTGAGTTACAAAACTCAGACCAGATTGTTTTTAAAAATGTATGCTTTATGTGTGATAATGATACTCTGAGGCCGGAGTTTTTAAACATCTGTTTGGGAGAAGATCACGTACCTGACTTCGATCATAGTTACAGTGCTGTCAAGCATAATGCTCTACGGTCCGTGTACCCCAAGGTCAAGAGCAGTAAACTGGGAGGCTGGAAATCTACCATTAACTGGCTCTGTGACCCCGGAGAGACCTTGGTGGCCAGCCTTCAGGTTGCTCATGTCTTTGAATTACTGGCTGTGAGATCAGGAACTCCCAATTCGCAGGTACTATTTTGAGGCAGGTGCAGGGCAAGACTGCCCCTTGGCATGTTACTTTGTGCTTCCAAGAGCGAAGGCTCCACCTCTGCCTGCTCGGCCTCAGTGTCTCCTCACCATGTAGTGCGAAGGACTGTAGTCTTACTCTCTTAAGAACACAGCTGAGTACCTGTGCTGTTCTTTACCTGATGTGTTTTTGTTTGTGTGTTTCTCTTGAACAGTTTGCTGATGGTCGCCAAACTTGGAGTTAGTGTGTTGAATAGACCCCATCAGTAGTAGTCGTGTCCCAGCTTGGACTCGTGAAGAATTTAAAAACTGCCACGTTTTTAGTGTATTAAGAGAAACAAATACAGCATTTTCATATATTCTGACATTTGACTTAAAAAATAAAAAGACATTGAACTTTCCAGGGGAAGAAATCATTTGTTACCACAGCCTTACAGAGGTGGTGGTTTGTAACCCAAGAGCTCCTTATTACAGTTTAATTCTTGTGTGTCAATGTTCTCTCTTCTTTCTGTGTCTGTAGGTAAAACCTCAAGGCCTAAAACATTAGGTATCGACTTTGGGGGCTCCAAGCCCCATTCCCTATTCAGAACAGTGTGAAAAACATCTCGTATGAGCTTTGGGTCATCTTAGAGCACAGACCAGACCTGCTTTGAAATTATGTCAAATGGAATATCAATGAAAATAAAATTCACCGTAAATAACATTTTCTATGGTGTCTCATTGCCAGCGTTGTCTAGAACACAGACCGGGGTGAAGAGCGGAAGCGGTAGGAACGTGGAAGTGTTCCGTTAATATTTGATTTAGTAATTACCTCTTTTGAGTAATTTGAGAACCAAGGAAAGCTGTTTATGATTTGATTATACATTGCATTGAAGCTTGTTTTAAAAGGGATCTTTAGTGAGGATTTCTAAGGTTAGGACTATGTTACAACAAAAATGAAAACATATAAAATTGCGGTTAATTAGCTAATCTATAAATGTGAAACTAAAAGACCTTTGGGAAATTTGCATGACCTAATTTGGTCTCCACACACATGAACTGGATACTGACACATTTTCACTTCACTTTTTTCAGCATTGAGAATTAACTCCTTCTGGTACTTCTTACTTTAGTTTCCCCTCTTTGAAAAGAAAAGGATACTTCCCTCCTCCCTGACTGCTGTTGGTTGTATTTATAGTGTAATTCAATTACTGATCAATATTATGTGTTTGCTTAAACTCTTTGAAGGGAGTCCTGGTTTTCTGATCCTCGTTTTATGTGACATGGATTTGACAGTTCTGCCCAGGTCTCCTCTTCAACCGTAATGCGTAGGGCTCTGCACAAGCTGGGTGTGACCAAGTACCTGCGTTAATGCGTCCGGGGTCCCCCTGTTTGGACGGCCCGTCACAGCAGTGACTCATGAAGCTTTTGGTCTACTGAGACCTCAGGTCTCTTTCTTGCAGACTGCCGTTAGTAACAGCTACTCCTAGATAGGAAGGGCTTGGTGCTTGATGTCGCATACTTGCAAGCACGTTGATTAAATTAAAAATGCCCCATTATTCCTGGTGTAGTCAGTGATTGCCTTTTATCCTGTAGTTCCACCAAATCCATGCTTTAAATTATAAAGACAAATCCATTTACAAATAGTTGATTGGTGTGTGATAGGATTTCATGCCCTGGTGAGTCAGATTATTCTGAACTTCTCACACATCAGTCTTTTATAGTCTAAGAGGAAAATAGATAAAATCAAGTAGGCAGAACATTGCATTATGTTTTTGGTATTTTAAAAATTGATTTTTATGGAAATGTGCTGGAAGAAAAGAAAACTGGTTGGAGGGAGTATACAAAGGCCTGGGTGTTGCCTTGAGCAGCAGAGAGCAGTGTGTGGACTGTGTGTTCACAGAGCCAAGCTGTATCTTCAGTGCTTTTTTTCTCCAAAACCCTGCTCTGTGAGGGCCAGGTGGAAGTGAGCATCAGGTCTGACTTGTTCCCCAGGTGTTCGAATCCTATGAACTGTAAGAGCAGAGGCGCAGGAAAATATTATTCTAAAAAAAAAAAAAAGCAATACTTATCCTATATTTATCAGACACATTTTGGATTCTAAGCTAGCCTTTCCGTGATCTTTCTGATAAACAGCTTCTTGAACTGTGGTTAGATTTACTTAGTAATCCTTATCTACGTTTTCTGTCTTCTTCATCCACGCCCAGCCACATATGCAGGTGTGCAGTGGCTTGTGCACGTGGCCGTGCAAAGCTGCCCTCCGTCCCGGCTTCCATAGATCTGATTTTGAATCACAGTGTTGGCCTCAGTTTTTTCATCTGTTACGGGGTGTTTCCAAAGGCACCGATTTTGGCCACCTTCAGTTCCAGTGGAGGGGCCCTAGCATCAGACTCTGGATAACAGGGTTCCCTGAAGGTGGGAATTTATTTAGGTCCACAGTAGATCCCTGTGTGACTGTGTGATCCCAGCGATCGGCATCGAGGCGTTTAAGGCTGGCCGCACACGGGTGAGAGGGTGGGTGGGATGGTCTTCGATGCCTAGCCGCCCAGGTGGTGCCCTCGCCAAGTCTCTGTTGCCCCTTCCTGTGGTTTCCCCAGTACCCACTGTCCTAAGATTGTGCTGGGTCCTAGAAGGAAAAGAACAAGCTATGGCTTGCCTTCTTGGAATCTAGTGGAGAAGACTGAAATCTAAACCACCGAAGGCAATAACAGAAATAAATGCTTAAGAGAGGTAGGTAGACATTACAGGCAGAGCACAAAAAAAAGGGGGGGGGATGGTCAGTTCTGTTTAAGGACTCTAGAAGACGTGCTGGTTGAGCCAAGCCTTGGAGAATGAGGAATTCCTAAACAAGGACTGACAAATGTTGCCGGAGGGGAAAATAGGCGCAGTGCCTCAGAGGCATGATGCTATCTGGCACAGTTGGGCGACAAGTCTTGGTGTCGCCAGGACAGCAGGACATGAGACTGAAAGGCAGAGGTCATATCTAGATGACCTTGGGATCCTAAACCAAATACTTTGGACTGAAACCATTTTTGTCTTCATTTTTTTTTTGAGTTGTTTTGTCTCTTGTTTGTGGAAGGTCTCTATTTTTGATGAGTCTAATCCTTTGTTAAGTATTGTGTTTCCCCCCAGCCTATTGCTTATCGTTTCACTCTGTTTATAGTGTCTGTACATTTTTGCATATTCAGATCTATTACTTTCCTTCATAAAACCCTTTCTCCAAAATTATAACAATTATATGTTAGGTGGTCAGCAGGGTTGTTTAAAATTGAAGCAAAATATGCTTGTGATAAGGAATGCATGAGGGGCGCCTGGCTGGCTCAGCTGGTTAAGTGGCGGACTTCGGCTCAGGTCATGATCTTGCAGTTTGTGAGTTTGAGCCCAGCTCCGAGCCTGGAGCCTGCTTCAGACTCTGGGTCTCCCTTTCTCTCTGCCCCTCCCCAGCTCATACTCTGTCTCTCTCAAATATAAATAAATGTTAAAAAAATTTTTTTTTATTAAAAAACAAAAGTGCATGCAAGACAGAAGGGTAAACTGCAAAATTGTCTTTTTCCCATTTCAGACCCTGAGTCTCAGCTTAAGGGGTAACCATTGGTATGCCTTATTTATTGGCCCAGGAATTTCCTGCATATATTATTCTTTCCTGTGCTATATTATCATATAAGTGCATTCCTTTTTGGCTATTGTTGACATAAAGCAGTGCATAGCATAAACACCCCGCTTCTTCACTACACTGGACTACATTTAACAGCACTTTTCTTCTCTGTACATAGAGATCTAGTTCACCTTTCCCCTACTGGTTTAAAGCTTTTTGCTGCTAACGCTGAGCCAAGGAACTTTACCATCTAAATCCAGTGTACCTGTGCAAGTGAGTGTGTAAGTGACATCCCTAACAGCTGAGTCCAAGCAGATGAGCATTTAAAGTTCTAATTTCCTCAGAAGAGTTGAAACACAAATGGGCATAAGATTTTGTTCCCCCATGTTTGCTAACGGCGTGTCTTGTCAGACTTTTAAACTTTAACAGGTTAAACTAGGAGTTTGCAAATGGCCACATAGTGAATATTTTATACTTTGTGGCCATACCGTCTCTGTCCTAGCTAAGCAGTTCTGCCCTCGCACAGTAAAACCCTCCGGATGCAGTACATAAGCAAGCATGGCTACGTACTCTGTGGGCCCTGAAATTTGAATTTCATGTGATTTTCACATATCATGAAATAGTAATCATTTTTTTCAGCCATGCTATTTTGACTGAAAACAAAAATATCGTTAGTGTGCTGGCTGCATAAAAGCAGGCACAATGGACCACATTTGTCTCACTAACCATAGTTTGGCAACCCCTTGATCTAAGCCAAAATATCTAATTGTTTAAATTATTTAGTAATAAGTCATTAAGCATTCTTTTATGTTTGTTGACCAGTGATACGTAGTTTTACTGTGAGCTGCTGCTTCTGTGTTTTGTTCATGTCATTTTTTGTTGTCCTTAATGTGTGACTCTATGTAGTAAAATAGCTTGTTCTTTTTTTCGGGGCATGTGTGTGGCTCAGTCAGTTAAGCGTCTGGCTTAAACTCAGGTCATGATCTCACAGGCTGTGGGTTCAAGCCCCGCGTCAAGCTCTGTGCTGACAGCATAGATCCGGGAGCCTGCTTCAGATTCTGTGTCTCCCTCTCTCTCTCTGCCCCTCCCCTGCTCATGCTCTGTCTCTTTCTTTCAAAACTGAGTAAACATTAAAAAAATTAAAAAAAAAAAAGCTTGTTCTTATTTTCATTCAGTACTTCCATAGTTTTATTTCTTAGGTTTCTATTTTTGTTGCCCTAAAATTTGTTTTTGTGTGATGTTGTAAATTAGGGATCTTTCTGAATTAGGTTCTCCAAAAAACCCCATCACCCTCAATATTGTTTGTTCAGGTGATGTATCGCTCCCTCATTGCTTTGAAATGCCACCTTTACCCTGTACTGAATTTCCATATTTGGGACCAATTCTGAGTCTTCTAGTGTCTTCCATAGATTTACTTATCTGTGTCTCAGTGCCAAGCTGTATTAATCACTATAAACTTATATGCATTCTGATACTTGGTAGTGCAAGTCTGTTGTGTTTACTCTTCAGATTTTCTTTGACATATTAATATATTATTTTTCCAGATAAATGTGGAATTAGCTTTTTTTAAAAAAAAGATTATATTTTTAAGTAATCTCAACACCCAACATGGGGCTTGAACTCACGACTTCACAATCAAAGAGTTGCGTGCTCTTCTGACTGAGCCAGCCATGGGCCTCTAGGCTTACCTCTTTATTTTTAAAACTTAGTTGGGATTTTTGCCATGATTGCACTAAGTTATAAGTAAATTTTGGGGGACTTGAAAGCTGTAAAATATTCTTCAACCCAAGAACATTGTTTGTCTCTTTTTAATTAAGTTTTTTTCCCCTTGAAGTTTAATTCATATACAGTATCCTATTAATTTCAGGTGTACATCATAGTGATGTGATATTTTTGTACGTAGGAAACGATCCTGTGAGTAGTTATCACCTATCACCATACAAAGTTAGTTGCAGTATTATTGACCGTATTCCCTGGCTATACATTACATCTCCCTGGCTTGTTTTATAACTGGAAATTTGTACCACTGAATCCCCTTCACTTATTTCACCTTTCCCCCCACAAGGACCCTACCCCTCCAGTAACTTACAGTTTGTTTCCTGTATCTCAGTCTATTTTTATTTTACTATTTTTTCTAAAGATTTTTTTAAGTGTATTTATTTTGAAAGAGAGAATGAGTGGAGGAAGGGCAGAGAGAGAGAACAGGACAGAAGATTTGAAGTGGGCACTGCGCTGACAGCAAAGAGCCTAATGAGAGGCTCAAACTCATGATCCATGAGGTCATGACCTGAGCCGAACTTGGATTCTTAAACGACTGAGCCACTCAGGTGACCCAGTCTGTTTTTATTTTTCAATTAATTAATTAATGTTTTTGAGAGAGATGTGTGAGAGTGGGAAAGGACAGAGGGAGAGAGAGAATCCCAAGCAGGCTGTACACCCAGCAAGAGTCCAACTCAGGGTTCCATCTTACCAACCGTGAGATCATTACCTGAGCTGAAATCAAGTCGGACACTCAACCAACTGAGCCACCCAGTTGTCTCTGGTCTGTTTCTGTTCTGTTTGTTCTATGTGGTATTTAGGTTTCACATACAAGTGAAATACTATGGTATTTGTCTTTCTCTGACTTATTTTACTTAGCATAATATCCTCGTGGTCCATCCATGTTGTCACAAATGTCTGTCATCTCATTGTTTTTTACGGCTGAGTAATATTCCATTGTGTATATGCATACATAAACCCCACATCTTTATTAATATCTCAATAGACACTTAAGTTGCTCCCGTTAGCTATTGTAAATAATACTGCAGTGAAAATATGAGTTCATATATCTCTTTAGATTGATGTTTTTATCTAGGCACCCAGAAGTGGAATTGTAGGATCATATTATAGTTCTATTTTTAATTTTTTGAGGAACCTCCATATTGTTTTTCACAGTGGCTGCACCAATTTACATTCCCACCAGCAGTCCTCAGGGGTTCCCTTTCTCCCACATCTTCACCAACATTTGTTATTTTTTTGTTTTTGAACCTAGCCATGTGTGTGAGATAGTGTGGGATATTTCATTGTGATTTTGATTTGCATTTCCCTGATGATTATTGATGTTGAGCATCTTTTCATGTGTCTGTTGGTCATATGTATGACTGGAAAAATGTCTGTTCAACTTGTGCCCATATTTTAATTGGGTTATTTGTTGTTTTGATACTAAGCTATGTAAGTTTTTTATATATATCCTAGGTATTAACACGGTAATCAGGTAGGTGATTTGCAAATATCTTCCTCCATCATTAGGTTGCTTTTTCATTTTGTCAGTTTCCTTTGCTGTGCAAAAGCTTTTAAGTCTGATGTTATCTCATTTATTTGTCAGCTTTTGTTGCCCTTGCGTAGGAAACTGGTCCAACAAATATTGCTAAGACTGATGTCAAAGTGCTTTCTGCCTTACGGTTTTCTTCTAGGAGTTTTGTGGTTTGGGGCCTTATGTTTGTCTTTAATTCGTCTTAAATTTATTTTTGTATATGGTAGATAGTAGTCTAGTTTTATCTTTTGCATGTGTCTCTCCAGTTTCCCCAGCACAATGTTTTGAAGAGTATGTTCCATTGTCTACTCTTGCCTCCTTTGTCATAGATTCATGATATATGTGTGGGTTCGTTTCTGGCTTTCTGTTCTGTTCCATTGATTTAGGTGTTTGTTTTTGTGCCAATACCATACTGTTTAGGTTACTATAGCTTTGTAGAATAGTTTGAAATCAGGGAGCATGATACCTTCAGCTCTGTTCTTCTTTCTCAAGATTGCTTTGGCTGTTTAGAGTCTTTTGTAGTTTCATATAAATATTAGGATTCTTTGTTCTAGTTCTGTGGAAAATACATTTAATATTTTGATGGGGATTGCGTTGAATCTCTAAGATTGCTTTGGGTGGGTAGTAAGGACATTTCAACAATGCAGTTCTTCCAGCCCATCAGCCCAGTATGTCTTCTCATTTATTTGTGTCATTTTCAGTTTCTTTCATCAATACCATATAGTTTTCAGAGTACAAGTCTTTCATATCTTTGGTTTTATTCCCAGGTATTTTATTCTTTTTAATGCAATGGTAAAAGGGAGTTGTGTTTTTTGTTTGTTTTTTTTTTAACGCTTATTTTTGAGAGAAAGCACAAGTAGGGGAGGACAGAGAGAGAGCGAGACACAGAATCTGAAGCAGGCTCCAGGCTCTGGGGTATCAGCACAGATCCCGAGGTGGGGCTCACACCCACGAACTGTGAGAACATGACCTGAGCCAAAGTTGGACACTAACCAACTGAGCCACTCAGGTACCACAAGGGTATTTTTAAGTTTCTTTCTGGTAACTCATTATTAGTGTATAAACGTACAATTGGTTTTTGTGTGTTAATTTTGTATCCTGTAACTTTACTGACATTCATTTATTAGTTCTAATTGTTATTTGGTGGAGTCTTCAGGGTTTTCTATATATGTTATCATGTCATCTGCAAAGAGTGATAATTTTGCTTCTTCCTTTCCAATTTGGATGCCTTGTATTTCTTTTTCTTACCTAATGACTGGCTAGTACTTCCACTACTATGTTGAATAAAAGTGACGAGAGTAGGCATTCTTGTCTTGTTCCTTATCTTAGAGGAAGCTTTCAGCTTTTTGCTGTTGAACATGGTGTTACCTGTGAGATGTCATATATGGACCTTATATGTTGAGATACCTTCCTTCTGTACCAACTTTATTGAGACTTTTTATCATGAATGGATATTGAATTTTGTCAGATGGTTTTTATGATATCTATTGAGATGATCATATGATTTTTATCTTTTATTAATGTGTATCATGTTGATTCATTTGAGGATGTTGAACCATCCTTGCATCCCTGGCATTAATCCCACTTGATCATGGTGTGTAATCATGGTGTGTTACTGAATTTGGTTTGATGATATTTTTTGAGGATTTTTTTCATCTTTGTTGATGTGGGCTGTTAGCCTACAAATTTCTTTTTTTGTAATGTTTTTGTCTGGTTTAGGTAGTAAGAATAATGCTAGCCTCATAAAATGAGTGGAAATATTCCTTCCTCCTTAGTGTTTTGGGATAATTTGATAAGGTTAGTTACTCTTCTTTAAATGTTTGGCAGGATTCATCTGTGAAGCTGTCTGGTCCTGGGCCTTATTTTTTTTTTTTTGGTGTTTTTTAATTGTTTTGATTTCATTATTTGTAATTGATCTTTTAATATTTTCTCTTTATTCATTATCAGTCTTTGAAGGTTATGTGTTTCTGGTAATTTATTCATTTTTCCCCCAGGCTTCCAGTTGGTGTGTAATTGTAGCAGTCTCTTACCATCCTTTGTATTTCTGTAGTGTCCGTTGTAATTTCTTTTCTCTTTCTGATTTTATTTATTTGGTCCCTCTCTCATATTTTCTTGATGAGTCTGGCTAGAGGCTTATTGGTTATGTTATCTTATCAAAGAACTAGCTTTTGGTTTCATCGATCCTTTTTTGTCTCTATTTCATTTATATCCATTCTGATCTTCATTATTTCCCTCCTCGGACTAATTCTGGGCTTTGCTCCTAGAAGTGCTTTCACTGTGTCCCGTAGATTTCGGGAAGTCTTATTTCTGTTTTCCTTTGTCTCAAGGACGTTTTTGATTTTCTTTGAGGTTTTCGTTGACCCATCGGTTGTTTAGTAGCACATTGCTTAGTCTCCATGTGTTTTGTTTTGTTTTGTTTTAAGTTTGTAATTGATTTCTAGTCTCATATTGTTGTGTTTGGAAAAAGATGCTCGAGACGATTTCAGTCTTCTTAAAAATATTGAGACTTGTTTTGTGGCCTAGTATGATCCTGGAGAATGTTCACTGTGCATTTGGAAAGGTATATTCTGCATTTTGGGGATGAAACATTCTGTGTGTATCTAATAAGCCTCTCTGGTTTGCTGTGTCATTTAAGACCAGTGTTTCCTTACTGATTGTTTTTTTGTCTTAATAATCTGTTCATTAATGTAAGTGGGGTATTAAAGTATCCTGTTATTACTGTATTGTCAGTTTCCCTCTTTATGTCTGTTAATATTTTATACATTTAGGTACACCTGTGTTGGGTATGCAAATATTTGCAAATGTTTTATCTTCTTCTTGAATTGACCCTTTTAGCATTTTGTAATGTCTGTGTCTTTTGTTGCAGTCTTTGTCTTAGAAGTCAGGTGGGTTTTTTTTTTTTAATGCTTATTTTTTTATTTTGAGAGAGAGAGCACACTTGTACACACAAGCAGTGAGGAGGGTCAGAGAGGGAGAGGGAGAGAGAGAATCCCAGCCAGGCTCCATGCCATTAGCTCAGAGCCCGACGCAGGGTTCAATCAATCTCACGAATCATGAGATCATGACCTGAGCTGAAATCAAGATTTGGACACTTAACTGACTGAGCCACCCAGGAGCCTTTGAAATCATTTTTGTCTGATGAGTATTGCTACTCTAGCTTTTTGTTTCCATTTGCATGGAAGATCTTTTCCATCTTCTCACTTTCAGCCTATGTGTATCTTTAGATCTGAAATGAGTGTCTTGTAGGCAGCATATAGATGGGTCTTGTTTTTTTATCCATTCAGCCATCCTCTGTCTTTTGATTGAAGCATTTAAGCCATTTACATTTAGAGAAATTATTGATAAATGTGGACTTATTACCATTGTGTTCATTGTTTTCTGGTTGTTTAGTTTTAATGTCTTCATATTTAGAGGTATATTCATTTAGTTCTTTGTATTTCTATTAAGATTATTGTAGGATATTTTATAGTTATGATGAATGGTAACTTCTTTAAATTAGATAGCAATCTGAACAAAATGAATTGACACTACTATAAATGCTTCTGGTGATTCACTCAAGCATATTACATGCCTTAGGTTTTTATTAGCTACCATTTATCTTGTCCTATAGCTTTATGTTAAAGTTAAAAATAATAAGGGGTGCCTGGGTGGCTCAGTTGGTTGAGCGTCCAACTTCAGTTCGGGTCATGATCTCACGGTTCGTGGGTTTGAGCCCCATGTTGGGCTCTGTGCAGACGGTTCAGAACCTGGAGCCTGCTTTGGATTCTGTGTCTTCCTCTCTCTGCCCCTAACCTGCTCACTCTATGTCTCTCTCAAAAATAAACAAATGCTAAAAAGTTTTTTAAAAATTAAAAAAAAGTTAGAAATACTAATCAACATTGTTCTGGAGACATTAAGGAGAACACAAAAACTGAGAAATGAGGTCTAAATTAAGAGCGGAAAAAGAAAGAAATTAAACATTTTAAATGGTTAATATATGTCTATCTAGAAAATCCAAGACAAACAAAAACATAATGAGCAAGTTCTATAAAGCAGCAAGAAAGAAGGTAAACACTAAAATTCAATAGTTTTCTATTATCAGTCATACTCTGTTCTCTGCCATACAATTGATAATACTCAATTGTTTTCATGATTTGGCCTAACAATTCTTTCTCTACCCGGGAGGTAGAGGCATATTTCAAGTATATTTAGATTCCTAGACTTAAAACCATTCAATTCTCTCTCAACATTTAGATTTCTTCTGTAGTCTCACTAGTGTCCTGTTCTTTTTCTTAACACCCATCATAATTTGCCAATATTCAGTTTTATGCATATTCAATGTGGTCAGTGACCCTTTTGTCACTACCATATATGCAGCCCTTTAGTACATAGGAGGCACTTAGTAAATATTTGCTGAAAACTTAGACTGACCCAATCTACTTTTAAAAAGTAGACTTGATTTTTTAGGACCATTTTTGAGAAGCTAGTACAGAGTTCCCACATATCCCTCCACCCAGTATTTCCCTGTTATTAGTATCTTCTGTTAGCATTATACACTTGTTACAACTAGTGAGTCAATGTTGGTATCTTAGTTCATATTTTTTCATATTTTTGAAGTTTTTAAATTAATATTGCTTGTCAATTATAGAATCTCACCTAGGACCCCATGGTACATTTAGTTATCATGTCTCCTTATGCTCCTCTGGACTATGATTGTTTCAGATTTGCCTTGTTTTGAGGAATCTGATAGTTTTGATCAAGTGTTTTACAGAATGCTCTTCTGTCAGAATTTGTCTAGTGTTTTCCTTACGGTTAGGTTGGGGTTCTACAATTTTAGGAGGAAGGCCAAGAGGTCAAGTATCTTTCTCATCACATTCTACTCAGGTCACATATATAAACGTAGTATTATTGTTGATTTTGACCTTGATCATCTGGCTTGAGGTAGTGTTCAGTCTGGCTTCTCCACTGGGAAGTTACTTCTTTTTTCCCTGTCCCCTACTGTGCTCTTTGAAAGGAAGTCACTGTACACATTTTGTACCTAGGGACTGGGGAGTTGTACTCTACCTCCTTGAAGGCAGAGTATCTACATAAAATATTTCAGATTTTGTACAGGAGATTTGTCTCTTCTCCCCTACTTAATTATTCATTTATTTAGATTAGTATAGACTCAAGGATATGCATTTCCCACTTTGGGTTATAATACAATATTTCTTTAGTGATTTTCTTTCTCAAATTGTTGCAGCTTTGGCCATTGGGAGCTCTTTCATTTGGCTCCTATGTCCCTTTGACACAGCCCGTCTACATAGGCTTCTTTTGCTTGCTTGCTTTTGCTTTTTTTTTTAATATAACTTTGTCTTTTTCTGGCACTATAAGATTCTGCAGTGTCATCTGTGTATTTCATGCTCAGCACTAGAATCCGCCATTTCTCCAGAAAGCCCTTGTTCCTTTTACTGGACAATGAATGGAATTAGAAATCAAGATTGGGATGCTAGAGATGCTTGCTGCGCCTGGGGTGAGATCTCTTATTTCATTACATTGTAATAATATCTTTAGTCTTTTTTTTATTTTTAAGTTGTTATTTCCTCTAATTTTTTAAGCTAATTCCTCAAATTCAGCATATTTTTAGTGCTTCTAGTTTTTTGGGTTTTTTCCCCCCCATAAATGGATCAATTGTATACTTTTTTTCTCTGAGATCTATTTTGGCTGAATTTTGCAAATTTTAATACAGAGGCATACTGTTTATTTCTAAGAAGTGTTTCCTATTTTTCCTTTTTGATTCATTGTTTAGAATGATATTTTTAATATATTTTTATGTGGATAAAATTTGGGGGCATATACCCATTTAATATTGTTACAGCCCAGTTTTATTAAAACATGGGGGGAAATGTGGCTTATGTATTTCTTTATTTGGGAGATTGTAATTTTCTTTGTGATGTAATATAAGGTCAACTTTTTGTGGATGCTATATATATTTGAGAAGTATATGCAGTTTTTCCTAATTGACTGAAGTTCTATATGGTAACGTACATCAGATAAACTTTGTTTACTGCCTTATCCACATACTCATTTACTTATTTTGTCTTCTAGATCTGTTGAGAAATTAGCCTCTTACTCTAATTGTTTTGTTTTTTGCTTGTGTATTTGTTTTTGTTTGAGAGAGAGCATCCCTGCATGAGTGAGTAGGGGAGAGGCAGAGGGAGAGCGAGAGCTAGAACCTTAAGCAGCTCCATGCCCAGTGCAAGCCCAATGCAGGATTGATCTCACAAGCTGTTTAAAAGTGTAAAGACAACACACCAGTTAATCATGTTAATTTTAATATCTATCAAGAAGTGGAAGAGCTTCCAGCAACACAAAGTAATTTTTTTAGCTTTGAGACGTTAATTAAAACTGTACAAATATATATAGCCATTACCATCAACATAAATTACTCTTCAGATTTTAACATTTTTCAATGAAGTGAGCTGAATCTTCTATACAAAAATACCATATTACTATTATTTTATGATGTCTTTGGAAAATGTCCACAAGATGATGCCAATTACATTAGCATTTGTTACAAAGTCATAAAATACATTAAAATAGCAGTTGATAACAGTATCATTCTTTAAAAAGAATATACAGTATTGATGTTCAGTCTGTAAAATGGCAAATTTAAATATAGTCCCAAGTTCAAGATGTCTATTTTATGTACCAGTTTAGAAAGAGAACTAAGAAAAAAAATTTTTATACTAAGCAAATCACTGCTCTAGCAACTGAATGGCATTTGTCAAGGTCAGAGCCAGGTCAGTGATCTGCAGCGCAGCAAGAGTTTGCTTGGGGGGCCAGCTGGCATACCTCATCTTTGTGTCTGGTAGGAACATGGAAACAAGGTATTTTGAAAGTCTGATGAACAAACATCCCAGTTTCAAGGACTCTCTTAATGACATGAAGATCAGAACCTTGACTTGGTTGATCTGTGGCATCAGCCTTCGAGTTCGATAGTCACCGCGAATCCACAGGAGCTGTGCAGGTCAAAACTGAACAACAGACTCTTTCTCCACTAAAATCAGGTGGCATACTTTGGAAATCTTTATGTTAAAGTTAAATTTATTCCTAAGAAAGACACCCTGCTCAAGATTGGAATTACCATTGCTTCCATAATTTCAAAGTAGAAAAACAGATGATAAAGGAACATCTTCTGCCATTGCCAAACTGGTAAGGTAGAGCCTTAGCCCAGTAAGAGCTGTAACTGACAGACCACAGAGGGCTGCTATTAAAAAAATAATAATAATAACCCGCCTCTGAGGCCTATCAAAATATTAGTTTAGGCAAATAACCGATGAAAATAAAAACACTCTAAACACTTACTCATGGAGGCCGTTTTTAGAACGTGTCTTATCATACTTCGTAACTAGTAATCTGTAGGTCGAATACTTGATACTTTGGCAAATAGTTTATTCAATACTTTGTAAAGTCCTACCCATATATCAGCACTGTGGGCAATTAATGCTAAGCAATTGGATTTCATTTCTAGGAAAGAAATAAAATAGGAGATGATTTTTGCTCTTCAGAGTACCCACTACTGTGTATTTCTTCCAGAACTCCGTAGAAATAGAGGTCTGTAGACACTTCCCAGGGTCAGGGGATTCGTGGGGGCCATGGCGCCATGCTGCGGGGCTTCGCACCAGACGCCTACCGGTGGCCTCCATACTTGGCCACCCAGTCCGTTCTTCCGTGCACTGAGGGGACCGGCTGTGCACGGGTCACAATATTGAGATTCTTGGCCGTAGGATTGTAAGTAGGTCCTGAAAACTGCCCCCGACTGGGTTTTGTGTTCCAGGAATATTCTGGAAGACATCAGAATTGGAAGTTAGAACTTTATTCATTTGATTGTCAACTTTAGAATAAGGCAGTTTAAATCTTTTCATTCTATGGGGAAGTTTTGAATTTATCTTTAAAAGATTAAGTCAGTGTTCTTTAAGGTTTTTTTTTTTAATAGTAAAACTCAAAGTTCTAGTGTAGTGTTATGTCAATACAGAATTCTCCCTAGCACAAGAGCCAGCATTTCTGGCTTACAGTTCTAATACTGCTACTTCTCTTTTGGGTTCACTCTGATGCTTATCACGTTTAGGATGGCGACATCAATTAGGATGACCAAGAAAATTCTTGGCAATACCCACAGTGTTAGTGACTTTGTAAAATCACACAGTGGTTACATCTGAACAATATTCAAGCATAATACCCACTGCAGAAACTTTATTTGTAATTGGGAATCCTATAAAGCTCTGGCTTCATGGAGCTACACAGATGGGATTGCATGGATCTCTTTTAAACATGAAAATGTGGTTTTTGGAAGCAAGAAACTTCATTTTTTTTCATTGGGAAAATGAAGGGCAAACACAGAATTCCTTTAATAGGTCAGCCAGTCCTAAGATCCCAAGTCGTTCATCATAAGGTTTGCTTTATTCATAAATTTGGCTGACTAGATATTTGTGAAATTTTAATTTGTTAAATATTTGTTATCTGAACAATTTACAAGCTAATATTGCTTAAACATCTCAAATGACAAAACAGTAAATCATTTTACAGAGAACTTTAATCTCTTCCCTAGTCATTCTTTCACTTGCCCTCACTTCATATTTACAGCCGAGTATCATAGGTGTTCTATCTGAAGATGGGTGTTTGATCTTCAATTTGGGATTTATGTACCATTTCACACTGTGTGGTGGCTGTCATTCTTGGATTAAACAAAGTGTCAATTCTGAGACAAGTCTGACCATTTTGTGCACCTAACACTAGCCATACCGTATTCACTTGCATGGTTTCCCTGTTTTTTTCCTAAAACTTGCTCTGTAAAACTGGAAGAGGATGGGAAATCATGGGAGTGCATGGTCCAGCGTGCTGCTGACCTCAGCTTGATGGGAGCAAAACCTTAAGTGGGGAACCGCCCTGGGGAGAGTCACCCATCCTGTCAGCCTACCCTTCCCAGAGAGGGAGAGAGTTGGGGAGAGAGAGGGATGCAAAACCTGAGAGACTATTGAATGCTGAGAATGAACTGAGGGTTGAGGGGGAAAGGGGAGGGGGGAAAAGAGGTGGTGGTGATGGTGGAGGGCACTTAAGGGGAAGAGCACTGGGTGTTGTATGGAAAACAATTTGACAATAAAATATGGAGGGGAAAAAAAAATAAAGTTCTCCAGGTCCAAGCCAATTAAAAGCTGCAACAAGGTGGGGACCAAGTGTTCAGAAGAGCTGGTTAAAGTTAACCAAGTTTTCCAGGAGCAGCCCTTTTGTTCTAACCCACAGGAGCGCAGACACGCGCTGTCTCTGAGGTCTGTGAGGGCCCCACATCTCATGGGCCTGTGGGCGGAGGCGAGGGCGAGTGAGAGAGGGGAGCAAGGAAGGGAGAGCAGAGAGTCCCTTGGGGGTGATTCAGAGATGGGAGGGGGATGCAGTCTTCAGCTAACAGTTGGGTGAGGCTCTTGGGTTGCGACATGAGGGATTTGGGGAGTGATCGAGAACTTTTTCCAGCTCATGACCTAGCTGTGTCAAGTCCTGAATGCACTTGAGGGCAACCATGTCCAGGAAAGCATTTTTAAAATCTTTGAAGAGGCAGTCATTTTGCCAAGAAGGTTGTAGTGTGGACATTTAGGATTCCTTTCTGAGAAATAATAATTTTAGGATGCAAGCACCCGTGGTGAAGACCTCAGTAGCTGACAGAGGAGCCAAGATCTCGTGGCAAGAAAGGCTTTTGTGTCTTAGTGGGATCTTGCCCCGCACCTCCCTAGTGGGGCAGTCAGCACTGTAGCGCTTGCTGTGCATTTATTTTAAGAACAGCAAGCATTTTTCTTCTTGCAGAAAATATTTGCTAAAGGAAAGATGTTTGCCTATAAGCAGTGCCATGATCGTGTAACCTTCAGCAAGAAATAAAACCTCTGTCAAATGGGGACCATAATAGTAGTACCTTCTGGAATAGAGGTAATATACCGCGCTTAGAACAGGTCCCTCCCCGCGCTTGCAAAGGAAGAAGTCACTCAAGGTCCTCGTTACCACAACGCAGGGAGGTGGGCAGGACGTGTGGGGAAGTTTGGGATGAGAGATTACGTAGGGAAGCTGGGAGAAATTAGTTCGATTTTTCTTCTCTAAACGTGGGGTGAGTCTGAGGCAGAGCAGAGGGGAAGGCTTTGAGAGAAGGGGAGATAGTTGAGTAAATATGGTAATGACCTGGTTTATTCTCTTGTGGGAAACTGTCACACCAGTGGGAGAACTGGAAGACACACCTCTTACAGAACAGTGTTTTCCTAAGGGTTTGCAGTGACCACGTGGGAATGATTAATATTTACTTCTTTTTTTACCTTTCCTCCTATCACCATCTGCAGGAACATCTGATGAGCAGAGGAAAGGAAGAGATGAAAAGTTACGAGGAAGCATTTACTTAAAGAAAAAGAAAACAGGAACATGCATGCTAATCTGACACATAATACTTAATATACAAAGGCCTTCAATATATTATAAAAATCATTTTTTTTTAAATGCCCACTTTCAAAGAGCAGATACTGAGATAACAAAATTATTTGAAACATTACAATTTTCTGCTCTTCGCTTAAAAATTGCTACAAAGCCGTGGCTGCTGACTCACTGTCAGGCTGACTTAAAATACCTGAGGCTTCAAAAAAAAAATCACTTGCTGTGTATAAAGTATTTACTTACATATTTTGTTTCAGCAGAGAGATAACGAAGCAATGTTTTGCACAGATAAGGTAACTAAGTCCTGTGGAAGGAATTCTGCGGTGGTAGGAAATCATAAATTACCGAAGTCCAGTGCTTCTCATAGTTTTAGCTCCAACAGTGTGATCTTTAGAGGTTGACCTTGAGACAACCTTAGAGTGTGAACTCTAATCAGGAGTTTTAAATTCGGGATGGATTTATTCAACTGCGTGTCTTACCAAACTTCTGATTGTCTGCCTTGGTGTTTATTTTAAGTGCCTTACGAGGACTTATATTTTAGAGTAGTTTTGAGGACCTTCATAGGCAAGAACAAGTTCAAGTACAGAATCATCACCCCGAATGTGGCTGCCATGCCACGCCACTCCAGAGCCAGCACCTGACTTGGTCATAACTGGAGGGCTGAGGAATAAGCAACCTGTCCACCATCTATTCCTGGCGCCAAGCAGGAGCCTGGGCGGGCAAGCTCTGCCACGGCTCGCTTCTGCACTCGGCAGAGGAACCAGCGGTGGAGTGGTACGCAACAGCGTCTCCATGTTCATGAAGCCTCCGCCCGGTGCCAGGTGCTGGGTGCGCAGTTCTGAAAAATGTTTACACCCCCTCGGGTCACGCAGCGTGTTCTCCGGGATCCCACAAACTGGTTCCTCTCGCAGCCCCGCCATTCGGCAGCTGCGGGACCCTCGGTAAATCACCTGATGTCAGGTTCCTCATCTGTACAAGGTCTGCCGCACCCTGTCTTGTAAACGGTCCGTAGCATAACCTGTGTGCCTGGCACAGAGGTGCCACTTCATTAAAGGCAGCTCTGACCACAGACTCTCAAACCACATCTTCAGAAGGGGCATTTTGCCAAAACTAATTAGAACTGTGTTAACAAGGTGAGGCTTACCTGAAGCTGTTGCTCCGAGAGGTGCTAAGTGTATCCTCTGGCCAGCTGACCCCACTTCTTTTTTGAGAAAGGAAGGGATATATCCTGACTGATTGTAAGTAGCGTAACTTCCAAGATTTCCTAGTGACGTATCATAAAGTTTCATGGTCAGAAGGTGAAAATTGTAAAGCACCGAGAGTATCTTGAATACTAACTACCATCCCTATTTATTCTAGAGTCTGTTCTTCTGAGGACTGATTCTACTTCAAGCACTGCACTATGGCTTTATAGATCATCCTATTCAATTCATACAACAACCCTTTAAATGTATATTTTATCCACACCTCGTAGCTCTTAGAACTTGTCTACATTATCACAGTAAGTCACCAGGTTAGGATGTGAACCCAAGGCTGTTTGCCCTGAATCCACCAGGTGTTTTTATGACTCCACTCTTAACCTGAGAATATGTTTCCTGCCAGGAAGTCCCCGTCCCTGCACTGCTCTCGGCTTGTCTTCATGCTGTAAAATCACTATCATAACTGCACCTATTCCCATCGGGTTGTTGTAGGGATTGGATGAGATGTATGCAAAGCACTTAGCATGGAATCTAGTGTTCGGTGAACGTCAGTGGTCATCATCCTCCTCGCTAGTAGTGAATGATCAACTGGGGCAGTAGAGTGATGGGCTGAAGGGAGAGAATCTAGAGGCAGAAGACCAGAGTGGGTGTATGGGGGAGGAGGGGTAGGGAAAGAGGAATAGAAACCCCTAAGTTTGTATCTTAGGGGACTAACAACAGCAATGCAGGAGAATCACGTTTGTTGGAAAGACATGGTGGCCAAGGGATATTTGAGTCGTAGTGTCGAGCAGGCCTGGAGATTTGGAGTTAGCGAGGTGTGGCAGTCATGGGCTGTGGGCTTGGAGAGAGACACACAGAGACTAGATGTGCGAAGATCCAGAGCGGAGCCCCAGGGGACACCAGCATTAAGGGAGAGGACAGAAAGGAGCCCGTGGAGAAGAGGGAGCAGGGAGGGTAGGTGATGGGAGGAGCGGGGTCTGAAGAGCCAGGAGGGTACAGTGTGTGGAGCGAGAAGGAAGGCCCAGGGGGCAGAGGCCTGATGGGATCTGCACCACCCAGGGGTTCTGGCCACTAGGGTAATGTCAGGACCTGGCAGGAGCTGTTTCAGTGGCCTGAAGCCATCTGAGGACAAATTACAGTGAGCTGAGGAGCAAACTGGAAATAGGAAGAAATGAATGTAGTTTCTCCTTCAAGAGCCTAGCTGTGTAGGAGACGAGTCTGCCAGCAAGGGGGTAAAATCAGTGGGGCTCTGATCATGGTGGTTTCAGGACCTGCTTGCTTGGCGGCTGCGACGGAAGCATCTTCTACAGTGTTACTTGTTCACAAGTCTGGACTCTGGACCTCTTGTCCCTGAGTCTGCCACCACGCTGTGTACAGTAGGCTGCCCGCAAGTGTCTGCTCTTGAACCAACGAACGTCAAACAGCAGCATTGTCACGGAACTGGGGTTTTACCCGGTGAGCACGTTCCCAGCTTGTACAGCTGTAGCACTACTGGCGTCTGTAGAAGCGTGATCACCTTGAGTGCCCATTTGAAATCACCAGTCAGCCCCCTACTTTGAAAGACTTTTGAAAGGAAGTTCAAGGCAATGATCACACTCAGTAGCAGCTTCAGAACATTGCTCCTGGTCCTCTCCTCCTCACCAGAGCAGACACTTATTAAATGCTTACCGTGACGAAAATCCTGGGTCTGACTATATAGTAATACGTTGGTAAATGTTATTTCCTCCATTTTGTAGATGGGGAAACGGACACAGGGACCCTAAGTAACTTGTCCACAATCACAAGGCCTATTAAGTGATAGTATGGGGATATGTTAGATTCTAAAAGTCATGTGCCGAAGAGTTAATAGGCTGCGTCTTCCTATTACAGGAAGAAGTTGCTACAGAAAAATGCACAGAAAATGAAATCTTAAATTATTCTGGCTAATTAGTTTTGCAGTGCCTTCTGAGCTGTAGAGTTTTAGGCTGGAGCCGATAGGGAGTACTGTTGAAACCAGCGACCTTGAACCTCTAGGAAATCTACCATCTCCATTAACCTGGTTAGCTTTTAATTTTAAATGATTGTTGACGCTTAAAAAATGAGTTTCAGAACTTAAAATTTTTTTGGAGGAATATCGATTACAAAATTGGGAAATCTTTTCATTCTTTTCAGTAGGTTTGCTTCATTTATCTAAATTGTCATCCTTACTTTAAGAAGACAAGCATTAAACTTTCTGAGAGCACATTAGTCTTAGAATCTCAACTACTGAAGAAAGGAGTTCCTGACGATGCAGAATGCTTCCCTCTCCTAGTCCTGGTCTGACTTCTGAGCAGGTAACCGTGGCCTTCCTAGTGGCCTTGTATGACAGGATTCAGAGCAAATGTGGAAAAGAACATTGGACAAGCTATTCAAAGAACCAGTTGTAATCATCTAGAATGCCCAGAAATTACCTTGTGGGTCCTCTAATTTTTCAGGAAAACTTTCATTGCATGATAGTTTTTCAATTGGTTTAATTATGCTTTCCTCTGAAGAGAAGGCAGGTAGAAAGAAAGAATGAATAATGAGAATGTTTTAGGGAAAGCAGAGAAAAAAATGAATTGATTAGATGATGAATGAAAAGATCAGGAAGAACCCATAACATGAGAAAGTGTTATTGTGTGTGGTCACAGCTGTCATTTGATGCCAACCAATTATAGATTCCCCAGGACTCAAAGTTGTATTTAACCATAACTCATTTGTATTTAACTAGTTGGTTCAGTGGATATGATTTTAGAATACTGGCAAAAATAAGTAAATATAGTGCTTCCGTGTTTGACACTTAAAATGCCCAGTGTTAATGTCACATCAGAATATCCCAGTAGACTACCATAGTGATCCTCGGGTGTTTTTTGGGTCCAATACCAAAAAACTATTATTTTTTAAAAAGAACTCTTTACTTCTTCACACATTTTAAACTGATATGTAAGATTATTCAGCATAAGTTTTATAGTTCCAAAAGTTGTCATTTGTGGCACAGATATTTAAAAAGAAAATTTTTTAGTTTCACTTTTAAAATCTCTAGCTATATCTCTCCTTTAACTATAACCAATGGAATCTAAGTACCATGGTGATTTAAAGAAAATTTTTTTAAATGTTTATTTTTGAGAGAGAGAGAGTGTGCGAGTGGAGGAAGGGCAGAGAGAAAGAGATGGAGACACAGAATCTCAAGCAGGCTCCAGGCTCTGAGCTGTCAGCAGAGCCCAGTGTAGGGCTTGAACTCATGAACGGTGAGATCATGACCTGGGCCCAAGTCAGGCGCTTAACCGACTGAACCACCCAAGTGCCACAATACCATGGTGATTTTATGCCCATCAGTACTGACTTACAAAATATATGGATATATATATATATCCAAAGGATATGGATACGGATATTCCTTTTTAACAGTTGGAAATTTCACATTAATCTCATTTCTTTCTAAAATTTTATTTTCATTCACGTCAAAGCCCAAATTTTAGCCAAATATAATTTTAGGTTAAAAAATATAATTTTAAGCTTAAAACTCTTCACATTGACCACTCAAAAGTATTTATGAATAGGGGCATCTGGGTGGCTCACTCGGTTAAGCATCTGACTTCTTAAGTGCTGACAGCTCAGAGCCTGGAGCCAGCTTTGGATTCTGTGTCTGCGTCTCTCTCTGTCCCTCCCCTGCTATTGAATACTGAGAAGGAACAGAGGGCTGAAGGGGGAGGGGGAGGGAAGAAGGGGGTGATGGTCATGGAGGGGGCACTTGTGGGGAGAACCACTGGGTGTTATATGGAAACCAATTTGACAATAAACTATTATTTTAAAAAAAACATTAAAAAAAGTGTATATTGAAACCTTTAAAAAATTTCTAATAACCATGAGTATGTTAAAATACTTTTTTCTAGATTAGGTTAGTTATAGTTATGACAATTCATTGTACATAGTTAATCAAAAATGCTGAATAGTATAAATTTTGATTACCAAACATTAAAGGCATTATTTCTCATCTCAGTGAGAAAGATGGCAGCTTACTTGAGCTGTGTGTCCACAAATGAATATTGCGTATTGCTAAAATCAGGTTTCAGGACCAATTCCAGTCCTTTTCCTTTTTGGAACGTAAGCACTGAGAAACCTTGTTTAACGTAAACAGATGGTTGGGAATGAAAGGTGTTTTATTACAGCTTTGTCACAACAGTCTGAATTCTATCAGGAGTTCTCGACCCAAAGTCAGAGAGTGATTTTAAAAATGAACTTTAATGATCTGTCAGCTAGTGATTCAGTTGGGCTCTTCAGTTTTGTGACGGTTAGGAACTGAAAACCACTTGGCTTCAGCAGGACTGTTCCCCAGTTACCACAGTCACTCGCTTTCTCAACATCGGTCCCAACTTTATGGAACGGCCTCTTGGATCGGCACTCCAGGTATAGTTGACATTTTTACACTTTGGGGAAAAAGGAGACACACCACAGTAAACAACTTGTCTTTAGTTTTGTGAGGTAGGATAGAGGCGCACTGCTCAGGGAGATCCATTTTAGGAAAGAATCCGTAGGGACGTTGAGATCTGGCACAAGACTGCCTTAAAGCCACCTGGGCTCAAGTGCCCGTGTGGAAACTCTGGGCGCCCCCAAGGGTGTCTCCATTGGAAGAAGGCAGCTGCATATAGTAAAAGTAAAAATCTGCAGAAGGAAAACCATGTAAATGTAAACTTTAAATGTATTTTTGCTTTACCTGCATTACTCCTTTTGAAAGCAAGTTCTGCCCCCATGGGTCCCAGTGACTTAGGAAATAACTGATTACTCCAAGTATATGGGTTAGTATCCTTTCCACTGGTCACCAAGGACACATTCTTGGGATTTACACCTTAGAAGAACAAAATAGTCGTTTCAAAGGTTAGGGTGTGATCATTAACTTGACGGAAAAGTACATAATACATTCAAATGAAGATGAGCAGCAACTTGGAGGAGAGTGGAAATAAACTTATGTTCCAATGTAGCAGATACTTGCTTTAACCTGGAATACTTCCAATAATGCGGAATCCTCACAGTGTGTTTTGTAAACACAAAGTATTTTCTATAATACAAGTAATAGTGCTTGCTTAAGCAGCACATATATACAATACAAGTAATAGTCACTAAACATTGGGCATTTCTGGCTAACTGTCTCATAAAAATTGAGGTAGTACAAAAATTTTCCTCAAATTGACTTGTTTTAAGTATGTATTTAAAATTATATGTCTGTGCACCAGACCTTGAGGACCACTGAGTGTAGCCAGGAGAACTGAGAGATTGCTTGTAGATGTGTAAAGATCTGTGAGCCTTATTTGCATATTAGACAATAATAAAATCTAAACTATTATTTTCTGAAGTCTGTGATGTGGAGTCAACTTTAGACTTTGGTACTAGTGGTCAAAGGGTGGTGTTTTAACTTTTTTTAAAAATCTTTTTAACGTTTTTATTATTGAGAGACAGAGCATGAGCAGGGGAGGGGCAGAGAGAGAGGGAGACAGAGAATCTGAAGCAGGCTCCAGGCTCTGAGCCCAATGCGGGGCTTGAATTCACAAACCTTTAGATCATGACCTGAGCTTAAGTCAGACACAACCGACTGAGCCACCCAGGCGCCCCTGTTTTAACTTATTTTTAAGAGATTTGAAAACTTCCTGAACCTGACTTCTTTTCACTGAAAATAGATTGGATGCAACTGATGAGAAGGTAAAGGCATCACACAGTCTAAGTCTCTGGGTTGTTTATGTGTTTTCTTTAGCAAATACAAGACAAATCCTCATTAAGAACTACCACTAACGTAGCAACAACTCTTTCCAGGCGGGATGAGCTCTTGCTTGTAAGAGAGAGAACTCCTCGGCAAGGTTTCACATTTATGAGACATATAATAATATCCCTTGTTTCGAAGCCAGAAAAGAGCCAGGCTATTCTGTACTCAGCCTCCAAGCTACCGGGCATCAGCACTCCAATGAAACACTCCTCCAGGTAAATAATTTGCCTTTCTTACCACATAGCGCTCCTTGTGGATTTTGAATTCTGATAAAAGACCTACAAATAGAACTAAATAGTCAATTGCCTGATAATAAAGATGCCCTTACTAAAAAGAGCAATAATACATATGAAAAAATCAACACAAAAAAATCCTTTACCCCCAAAGAAAAGGGAAAGTGTGTGTGTGGGGGGGAACTAATAATCTCCTTAGATGAACAGTTTTCATAAATGTAGTTCAACAAAGACTGGGCCCTGAGTACTTAAATTATTTTGTTAATCCAGTTAGCCTTGTGACATCCCTAGTTGTTTTTTTTTTTAAGTAAATATATCCATTAGCAAAGACAGTTACTTTAATTCTGTCTTTTTAAAGATTTCCAGACTTCTTGGAAATTAACACAATCTAGAAGGTGAAGTCACTTACGCATTAGTTTACAAGCTTGTACTGGGCACCTTCTATATACGAAACACTGATAGATAGAGGTAGAAATGAATGTACCGTCATCCCTTGCCGCAGAGGAAAGTAAATCCGTGAACAAATACTGAGCACCTGTCACATGCAAGGCATTGTATGTGGCAGTGGACAAAAAGTGGTGACCAAAACACACTAGTTTCTACCCTTTGGGGTCCTACAGTCTACTCTAAGGGAAGGGAAACATTAGCAGGTACAAATAGGTAAATAACGGCATATAAATCGTTTAAGGGAATCTGGTGCTGAGAGGGCAGGCAAACAGCAGAAGAATCTTCCTTTAAAAGTTCCACCAGTCCTTCTTTAAAAAAAAAAAAAAAGTAATTTTTAGCTAAAATGTGAATCTTGGAACCCGGAGGTGGTGGGAGCAGGTGGGAGCGGTGTTCCTGGCAGAGGCCACGGTGCAGACAGGGGCCCCGAGGTGGGAAGGAACCCCCCTGACATTCCATGGACAGAGCAGGAACAGGGGCTGGACAAATTGAGGCTGGAGAGGGGAGCAGGGGTCAAATCATGTAGAAACTTTCGTGCCAGGTTTAGAATTTAAAATGCAGTGGGAAAGGCAAGTGTAGGAATGACACAGGACATTGAATACACAGGGTGGAAAGGAGGACAGAGTGATAAACGGACTTGAGAAGGAGCAGGGTCTCAAAAGTGCTGTGGAAGGAGCCGCTCTCCCCGCCTGCAAGGTGGCATCAGCTCCTTGCAGGGAGTGCTGTTGTGGGGGCAGGGCAGGAGGCCACCGCTGAGAGGTGCTGCGTGCTTCCATGGCACCCTCTGTTTGCAACCACCTTGCTGTAATTAAGTACCTAAGGTTTCAAGGCGAGCCGAGAGTGAGTGCAGGCCCACTGTGACTAACAAAACACAGAGTCTCCAAGTCTTGCTCCGGTACACAGCCGGTCAGTAGCAGGTCCATAACTAAGACTCTTGCGTCTCTCTCCCTGAAGGCCAGTGTCACAGGTCTGCCAAGTCTTGCAGAATAATGTCCTGCTGCCCTGGAAGTACATGGCACATTTCTAGAGCTCCCGTGAACCTAAAGATTGATGCCTAAGCAGACATTTTATACTTGATTTAATGGCTAAAGAGAGAAAGAGAGAGGGCCCCCAAAGATATTATTCTTTTTTTAATTATTCCAGTAGATACTTAATTATAAAAATAACTGTGGATCATAAATACCAAGCATCGCTTATTTCAGTTTCTATCTCTGCAGTCATCGCTGGCTCATGATAGGTGCTCAGTAAATGTTTGTCCACGTGACTGAACTGAGCTCAGTTCTAATTTCAGATCTCATCCAGATCGAGAGGGGCATCTTCAAGGCAAAAAAATGCCAACAGGGGAACAGGAAGACTCCAGTTTAGATTTCAGGCAGTTCTAATTTCCAGTCTATTTATTGTCTCAATTATACCCATTGCTTCTGACCCACAGTATTTTGCAGAATCTTATTGATCTTTCCAGTTATAAAGGAAATGACCAGACCAGTTTCAGACATCCTGACATATGTCCCAGAAAACCACATGAGGGAACAGAACTATGAAAACAGGGTGCTTTGGATCCATTTATCCTGAGAAAAACTTACAGTTGCCTTTCCCACCACCAGAGGGCTCCCTTGTATAGATAAGAAAATCTCGATTTGCTATACGATTGATTGATTTTTAAATAGGGAAAAATATCCCCCACAATCTGTGTTTTGGGAATTTTGCCACATCCCTGCTTTTGCAGTAGGATCAGGACTCCTCATGGCATCAACACCACAATGTATAAACCTACGGGTATCTAGATAGAGATTACAAGGCCAGTATCTTCGCTGCTTTCAAAAGTGCCTCCCTCATCTTTTCTCACCTTCCTCGCACTGCAGTCCCTCATCGATTCCCCTCCTCTCCTGCAGGACCACTCCCCGCTCTGTAAGTGGTCGTTCCTGTCCACAGGTATATGACCTGCAGAGACGTGGCATCACCACGATTGGAGCGCTTCCTGAGCCCCGCTCTGGGACGGCTCCTCTTCCCAGCCCAACAGCTCCAAAGAGTTGTCTACCTTTTCAGTCACTAATTTCTCAGCTCTCTTCACTTTTCCGCCCACTCCAGCCAAGTTCTCTCTCACCATTCCAGACTGAAACTGCTCAGCGAGGTCATCAGGAACCTCCCCACTGTTCAATTTAATCAGGCATTTCTGTCCTTCCTTTTAACTGCTCGGCCAGCAAGCTCTTCCAGGCGAACTGTCCCATCTCAGCTTCAGCAAACCACCTGTTCATGGTGGCTCCCTCCTTTCCTCTTTCTTGCGCCCTCCTCCTCCTGCTCTACCACTAGCACTGTTCCCACTCACAGTCTCTCTGTGTGTGATCCTGTTCAGTCCAGGGACTGAAACACAGTCTGGGGGTCGCCGTTCTCTTCGGCCCAGGTCCCTCCTCGGTGTTCCGGGCTCTTCCCGCCCCCCCCCCCCCCCCCCACCTCCTGCACGGCCTCTCCACACTGGCATGTTTCACAAGCATCCTAACTACAGCAGCCCACGCACAAGACTCACCATCTCTTTGCCACCCAATCCCGTTCCTCTCCAGTCTTCCCCATCTCAGAGCATGGTTCCACCGTCCACCTAGGATTCAGGCTACAAACTCGCTTTTCCCTTATTTTCTATGGCATCCATCAGCAAGACCATTTCCAAAATACGTCAGGAGCCCAGCTCCCTCTCGGTCATGACCATCTTCTCCCTGGAGGGCTACAGCAGCTTCCAGCTGGCCTCCCTGTGTCTGGTCTTGCCCTGAGCGAGCTGCCCTTGACACAGTCTTCATAACACACATGTCCGGTCACCACTCACCTCGCAAGGGTCCCCCAGAGGCCTCCCTCGGAGCTGGAACAAACCCCAAATTCCTTCCCCTGCCCTCAAGGTGCTGTCTCGCTGACCCCTGCCAGCTCTCCCCACCTCACCTCTCTTCATTCCCCCTTGAGTTCTGTTAAACTCCAAATGTGTAGCCTGTTGTTCTAGTCGGAGAAGCCAGTGTTTCCCTCCACCTAAAACATCTTTTCTCAGCTCTTCATCTTTCCCTCATTTGGGACAAAGATGTATCTGTATAGATATATGGCCACTTAAAAACGGATTCCCTTTGAGGCTAGATTAAATTTAAACTTTTCTTTTTAAAGTGGGTTTTGGGGAGAAAATGCCACCTGCAGGCATGACATAAACTTCCCACCGTCTGTCCAGACCTTTCTCCTAAGCTCCAGATTCATACAGTCAGTCTTCTACTAGATAGTCTGGTAGACACCCAGCCCCAACTCCCGAGATCCCCTACTTCCGTACTCCTGTCCCTTCCTGATCCCCCTTCTCTCAAGTAAAGTCGCCATCACCCACCCAGGGGCCACCTCTAATTCCTCCGTTAGTTACCGTCACCCATGCCAATCTGTCAGCAAGTTCTATCTTCCCTCAGTGAAGTACATGGAGATTTTACCCATTCCTGTGTCCACGTTCACTGCTCTGGGACAAGCCATTACCCTCTCCTTCCAGAATGTGCAGTGGCCTATGAGCCCCTATGCTCTACCCACAACGAACTTTCAAAAACACAATCCCAATCATTTAGGAAACAGCGTAAAATCCTACATTTTATAAACTGGTGTAGCAGGGGTGCAGAATTATTTTAATAAAATTTAGCATTTACTAAAGGCATAGTTTTGGCGGGAGAGAGAGGCACTTTTTTTTTTTTAAGCCTATTCTCATGATTTTCGGCTGCTAGGCATTTCTTGAACAGACTGCACAGAGGCAGGAGGCCCAGAAAAGTACTTGGGTACAAGGGCTGACCAGGCTGTTTTCCTGGGGCCCTTTCTGCAAAGACCCCAGGACACTTGAGCCTGACCCCTACTCTGGTTGGCATTAACACTGTATGTTCTCTGCTCACCTGGAAGGTATCTTGATTGCTTCAAGTAGTACTGCTTAGCGGTGGAAGCAGTTGACAGTTCTGAATCCGATTTCAGGGAAACGGCAGCGGGGAAGCTCTTGTTTTCCCCTGCTGAGTGGTGGGAGGCTGAGGGCACCGACTCTGTAAGCCTTGAAAGTCCACAGAAGGTAGCATCAGGAGGTGAAAAGTGAGTCCACGGCAGCTACTATGTCCTGACCCGCCCCCTGCATGTCTTTTCAAACTAGGTTGGGCCCCCTGACTTAACACGGTTTCTGTCAGAGACTTTTTGCTGCCAAGAACACTGAGTGACAACTTTTCCCCCAGGAGATATTCATACTCTTAAAAGAACAAGCTGGGCGCCTGGGTGGCTCAGTCGGTTAAGCGTCCGGCTTCTGGCTTCGGCTCAGGTCATGATCTCATGGTTCGTGGGGTCAAGCCCCACATTGGGCTCTGTGCTGACAGCTAGCTCAGAGCCTGGAGCCTGCTTCGGATTCTGTGCCTCCCTCTCTCTCTGACCCTCCCCTGCTCACGCGCTCTCTCTGTCTCTCAAACATAAAAACATAAAAAAAAAAAAACCCAAAAAACAAGCATCACTGGGTTCTGGTGCTTTAGTGGTTCTGGATCTCCAAGCTTTCCAACACTAGGCTAAAATGCCCTATTTCTAATGTGTACTTTCCCCTTAAGAGAAATACTATAGGACAACAACACCTTCTGAGTTGAAGGTGTTGGTGGTCTGACTTCTCCCTTTGTTTAGCATCTCAAAGGTTATTCAGCCTTGATGGCACTCAAGTTTGAAAATGCTAAGAGGCATGACTTTCTGCCATAAAGTGGGAGGGGGATTAAGCAGGTTTATTCTCAAGTGCATGTATTTTAGGGGAGGAGTACCTATGGAACTTGAGGATCTAGAAACCTATTGACTAAGGATTATCCAAGCATAGGTCCCCTTCACAGAATCTGCACGTACCTTAGGAGATATGTAGACCTCAACGTGAATGCCAGATAACGATTAGATAAAATTCCCTGCCTCCTGCCAATATTTTTTTTCTCCCTTTTCTTTTATTCCAAAGAGGAAAAAAAAAAGACGATATTTTCCCAAACTTTTGTTCACAACATTTAACCCACCCTCACTTCAAGGTTGAGTAGTGCACTAATGATGACTTGACTTAGAAAAAGACAAGGGACTGCTCGAGATATTAAACGTTCAGAAAAAGTTTAGGAAATGATCCAAAAAGTTTAGAATAGCAAACAAATAAGGGAATCTGAACACCATCAGAAGAAACCATTGCCTTGGTAGATTGTGCTTTGCTTTCTTCAAACAGGCATGCGGATTTGGGATGGGAATCATGGCCATCGTCTTTCAGCAGGGCATGCTAAACACTTCACAGGGACCCTTCCCCCCACCCACACACCACACTCGGCCATTAATACTGAGAACCATCACTGGGAGAAGTCAAGATTCTTACCTTCCCAGAGGTACGTGTAGAGATTTGGGGTTTGTGGAAGAGAACAGTATTAAGTTACTTATTGCCTTTACTATCTTCATTCATGTGTATGTACTGAGTAACACAAAGTCGATACATGATAAAAACAGATTTTCCTGAGGGATTTGAAATCTTACCAGAATGGAGAATCTTTTTTCCTGTCTTTGAATACATCCATGCTTGGCTTCTTGGAATGGGAGGCTCCAAGGTCATAGTCCTCAAACTCTTCCCAGCTGTCTCCAGACTTGAACACCATCTGACCCCAACGCCTCCTAGCACTTTTGTGACCCAGTGTGCCATTTGGCTTCTGTGGTGGAAAATCAGTCATCATCATCTCTTATCATTTGCTGAATGCCTTTTATGCACAAGCTACTCCACTTTACACGAAGAGTGCCCGTTCTCAAGGGGCCTTTCACATAGTTAAGATGACACACACACGCACTGGAAAGTTATAACAAAAATAGGTAGCACGTGCTAAAAATATGATAGGCATTCAGAGGGAGGAGAGATCTCTGAATCTGGGTTGGGAGAGGACTCGAATACTTAAGGATCAGAACTGACTCCTCATTGCTGTGTAATTTGGAAAACTGCCATGTGTGACTGTGTCTCTTAGGGCAAGTGACTTAACTTCTCAAAGCCTTGGTTTCCGCCTCCTTAAATGGTGATACACAGTGTTTATCTAATTAGTGTTTCTGAATTGAATAGTAAAATGCATTGAAAGTCCTCAGGTTACGGCCTAACACATAATAAGAATCACTGAGTTAGTGGTATGGTTGTTATTATTACTGTTATTGTTGCTGTTGCAGAGTTTGGAAAAGGAAATACGTAGAGTATGACTTTTTAATAGAAAAGCGCCAGAGTGTGTTCTGGGGAGGGAAGGTGGTTGGTGCTTATCAAAGCAGATGGTTGGTGCTGGGAGGAGGGGAGGACAGACCAATGCTGGGGTCTGAAGGCCTTCCGGTGTCTATTTAATGAGCTGGTGCTCTCCCGTGGGTAGTGGAGAACACTGGATGTTTCCAAGCTAAAAAGTGATGAGACAAAGGCAGCATCCAGAAGGCCAGGCCCTTCAGACAAGGAGGCTTTGCAGTCACACTGGCATGTGGTGGCAGGGGCAGCAGATTCCTGCGGGTTGGAATGCTCGGGAAAGAACACATTTGCTCCTAACAAGGAATGAAAGGCCTGGATGTTGCATCCACCTGAACAGAGATGAGAGAAGCGTGTGGCAGCTCCCAATGCAGCAATATGACTGCTTACGTATCTGAAGTCCCAGCTGCCCTTGCGGCTATATGTAGTCACGTGACACACTCTAGCCAATGAGTTGTCAGTGGGAGTCTACTGGAGGGACTTCTGGGGAGCTGGCATGACATGCCAGTGTTTGGTTTTTTTTTTAGTGTGTATTTATTTTTGAAAGAGAGTGCACACATGCAGGGAGGGGACAGAGAGAGAGAGGGAGACACAGATCCGAAGCAGTCTCCAGGTTCTGAGCTGTCAGTACAGAGCCTGACATGGGGCTTGAACTCATGAACTGTGAGATCATGACCTGAGCCAAAGTCGGACGCTTAACCTACTGAGCCGCCCAGACACCCCATCACTGTTCCCTCTTCTAGAATGCAGATGCAATCCCAAAGGAGCAGTGGCCATCTTGTGGCCATAGGAAGGAAAGCCGCCTGCTAAGGTGGTAGAATAGGAAGGCAAAAGTATTCTGGTTCCTTCCACATGCTGCCCCAGCCCAGGTCTGGCCCACCGCTGACTGCTTGTCCTGTGGGAAAACAACCCGTTACTGTTGGAGCCTCAAAGGTCAGGTTTCCGTCCTAAGTCACTGAGTGTAAGCCTAATGGATGCAGAGAAGGAAATGCAGGGATCATTTCAGGATGGTGGCTCTATGAACAAAAATAAAGAACGAGGAAAAAGACTTGGCTTGGATCAGACAGTGGTTTTCTTCAAATTTATTTGGGGTGGTTTTGGGGCTTGTAAACTAAGAAATCCAAAAGGCAACTGGAAATTAGGGAATTTGGAAGCCAGATCAGCAAACACAGTTATTGTTGGAGCAAGAAGAGGTTTAAAGAATGGACACACTATTGCTTGGAGCCCGTGATGTCACAGTGGACGCTGATGACAAAAATGGATATTTGCCAACTTCTGTTATACTGTTGTTTTCTTTGCCAGGGAGAGTGAGCTCTAGACTAAGAATAAAAAGCTGTAAGGTCCCAGAAAAGAAAGGTTATACTTAGCTGAGTTTGAGACTCTCATTTTGGTTGAATTGATTTTTAGGGCGCTGAGGCTGTAGGCTTCTGAACAGTGTCAGTAATATCAGGTAATGTGCCTGAGAAGACTGAAAAGGGGCATATGTACATAATTTTTATAAAGCAGAAGGTGGAGTTTTGTAAACTCCACTCTAATATAATTGGTATAGGATGAGGGCAAAGAGTCTAAAATCAGTTATTAGAGGGGAAAGTTTTGAGCCCTGAGGGAAAGGAGTGGTAGATCATACAGGCCACCATTTTTTATAAAAAGCAAACAATGTATGTCGTCTATGTGGCCTTCAACAAAGTGGGTGACAGGGTCTTTGATGCTATCAGTGAAGCAACAAGAGGACCACAAAGCAGGGCCACTACTGCCGACCCCCCCCCCACTTTATACCCCACATCTAATGTGATGGTACTTGGACAAGCGGCCTTTGGGAGGTAACTGGGGGTTAGTGCCCTTATGGAAGACTCCAGAGAGCTTGCTGTCTCTCTCTGCCATACGAGGACAAAGCAAGACGGTGACATCCACAAACCAGGAGGAAGGCCCTCAATAGGAATTAAACTGGCTAACACTCTGATATTGGACTTCCCAGCATCCAGCACTGTGATAAAATGAATTCCTGGCTTAAAGCTACCCAGTCTATGGAATTTTGATATAACAGCCCAAGCAGACTAAATACATAGTTTGGTGGTCTGACCAAGAGTCCTGCTAATGGGTCAGGGTCCGTCTAGAAGAAAGTTCTCGTGCGCTGCCCAAGGGCTCACTGCCATTCTGCTCATCATGAGAGTGACAAGGAGACAAAAAGCAAATGAACAGCCAAACCATCGCAGAGCTGGGCAAAATGGCTAAACTGAGGAGACAGAATACTTTAGAAATTTGGGAGGTAAAAGGAAAGGTCTTGCAGTCTTTTGAATCCCAGAGATCAAATACACAACAAGCAAGAAGTAGAGAGTGTGTGATTTTGCAGAAGCGCTTGTAAAACACAAATACAGGGTGCTGGGTGGCTCGGTTGGTTGAGTGTCCAGCTTCAGCTCAAGTCATGATCTCGTGGTTTGTGGGTTTGAGCCCCGCGTCGGGCTCTGTGCTGACAGCTCAGAGCCTGGAGCCTGCTTCAGATTCTGTGTCTCCCTCCCTCTCTGATCCTCCCCTGCTCACCCTGTCTCCCTCTCAAAAATAAACAAAACATTAAAAAAAAAAAAAAACAGATTTAGGAATTTTAGCTGACAGAATACTTAGTCCCAACTCTGAAACCTATTAGCTATCTAAAAATGTAGGGCTAAGGTATTGGGTACTTTAACTTAGTGCATACAAGGGATGCGCATAGTGCGTGGCACTTAGTAAATACTCAGTAAATATTAATTTCTTTTATTTTCCTCTCAGTATGAGTCAACATTTGATGTGCCTTCCAAGAAAAAAAACAAAAAAACCCCACAAAAATGTAATCTTTGGTAGCATGAGTGGACCGATGGTTCTGGATGTTGGAGGTGATTCACCATGGCTTTTACTCCCGGCCTGCTGCCCCCCTCTGGTCCTGGCAGCCTCACTCTTATGGGGAAGCAGGATGGGGGTGACCCAGCAGCTCCTTCCTACACAGGAACCAAGGATCACTGAGTCATTGGAGGATGATGCCATGTGCGGAGCACGTGAGGGAACCAGGGATATTTCTCCCGGAGAAAAGGGCAGGCAATATAAGGGCTAGTTTCAAATATCTGAATGGCTGCCTTTCTCAAAGAGTGATGAGCTTTTATTAAAAGCTAAAGAAGACTGACCAGAGTCTAGCTCAGTATAAGGAAGCACTTTCTAATAATCAGAAATGCTCCAAAGATGATGTGGACTCCTCAGCACCCTGGGACTGACTCAGAAATAATGTGGACAATTTTTCATTCATCAGCAGATACTTGAATGAATATTTATATTTGAACAGATATGTGTTGAGAATTTACCATATGCCAGGCACAATTCTGGGTTTGGGGCCTGTACTGATAAACAAAATAGACAAACACCCCTGACCTCATGAAGCTTACATTCTAGTAGGAGGAGCCAGATAGTAAACAATGCACATAAGATACAAGTAAGTAATTGTATGTTAGAATACGATTAGGGCTTTGCGAGCAGGGCTTGCTTATATAAGGATGGCAGGAATGGATAAGGAATTAGACAGGATTGTTTGAGATCTCTCTGTCCTGAAATGCCCATAATGCAGTGCATTTGGGAGTAAAGACCTTGAGGAGACAGCTAATATGGCACGTGGAAAGCTCCCTGAACCAAACAACAGAAGGAGAAAGAGGAAGTTTTTATATACTGCCTGACCCTTTAAAAAAAAATTCTGTTCATGTTCATTAGCATTTAAAAACAGTATAAAATTACTGTTAAAGTCCTGAAGATTAGGGTCAGCTCTCCTGAGTCCCATATTCTATTATGCTTTCAGTTCTTCTGTATCTAAGTAACAAAGAAAGTCTAGCATCAAAACCTTATTATGCTAGTTTGGCTAGTTTTTCTTTTCATAAACCATATTAGACTTTTAAGTTATCTCATGCTAAGCCCCTGCCAGAGGAAGCCGAGACTTCAACATAGAATCATATTCTACATCTTAGATTTTTTAATGTTTACTTTTGAGAGAGAGAGAGAGAGAGAGAGAGAGCGAGCAGGGGAGGGGCAGAGAGACAGGGAGACAGAGGATCCGAAGCAGGTTCTGTGCTGACAGCTCAGAGCAACACGGGGCTCGAACTGAAGAACCACAAGACCATGACCTGAGCTGAAGCCAGACGCTTAACCAACTGAGCCACCCAGGTGCCCCGAACATCTTGCCCAGCATTTTTAGGGATGCCTAGAAAACAAAACCCTAACTGAATCAAACTCTTGCACCTAGAGTGTCATCACAGGCTACTTACGGCTGGCATGTTTTTGACGATGCTTGGAAATAGCATCTGCGGCTGTTTCTGCTGATTCTGCTGCCTTGGCGCTGGCGGGACACCTGTGTTCTGCAGCAGCTGGATGGACTGCAGTGGCTGGTGGCTATTTTTCATCGGGGGCTGTCTGACAGTCTGATCATTTATGTCCGGCAGAGGCTTAGGCTCTAGATCAACCATGGACGGCTTCGATTCTGGTGGCTGCACCTGCTTGCTATTTAAAGATGGTTTCAATTCCAGATGATGTGAGGAGGGACCTAATACTTGACCAACTTGAAAATATGGGTGTTTCAGTGCCTAGAAAAAGAATGGAAATAAGAAATGGAAAATGGTCTCAACTAACAGTATTGCACATTAACTACTGATTGGCGGCCAGCTCAGCATATAGCACTAGCCTAGATTTAGAAAGCCTCTGGGTTTCCACTTATGTGGCACCTTCAAAAAGAGGACTGGGAAATAATGATTTAGGAGATAAATTTCATTTAAAAAGCAAAGTATAACATAGTAGGAAGCATGTCAAACTCGTGTAATTTTAACATCCAGGCAAAGCAACCATTGTATTGAAAGATTCTGTATGAAAACAAAATCTACCTTATAAACACTGGCTAAGTTTGATGTGATTAACTCAAACCGAAATGCTAGATACTGATCGTGTTCCAAAGGCATTAGGAAATGAGTTAAGAAAACTGTCTCTGTAGTTCATTTTCAACAATGAACAATCACATTATACAAAACTCAGGCCTACTCTTAGCCGAAGGATAACTACATACCTACCAGCAATAAAAAAATTCGAAGAAAAACGACAAATGCAATTGAGTTAGAGTGTATTCAGCACCATAGGGGCAAAAAGAAGATATTTATGGGAAGAAAATATAAGAATAATAAAAAGTGATCACTGAATTTTAACCAGTCAACCACTCACTGCTGCTGCATGGAGGTGGTGGGCGGAGTAGAGGCGACCCCTCACGACTGTCTGGTGACATGGTCAACAGTTAGAGGTTCTCAACTGGGGGCGACTTGTCCCCTCTGGAAACATTTTTTTATTGTCACAACTTGGGGTGGGAGGTGCTACCGGCATCGAGTGTAACAACAGGACGGCCCTCCACAACAAAGAGGATCGGATTCAAATGTCAGGAGTGCCAAGGTTGATGACAATTGACCTAGAGAACGTCCAGAGCCTTCCGTGCAGCCAGCTGTGGATGCTGACCCCTTACCAGTAAGCATGTACCTGGATGAAGGAGGAAAGCCCCCAGTTCTTCTGTTTGTGTTTGGGGGCAGGGGGAGGCAGGGGGACTCCTTGAGGTAGCCCAGCCCTACTGCACTGCACATCCTGCCCTAGGCGGGTCCCCACCTGTGTGTGAGCACAGCCCTGACCCACAGTCAGCTTCTCTCGGGCCTGCAAGGGCAGTTTTTGGAGGGACAGGAGTAGCTCTGGACATGGCCCCTGTTATCCTATAACTTCACCTCTTCCTAACTAGGTCTCCCTGCTTCCACCAAAAAGCAGGGCTATGCAACAGTGGACAAGAAAGAGGTTAAGGGCAGGGAGGTGTATTTCAGCAGAGGCAGAACTAGGTTTTATTTCTGAGATGTCCCCTACCACAGCTGACGTACGTGTTAATTACACTGACATCGCTAAGCGGAGCTCTACAGACAATTTAAATACGTCAGTGCCTGACATACAGAAGGCACTCAAATTCTGAATTAATTAAGTCATATGAATTAGTATGGCAATACCCCTAAACTTAAAATGAACTATATCTTGGAACTAAAACCTTTATAAATGAGTTTTGTAATTTCAAGGCTTCCTCTGTAACAGTTTTTCCTCTTAATCAGTTACCATCCTTCCAGAAGAGGAGCGTCTTTAAGAAATAATTTTTTACTGTGTATGCAGTGAAATTTTGATTGTTGCACAGAATAAGGATGTCTAGGGGCGCCTGAGTGGTTCAGTCGGTGAAGTGTCCCACTCTTGGTTTCAACTCAGGTCATGATCTCACAGTTTGTGAGTTCGCATCAGGCTCCAGGCTGACAGCTCAGAGACTTCTTGGGATTCTCTCTCTCTGCCCCTCCCATAATTGCATGCGCGCTCTCTCGCTCTCGCTCTCTCTCAAAATAAAAAAACGACCAAGAACGAAAAAGAATGATTTAAAAAGAATGTATAGAAAGTTCTCAAGAAGAAATTTAAATCATGTCTAAAGCCAACACCAGAAAACCACTACTCACATTGTGATGGGTTTTGTTTCAGTACTTCCTTCTACTCATGTAATGTGTGTGTGTGTGTCTCTATTTAAATAAAATCATATGTATTAATAATATTCTGGCATATATTTATTTTTTATAATTTTAAAAAGATTTTTATTTATTTTTGAGAGAGAGCGACAGAGACAGAGTATGAGTGGGGGAGAGGCAAAGAGAGAGAGAGGGAGACAGAGTATGAGTGGGGGAGAGGCAAAGAGAGAGAGAGGGAGACAGAGAATCTGAAGCAGGCTCCAGGCTCTGAGCTGTCAGCACAGAACCTGATGTGGAGCTTGAACTTACCAACTGTGAGATCATGACCTGAGCTGAAGTCAAGATGTTAACCTGACTGAGCCACCCAGATGCCCCTCTAGCCTACATTTAAACTTAGCATTTGAGCTTGAGAATTCTCCGGAAGGTTACTTTATTTTAAAAATTCCATTTTTTTTGTTCTGTGCCCACAGATTATATAATTTATTTGAAGGTATAAATATGCATTACTTCAGGAGCTCATTCTATATGCCTTAATTCAGATTCCTTTGAAACAGAGCCTAGGAAGGGGATCTGGTGGGTACCGGAGGCAGTGTTTTTCATGAAAAAAAATCTTCAGTGGGTGAAGGGTAAGGGTCGGGAGGGGTCAACCTAGTATACCAACTCTGATCAAGTCTACCCTGGCCTGATCCACAGAGCAGAAGGGAGATTCTGAAATGAAAACCTTGCTTCAGGGTTTTGCCCTCTTGAAACAAAGATATCTTTGTATTAGCCATTCAAGGATAGAGACTGTCCCCAAAGCAGATGGGTGGGTATGTAACCTCCCAACAATGCTGGGGTTTGTTGGCTGATGCAGTTGTCCAGGAAAGAGGGCCGCTGTGAGCATTAGCAGCCATAAACTTTACAGAAGCCGAGGACGGGTGCCTGAGCAGGTCTCAGGAGATCCGGGTGGGGCATCTACAGCATCTACTGTA